>NC_089320.1:2248628-2576128 GCF_036669915.1 Pocillopora verrucosa | reverse complement strand
GACGGTGACACTTGTTTGAATGGATTTGCGCGCAGTAGTCGCATTACAAGTGTAGGTACCACCATGGGTGAAGTTAGCAGGTGAAACAATCAAGTTATTGGAGGAATCAATACTCGCACCAGGAGGTAATGACATAGCTCCATCATAGATCCAAGACACCGTTGGCGTCAGATCGCTCGAAACAGAACATGGCAGAAGAAGAGCTTCATACGCCCTCACAGTCACATTCGACGGGGGTTTGATAATGAACTTGAGAGCTGAATAAACGCTAAGATGAGCTGAGGACGTGTTTGTACCCCAGATGTTTGCTACAGTACACGCATATGAGCCACTGTCTTGTTTAGTGACGTTTTTCAAGGTCAAATTTCCTCCTTGGACGATACTTCTTTGGGAAGGAAGAGCTCCTTGAGACCTACTCCATGCAACTAGGCGCGGAGGGGGAATACTGAAAATTGCACATCTCATGGAGATGTCTTTTCCTTTCTCAGTCTCAATAAAATCAGGAAACACTTGTACAGAGGGAGGTGCTATAATTTGCAAAAGAAAAGAGACATGTTTACTAAAAAAGAGAGAAAACGGAGGAAGAGCAAGTGAAACGATATTACGGACATCATTCGGTTGCCTTAAGCTGGCTCTTAGGCCCCTTCACAAAAGTCCAGGAGCAAGAGCTAGAGTCTTCCTCGTTTCACCCAAAGAGAAGACCAGGAGCAAATGGTAAGTCTCGGATATAATATATGTAACATAAATTATTTTTATGGACACAGGCGAATCTATTGATGAAATATACCTTCGGTGCAGTTTCGTCCAAAGAGTCCATTTCTGCAAACACAGCGATAACCTTTGCTGGTGAATCCTGTTTGACATCGACGGATAGCAGGACAGGGATTACTAGAACAAGGGTTCTGTGAGGCAGAGAAATATTTCAATTGTATAAGTGTATAATTCAACAAAAAATATGTTATTGTCCTTTATTTGTTGTTTATGTTAAGTAACATGGCATCTAGTGGTATTCTGTGGTATTTTGAGACAGCGCATAACATACACAGGTATGACACTTCAAAGCATGACATCTCGTAACATGGAATGGGTTACCTGACATGACGTTACATGAAGTGACATCGTGTGAGGTCATTCTAAGTGCACAGCCCCTGATTCTATGACATCATTTGCAAGAAAGCTGTGATAGGATGGGTGCGAGATACATACCCTAAACGCTGCGGGGGTACAAGATATCCAAATGCTGTGATGTGATTTGTGCGAGATACATACCCTGATGCGGAAATCTGTTTGGTGCGAGATACATACCCTTATGCAGCAATCTTATTGGTGCGAGATAAATACCCAAATGCGGCGATCCGATTGGTGCGAGCAACATACCACTCTACACGCTAACATAGAGTTATTATTATTTTCTTTCTAAATAACTCAAAAGTGACATGACGTAATATGACGTGATATGACACCTTGTCACACAACACGTCACCAAATGTCACGACGTGACATGAATGACCTGAAATGGAATGGTAGGACTTGGTTTTAAGATGACTCGACGGAACATTTCAAGGTAGCGTGTACTTTACTATGCAATATATTTGTAGAACACGTAATGCTGGCGAATGAACTATTTATAATGACAGAGTAAAAAATACTATCGTACCCGGAATGATTTATAAACAGCTCCCTCTTCGAATTTGACATCCAAGGGATAAATTTTGTCTGTAGAATCGCTCAGTTCACACAAATACCTTCCGTCGAGATCCTGTGGCTGTCTCAAGTTGTACGAGACGCAGTCAGCATCCATAAAACAGTTCACTTCACAGGCGCTGGGCAATTCTATTTCTAGCCTTCTGAACACGTGACTCTCTAAGAAGAAGTTGTGGACCGAAGGATTCATTTTCACCAGTCGACAATCCTCTGGGAATGAAATAAAAGAGTTCCGTGCGCCGAGCCTAACTAGTGAGTCACGTAAAGTAGAACAAAAAAAGAAAGATGCCATGGTGTTCAAATTTACACCTAAGCTCTGGTCCGCCAAAGATCTCTCTTTGCTCTGATTAAACGAAACCTTCGAGTATTTCTCAAAGACATGGGAAATTAATATTTCAACAAATTCCAAAAACTCATTTCGCGGGAGGACGAGCTTTATATCTACGACAACAACAATTTTAGGGTTTCAGTGCAGTTTTAATGACTGATTGTTGGTTGAGAAAGAATTCTTAAAACGGATTATGTTTAAGTAAACTCGTGTCCGGCCTAAAATGAACGCAGAAATACGATGCGAAGAAATTAAATGGCTATGATGTAAGGTTGACATGAAAAAAGCAACAACAACGAAAAAAGCCAAACTTGAATTAGTTAACAATTAGCATAAGCATACAGAGTCCACACAAAATTATTTGTTTAATATTGCATTTTTAAAATTGCTTGAAATTTCTAACAAGCATCTGAAGTCTCAAAAATTTTGTCAGTGGAAACACTGTGAAAAATTTCCATCTGCTCAGAATGTATCCAGAGATCAGTTTTATATGCTGTTAAACTTCTATTTAGCTTTTTCCCTTCATTCGTTTGCCTTTTTCAATGACAACATTTTGGCAAATAGGTGTGAATTATTCTAGAATTAACCACTTCGTAAAATTCTGCAATCGGATTTGCGTGCATGTTCTCAAGGCTGTAAGTGACGTCTTTTGACTATATCGTACTAGCATTTAATGGTGATTTTCTAAAATGACACACTATTTCAAAACTTTGAAAATGAAGATCAAACACCAAGTTATAAGTTAATGATAAACGACATGTACAGTTAGGTGCATTAATGTTTCCACATGGCATAAAACTCCAACGCTCACCTTTGTTCGACGCCAAGCAACTTTTCCCCAAAGTTGCAAGTAGAAACAGAACTTGAAACGTTTCCATAATCTTGCAAAGTTTTTTTGACGCACTCTTGCATAGAAAGTGCAAAAAAAAAAAACAATCGTTTCTTTAGTGACTCGTGTTTGAGTGCTTTGTCGGCCGTTACAGCAGTAAATAATTAAGCTTACCACCTGCTATCAATATATATGTATAACTTTTGGAAGTGTGTCAAGTTTCAAAAGCATGGTCAATATTTTGAAATTGTTGTTTGTCAATAAGACCCGCTTCTTTAATGCTTTTAGCTTAAATTATTGACGTTTTATCAAGCGAAGCTTAGTACTCAGTTGGTGAGCAGGTGTCCTACCGACTCAAAATTTCGTTCGTATGATATTGACTATGATATTGAAACTAATGTTTCTGTTTGTATTAGTAATGTAAAGGTCCTCATTTTTAAGACGAAAAGTAAACCTTCACTTTTTTAACACCAAAACATAAACTCCGCTTGGTTAACTGTTCGCGTAATGTTTGATTTCCAAGGAAAATAATTGAAAAAAAGACAAATTACACACAGTTTGAAAACAAGTTGTTTATGCGACCTGAAATGAGAGTAGTGGAAAAAAGAAAACAGAAAATTAATTTACTACAAAGATAAACAAATATATCAATATACCAGTATGAAAACAATAGGTCCATTGTGAGTTTGAAAACCCTCGCTTTCATCACGATGACCTTTCTCATGTGATGGAGTCATATTTGGAAAAAAACGCAAAATTTATGTTAATATTAAAGGCTTTGCACCAGTCTCAGTTTCACAGAGGAAGAATTGTGCAACTCGGAAAATGTCTATTTACACCAAATTGCATGAAATTTTTTCAAGAAAGGATTGAGTTTCATGCGTTTCGGAAGAAATTAACGGTGAAAAAAGCATAGCTCGGGGAGTTGATCCTTGGACAACAAAGAAACACGCTCATCTAGTTGTTGAGGGGGTCTCGAGTCGACGCGATCTTCTTCTTCTCTTGATTTCGAGTCTGACATTACGCTGAGCGCCAACAAGTGTTTATAAAAGATCTGACATCAAACTACACACAATCTTTTTCCAGAACTATCTAAGTAAGCACACTAAGTTAATAATTCAAGGGGTCCTCCGATCGAGAAAAAAAAATATCTCCAATAATTTAAAGAATTAGGTAGTGTCATTTTGAGGCATTTCTTTTTTTCTTGGCAATCTGCGGCTTGAGGTCTACTCTAACAAGAATTTAAGTTTCTTGACCAATGAGAAGTTTGTGCGTGTTTAGAATATGGTTCATAGCTCGTTAAATTTAAAAATTAAATCGTGGAATACAACGAAGAAAAAAAATATTTTTGTTAAGTATGCAAATAGACGAGTGGTATTTCTTTCTCCATGACAACCTCTTCCAAACAAAACTAGAAAATTTTGTTGTAATTGCCTTCTCACACATGCCTTGTGGATATGGCTCCAAGAAAATCAAAGACAGAAATTAAACCACCATTCCTGGTTAAGGGACAAGCTAAATTATTGAAAAAGTTCACAAAAATGTTTCTTGTTTTCCATTCCTTAAGGTGTCAAACTTGCGGCGAGTCAACTTCATCCAAATCTTTCGCCCACGTATGTAAAGATCAAAACCGGTTTCACGGTTAAAGAAAATTTCATTTAATGAAATAACTTCAAGTTTATCAGTAGCATTCCAGTTTTCCTAGGGTGTGATATCCTTCCTCATTAGCACCACCAGTGTCACCGAATCTCAGCTGAATGACAGGAAGGTCAGATTTGATTGTCAAAAAGCCACTGTCCTCCCGCCAAACAAAATCATTTTTATCACAATTACAGGGCTTGTCTGTTCGGGCGCAGGAGTTAGTCACTCCGCATGCGCATCCCTGAGAAGCTCCGCCCCAATACCTCATGGTCTGACCATTACGTGAAACCCACCAACTCATATAGCCCAGCCTTAATGTAGCACCATAGCATTCATATTTGATAAATTGATGGCAGTTTCCTGACACGTTTATCAGTCTTTTGATCTGTGAGAGGTTGCTGTAGCGGTAGTGAATGTCACGGCTGTAGTTCCCACGCGCGTCGTATCCTGTGACATGGATTCTTTCCTCACTGTCGTGACTGATAACTGTCACTCCAACGCCTCCTTGGTCACTCATGTTACAATAAACAAGAAATGGATCCTCGCCAAGAACACCGTCAGGATCAATGATATAATAGCCACTTACTTCACTGATGTCTGTCTTCACTCTGGCGCAGGTGTCGGGATACTTGACATAAACGGTGACTCTTGCTCGAATGACTCTGACTGCATTATACGCAGTGCAAGTGTAAACACCAACATGATTGAAATTCGCAGATGTAAGAGTTAAATTATTTGACGAATCAACACTTGCACCACTAGGCAAGAACCAGGTCTTGCCATAGGTCCAAAACATTCTTGGAGTTAGAAAGCTTGAAGCAGAACACGGCAGTACAAGAACCTCATAAGCCTTCACTATCACTAACGGAGGAGGTTTGATGGTGAACTTGAGGGGAGCGTGGACTCTCAGCTGAACTGAGGATGAGTCTGTGCCCCAGGTATTTGTTGCAGTACACACATACGACCCACTGTCTTGTTTAGTGACGTATCTCAGGAATAAATACTCTTTATATAGAAAATGGGAAGGAAGACTTCCTTGAGAGCGGCTCCATGTGACCAAGTGTGGGGGAGGAAAACTGACAATTTTACATCTCGCGTAAGTGTTTTTTCCTTCTTCAGTATCGATAACATCGGGAAACACTTGCACGTATGGAGGTGCTACAGTTTCCAAAAGACAAGAAAAAACACGTTTATTTTGAAAAAAAAGAAAAACTAGAGAAGGGAGGAGAAAAAATCGGAAACGACTTATGGATGTCATTCGGTTGCCAAGCGTGGCCATAGGTTCTTTTAGGTCAAGAGTCTTCCTCCTTTCGCTCGAGAAAAAGACAAAAATGGAATCGTATGGTAATTGAATTGAACTTCGATATCTGTATTGGACGAATAATTTTTAAACACAGTCAGTGCAACATACCTTCAGTGCAGTCTCTTCCAAAGTGTCCATTTATGCAAACACAGCGATAACCTTTGCGGGTGAATCCTGTTTGGCATCGCTGGATCGCAGAACAGGGATTACTAGAGCAAGGGTTCTGTGAGGCAGAGAAAGTTGATGTTGGTATAAATGGCGAGTCCGCCATAGTGGCCTCGTCCGATCCTTTTGGTTTATTCTTATTAGCTATGGCATCTAATTGCTTGCTGTGGTATGGTTAAGTTAACAAGGTGTGGCATAATTATAACATGATCAACCGACGTGGAAAGGGATGAAAAAACAGGACGTGGCTGATGCATCATGGTATGACATTCTATGTTGTGACACCCATGAAAAAGCATGGTATGACAAAAAAAAAAAGGAATGGAATGACAAAACATGGCATGACATAACATCACATGTCATTACATCACATCACAGGTCATGACATCCCATTACATGACTGACCTGAAACGGGATAGGATGAAACGACATTACGCGTCATGGGACAGTATGAATTAATATATGATATCACTGAAACAGTCGCAATACTGGCTTCTGACGAAACTTATAATGATAGAATTAAGGTTACCATCGTACCTGGAATGATTGATAGACAGCTCCCTTTTCGTATTTGACATCAAAGGGATGAATTTCCTTTGTAGAATTGTTCAGTTCACATAGATACCCTCCATCTGGATCCTGTGGCTGTCTCAGGTTGTAAGAGACACAGTCTGCCGCCATATAACAACTCACTTCACAGGCGCTAGCTGATATTATCTCCCGCCTCCTGATCACGTGATTCTCCAAGAAAAAGTCGTGGATCAAATGATCCATTTCCACCTGTCGACACTCCTCTAAGAATGAAAAAAAAAATCACCGCACCATTCCCGCGCCAAGCAAAGCTAATAAATTATAGGAAAAGTAGAACGAAAGATGAAGTTTGAAAGATGTAGATTGACTTCACAGCTCTGGACCTTCATAAATCTCTTTTCGCTCGGACTCAGACGGAAATCCTACGGATCTAACAGGCTTACATAAAAAAGAGGATTTTCCCAAATTCAAGAGAATTATTTCGCGGGAAGGAGAGTTATTTTTTACGGCAACAATGAATTCAGGCGCTAGGAGCATGCGCTTTAAACAACACATGGCCAGTTGAGATAAAATCCTTCATGTGAAACTGAAGATCTTTCAGTGAACTTACGTCACCTAAAATTTAAACAGAAACACGCATCGAGGCAATTATACAGTCCTGATTCATTTAAATCATCCCAGAAGTAACCATTATGTAAAATCTTGCAATCGGGTTTGCGTGCATGTTTGTCATAGCAGTAAGTGACATATTTTCCACTCGTACCCAATGGTGGGTTTCTAGGACAACATATCGTTTCTACAAAGTGATAAAAGACTATCAGGTTATTCACAGGTGTCGAGTATGGCCACTTGTTCTCAATTCTGTGCCCAAATAACACCTAAATGCTCACCTTCGTTCAACGCCGAGCAATTTTTACCCAAGATTGCAATAAGAAAGAGAACTTGAAACGTTTCCATAATCTTGCATAGACTTGTTTTTCATACCGTTTCGAACACAAAGTATAAAATCCTCACTTTGTCTGAGTTTTTTCTCCGCCGTCGCAGCAGTAAATAATTTAATTTATCACCTGCTCTGACTATGTAAGCATAACTGTTGAAAGTGTATCAATTTTTAATAGTAGTTCAACTTTGCCAATGTATAATGTTTATAATCAAGGCCCACTTCTTTAAAGTCTTGTAATCCAATTATCGACGCTCAAATTATTAAGCACAAATAACTTAAAGCTGTTAACCAGATGTCCAAACAACTCAATATTTGGTTGTATGACATTGAATTTTCCCTATAAACCAGAAAATTATGTTATTTCCGTTTCATTCATGTAAGGCATCGAATTGTTGGAGGGGCAAAGTAAACCCTTTCTTGCCAGCAGTATTGAAAAAGGTTCACGTAGTAATTGCCTATCTCCGAAAATAGAAAATAAGACCAATTTGCACCAACTGAAAAACAAGTTGTATTTACGGCTTGAAACGGAATTCGTTTGTCGAAACATGAGCTAATTAGACATAATTACTTAAATACACAAATAGACCACGATAGTTCCACTCCGAGTCCTATAAACCTTCTCTTTGATAGGTTACCAGTCGTGTTTTACGCACAATCGTTTGCAATCAGTGGATTCGTACCCAGCTGAGATCATTCGTAATCAGCCAGTTGACTCGCTCCATGCCGAAACTAATAATCTATGTTTTGCCTGTTAAATATGTTTGAAGTAAGGTCGATTTCTTATCACCGCTAATGAACTTGCACGATACACTAATTAGCTAAATGTTTGGAAAGACAATAAACTGTTTTATTAGAAATGTCACACTCACCTTCTGCTAGGCAATAATTTAGTTGGTCATGTTAAGAGGTCTTAAGGAGATCACTGGTATACGGAACAGAAATCTTACTCTCTTGACTAACTTGTCGTACACAATAATCAACGTGTGTTCAGCTAGGTTTGGTCGTTACTAAATGTTAGGACAGGTACGAATCGATCACCCTTTGATAACGTAAACCTTTCTTGTGTAAAGCAGTTATATTTGGAAGAGAGTGAAATTTCATTTTCATAATCAAGGCTTTATATAATTGAACTTTCGCTTCAAAGCACATGAATTGTGCTACCAGGAAATTGCCTACTGATCAATTCACGTTATTAATTTTCTTCCCGTTTGGAGTACAGTGCGATCTTCAACATGTTCAAAAGACCACATTTTTATATTATAATGAGCATCTTTTAGTTAGGCGACTGTCTTTTGGTTTTGACACGGAATATACCCAATCACACAACACACCTTCGTCCGGAGAAAAAAAAAGATTTAGGTAGGCTGAATACAGTTTTTCCTTTTTGCTCAAATGATTTCCACACCTGTGTTGACCAAAGGTAAGAGAATACAAACATTTAAAATTATCTTGCCAAAGTTGCAGTGGTGGGCGTGGTATGGCAATCGTCATTGTTATGCTGGCGTTATGGGGAAATCCAATCAAACAGTTTTTGGGGACAGTTTCGAAAAAGTCCTCGAACAGGATTTTAATTTTAGGGGTAAGGCATCACTATTGACTGAATTTCAAGCAATTTAATCTAGCCGTTTTTACATTACGATGCCGCAAAGTTTTTTTTGTCTATTTATCAGTTGCAAAATTATACTGCTAAGGGAAAAAACTCTAACTCTACCGAGTGATTTACATTTGTTTTTCGTGTGTCAAATGTGTTCTAAGCTATTGTGCTGAATTTGAAACCAGTTCCTCGTATCAATGAGGAACTACAGCTTATGAAATTACGAGTATTATTTACCATAATATTTCCTAAAGGTTAATCCGAGGTTAAGTCTGTTGGAAAAGGTTCCGTAAAATTCTTTACGTAAAATAAAACATATTTACATCAATTCAGAATGATCAATTTTTTTCGATATTGATGTGAAGTAAGTCGGATGAAGATGCCCTTTACGAATCTCCTGTGCTCTCCAAACTTCCCACCTGCTTCAAATCTCGATAAACGTACTTGCACTCGCTGCCGCAAGAGCCAAATGTAAATTTGAATCCTTGGCAACAAGACTTTGGCATCGTTTTCACTTCATAATGAGAGAAGATTTTCACTCTTGTCGGACTGGCTTGGCCCTATCTTGGATTTCTAGTATAAAAGTTTTTATCTTCTTGGAAACGGACTGATGCCTGCAGAATTTATTACAGCGTTAGGCTTTATTGTTACCAATGTGCACTTGAAGCGAAACTGAAAATTGTCTTGGCGCCACATAGTAACCTCGAGTTGCCTTTTATTTGGCTTGAATCACCGAGAAGGATAACCTTTTTATAATCATGCGGGTGTTTAAGCGTTTTCACGAAAACAGCAGTCACGCTGGCTCAGATCCTTTCCCTAAGACTCTTGCTCGTAAAGAACCGGTTTGATTACAGAGTACCCACACAATTGTCAGATTGGCTTGTACTTCGATTGAAATTTAGAGAAAATATAAATATGTTATTTACCGGCTAAGGGTCGGTCCGTATGGTAAAAAACTGTGACCTTGGTCTTGAAAATTAAAACTGCGCTCGCTCTTTCACTAAGAACAAATTGTTTGAGAAAATTCAGATATTAAATAAATGAAAGTTCCATCGATAACTTCAACTGTAACCAATGCAAATACCTCACGTTTTAATTTTCTAGGTACTTTCCGTGAACGATTAAAATTAATTGCAGACGGTTTTTAGGCCGCTTGTCAACCAAGGTAATGACACTATTGCTTAAACAAATTCATTCTGAAACCAATATTTTGAGAGAGAGAAAAGAGAGGATTAATAAGTTATTCATCGGCTTGAGGTAGTGACCGACGTCTTTGCTCAAAAATACTGCCCAGCTGGAAAACGAGATATATTTATGAAAAATGGCAAGAAAGTAGACATGTACTCGGCGACTCACGAAAGCGTTACCGTTGCCCGTGGGCAGAGATAGGAAAATACAGACCGGGTAAAGAACCAATCAGATCGCAGGATTCGTTACCGTGCACCTTGAAAAAAAAATAAATGGAAATATCGGAAAGCTCCTTATTATGCCTCGAGATAAATTTTGACGAATATTCAACATCAAAATAAATGTTATTTCTCCTAGTATGTTTCGATATTTCCAACCATATCCTCCAAATTCAAATTTTCAATCAACCACACCCTTTGTGTGGGCTTCTTGTGGTGAGCAGGTAATTTTAGTGTTAACAACCGAGTTGAAAACGTTAATTGGCCACCGGAAAGAGTAAAAAAGCTGACGTTTCGAGCGTTAGCCCTTCGTCAGAGCGATTGGTGTGGCGATTCCTGTGGTGATTTGGGCGAAACGCGAATCAGTAAATTTGGAGCTTCCCACTGTTTTCTCGTCCTCTCTATGACTAATTTTTTTCAATTTTTTTTGTTGGCAGAAATACTATCCCGGCCTCTCCCAAAGCAACTCATTTGTTAGTGAAGACTGGCGAGCGCGTTTGTACAAAAGGTGCAATTCCAGTCCTCTTTGGGATGGTTTAACAGGCTCTCGCGTGTTAGACCTGCAGTGCACGATCATATCACTTTGGTGTCATTCCGGCAGAAGTATAGCACAGCAGTTTACCCAGAGTATAATAGACTTCTTCATAGCTATCTCCCGTATCACCAAAGCTCAGCTGAATGACTGG
This sequence comes from Pocillopora verrucosa, assembly GCF_036669915.1. Lineage (NCBI taxonomy): Eukaryota > Metazoa > Cnidaria > Anthozoa > Scleractinia > Pocilloporidae > Pocillopora > Pocillopora verrucosa. The sequence continues at coordinate 2,564,998 of NC_089320.1, read as the reverse complement.
AAGGTGACTCCTGTTAGTAAGAAGACCACTGTCCTTCCGCCAAACAAAGTCATTCTTTGCACAGTTACAATGCCGTTCTGGAGCGTCACAGGAGTTTGTCAGTCCGCATGCGCACCCTTTCCCGTGAGGAACTCCTCCCCAGTACTTCATTTTTTCACGCTCTCGTGACAACCAGTATGCATCATTTATTGTAGCTCCGTGGCATTCGACTTTAATGAATTGCTCACACTTCTCTGAAGCTTGTGTCAAAGCCGCTAATTGAGAGAGGCTGGTACCAATGTAGTGTACGTTACGTGTATAGTGCCCTGGTAACTCAAATCCTTTCACGTGGGTTTTTTTCTCGCTGTCGTGACTGACAACTGCCACTCCAACACCTCCTTTGTCAGTCATGTTACAATAAACTGAAAAAGGATCCTCGCCAAGTTCGCCGTCAGGATCAATGACGTAGTTACCACTGACGTCACTGATGTTTGCCCTCACTTTGGTGCAGGTTTCAGGGTACTTGACACGAACAACGACATTGCCTTGTAGGTAGCTCACCTTATCAATGGCATTGCAACTGTAATTTCCTTCATGACTGAAATTGGCCGATAAAACAATCAGTTTGTCGAAGGAGTCAAAAATCACGTCTTGAGGAAACGATGATGTTCCATTGAACATCCACGAAACGTTGACTGCCAAGTCACTTGAGATGGAACAAAACAGCTTCCGCGTCTGACCGTTGTACAAAAGTACAGAGGATGGTAGTCTGCTGATAAACTTAAGACCCGAATACACCTCAAGCCGTGCAGTTGATGAATTGCTTCCCATAATGCTTGTGGCCGTACACACATAGGAACCGCTGTCGTTTTTGCTGACGTTTAAAATGGTAAGCGCCGCTGCGTCAATTACGCTTCGCGAATCTAACAAACTTCCTTGGAGCCTGTCCCACGTGACTTTAGCGCCAAACTGTCCAGTGACGTTACATATGAATGTCACGTTCCTTCCCTCCTTAGTGACTTTCGTCTTAGGTGTAATTGTCACAGAAGGAAGAAGGCCTGAAAAAGGTCACATATACTTTGTATTATTGCTTCGTATACGCAAACCTATATTGATCAAAGCATTTACATTTTCCTTTAAGCTCTGTACGCCAGCTACAAGCTTTTTGGGAAAGAATTCCCCTATAACCCGGTTCAAAAGTCGACTTACATCCGTTAAAAGTTGCCTAAACCACAAAATGTTTTTGAAAAAATTGTTGTCTTTTTTTATGTGCGCCTTCCACGGAAATCTAGGAAGAGAAAACTTGCTTGCATAACTTTAGCTAAAGGATACAAAAATAAAGAAATTCCAATAAATAATAAGAAAGATGATAAATTTTAAGTACTGCAAAGAATTAGGGCAAGATGATTAGTCTTCTCATCACGAGCGAGGGAAAAAAACATTACTGAGTTCCCATGGAGAATCGCACTCTAACTAGACGCATGACGCAGTCGACATTGTTAATCCTGGTAGTGTGCATGACACATATCGCATATGTACCTGATACTGGCTCATCTCATCATAGAGAGAGTTTCTGTAGCCCAGTGCACGTGGTAGCGCATCGGAGTGTAGAATCCTAATGTCTGAGGTTCATTACTCATGGTAACTCAGTGTTTGTCCTACGTTTGTGACAAGACGATAAAAAAAATCTTTCCCTTATCCCGAAATAGAGACAAGAGTACCTCGCATACAGCGATATCCTTGTTCTGTAAACCCGTTTTGACAAACTGTATCATCAGGACAGGGACGGCTTTGGCAAGCGTTCTGCAATGACATATGGAGGAAAAATCACCTTCGATATAAAAAAATATAGGTGCATCTCTTTTGTGTTTGTTGTAGTCTTCTCAAGAGAGGCTCGATTGAAAAGTCGTTTGGCAAGTGAAGAGCACGTACTCAAGGACCAAAGCAGTATATCAGACTGCTTTTCAAATTAGTCTATGTCGTAATATTGCATAGCTAGGCTCCATTTCCGGTTAGCGGTCATCATGTTATTAGTACCCAGGCCACCGCGAGAGGTTTCCTCTATAAAATTCTGTTAGTCTTTAGCTAAGGTATCACGGAAGGAACAAAAGTCATATTTTTTCAATTTCCTGAAAATTTCATTTATGGAAAAGAAAACAAAGATCTCCTAATTTCTGAAATTTCAATTTTACGTTATGTTTTATGTCAGGAGATACAAAGCAAAGATTAATTTAAGAGTAGAACGGAAGGCGTGAGATTGACGACATTCCATGTCAACTTCTTGTCGTCAACTAATCAACGATTACAAAACCATTATTGATCTACAATGACGCACTGAAGGGTTTTGAACAGTTAGAAATCGCTAATTCGTTATCACTTTGGTTCTTTCCAAGAGCTAGAGACGGAATTGTTCTTGTAATTCTAGTGTTGTTATCAAGTTGTTGTCCAAAAGCGACAAAAGTCTATTTTGCAGTTCCGGAAAAAAGAAAAAATTTCTTCGCAGTTTGTATCGGAACGGAAATATTGTTGACTGACAGCGTTGTGGCGGCTTCAGTTCTTAACTTTGAAGAGTTTATTTTCCTCCGACATTCAGTCATTTTCCGCGAGCTTTGGAAATAATACCAGAAATGAAATGAACCCCAAGGACGTGTATGGGATTTTTCCATTTTTTCTTAGTTTATGAGACAAAGCGTCTGCATTTAAAACCTTTCTCAAAAGCGTAATTTTGAAGTTAGAAAAACTATTTTTCGGCGTATTCTGGTTGTGTCACAATGAAATTTACCCGATCCCCCTGAGGTTCTGTAATATTCTAATGATCTCTCTCTCATCGGCTGTCAATTCTGTCAGCGACGACTAATCCCCGTCCGTTTTCCCTGTAATAAAAAGGGGGAGTTTAACTGTACTGCTTACCTCAAATGACTGGTAGACAAATCCTGCGCGATGCTCGAGATCATTGGGGTGCATCACGTGATCCGAATTGCTCAGCTCGCACTCATGATTTCCGTCCACAGGAGGACCAAGGTTGAAGGACATGCAATTTGCTTCTTTAAAGCACTGTGTCAGGCAAATGCTGTCTATTTTCACAGTGATGTTTTTGAGCAGGTGACCAAGAAGGACTACTTCATTTTTTGGATATTTATGCCTTAACACGCGGCAATCTGTAAACAAGTTATTAATTTTCGGTCTCTCGGTCTATTTTCAAAACTTTCTTAATTATGCTTATAACTGCGATGCTATTTCTCAGAGTTGTTAAACGATTTGAAATAACGTATTCATTCTTCACGAGTTTATCATTTCTCGGTTGGATTGAAAACTCATATAGGTTTCTGTTCTATCTTCCTCTCCATAAATCCAATATGAAAATATTAGAAATTCAACAAATCTTGAATGAAGAGTGTGTTTCACTAGAGGATAAAAGTGTTTCACAAACATCTGTTTGTAATAAAAAATTAATGACTGTACATAGGTGTAGATGAAAATGAAAAAAATTTATGAAATGTTACTTATATCAAACGAAAAGTAGCAAAATTAACTTCAAAATCGCATTATAAATTTATGGATATTTTTCGCGCTGAAAGTAGAATTGTGTTTGCAAGTGGAGACATTTCACAAAACAAACTTACTTTGTTCAGTTTGATTTCGAAAATTAAGAAAATCTAAACTTCGGGGTAATTTAAAAGCGATGAAACTTTCGAAAAATCAAAACGACTTTTGAGTTTCTTACCTTCTCCTTCTGAGATTTTCAGCAAAGAAAGTATCAAGAAGAGCGAAACACTGCGAAGGATTGAAGAGAAAGGCATCTTTAAGTTCAAACGCTGCTGTATTGACAGGTGAGGAAGTCTTGCCCAAGAAATTGAACTGATTTCAAAATACATAATTTATTAATTTAATCGTGCATGCTGTTTTTACATTTCACAGTTAAATGTTTTCCTAGGCAACGGGTTCAAGTTGCTTTTGAGCCGAGGTTTAATTAATCACTTCACTCTTCTGAAGTCGAATGTTGGGAAGCGTTTACACGCAAACGCGAAACAGTAGTCAATATCCAAGGCATCTTCAAAGAATAACCTTATTAAGACCTGGGCTGACCCGGAACAAAGCACTTCGCCATCTTTTCTCCAAACTTTTGCAGTAATTCTACAAACCAGTCCTCTTGAATTGGAAAAATTCGGTACCTCGTTTACATATTTCGGTACCTCGTTTACATATTTAACCAAAGAATGATAATTTGAGCAATAATTTCATTTTAATACCTTTATGAATTGTACAACGCCTTGCTACACCACAAGTCTCGACGATATCTCTTCATAAGCAGGAGAACAATAACATTGTTTTCATTCGCCAAAAATATTATTTCCAATATTGCTCGAAGTACATGATCTTTAAAAAATATACTCTAAGCTAAGTACACTCAAAATATTTTTATCGTCTTGTGATCTGCGTACTTTGAATTAAGTTATTAAGTTTATCCTTGTACAGAAAATTCTCTGTTTTACAACGAATAAAGAGTAAAAATGCATTCCGCTTTCAAATCTTAATTTTAAGAGCTACTTGAATATTTCAAGATACAGCAGAGCAGGAAAATGTTTGGATTGTCTTCGGTGCGCAGAAATACGAATACATTCTCGCAGTGTAACATCCCTTCCGAAATTCCCATCTTCAAACTCTGTTTCGCTTGGGCAATGAGCCACTTATTGTAGTGCTTTGGTGTCCAGTTACAATTTTCTCGAGAGTTTGAGTTTGCCAGCTGCCCCCAAAGGTCAATTTCTTAAAAATAAAGAATGTAGTTTGGAGTACGGTGCAAATTCTACTGATTCCAGTGACATTCTAAATAATGGTAAATAATAATTTAAAAATAACAAATACGTTTACGTTTACTGTTACTGTTAGATACACATTAAGTCCTCAACTTCTCCCCAGAGGGATCAGTTCATTTCTCCTCCTTAGGGGGAGCTAGTGGGGGAGTCAGTGGTAGCATGTACCCAGATGATACAACTTTTCCAATCGTCTCGACTTGGAAACCAATTTCATGTAGGTGACAGTGATCCAGAATCATTCGGCCGTCAAAGGCAAACGCTGGTTTCAGCATGCTGTCGTATATACGCTTGTAATCGTACGTCTGTGGAAATGAAGAAGTACGAACGATAGCGTGTTAACATGGCTTTGCTTGACAGGTGTTGTTTTCATTTTTCAGACGAGCGGAGGCAAGCTAGATCGCCCACTAGAGAGGGATCTGGGTATGAGATAAGAGACAAGCGCGAGGAAACACGAGGGGTGAGTCACGCGCGAGAGGTGTAGCAAAAGCGGGAAAAAGGGACATCATTTTATTCACGCGCGATTGCGGCTTGCCTGAAAACTTAAAGAAATGATGACTGTGCATCAGACTTTGTACGTTGAAAGCAACATCAATAGGCATTTCGGAATCCCTTGCGTTGAATTAGTTTTCAAGCTCAACTGAAGGATATTTTTTATAACAGACTGTTGTGATGCTATAGTAACCTAAGTAAAAATGTACATATCTTGTTTTGTGAGCAATTTTTTGGGGACCATTTTATGCCCATTCTGGGAAACACTAGACAGACTTTAGTCCTAACAATCAATATAGAACGGGTGTCTGAGACAGCAAACCATTTGGAGCCAAACGAAAATATAATTTCAGGCTTGTAATGAAGAATCTATAAAATAAGAAAACACAAACCTTGAATTCATCCCACTCGGTGCAAACAACAAGAGCATGTGCATCTTTAACTGCCTTGTAGGGATCATCAGCAATTGTAATCAGACGTTCCACTGCAGAGAAAAAAAAAATAATGCTGTTATTTGTTTTGCCCCATGCATGGGCATGCAGATGCTAATCACGAAAGGTCGAGGGGTTAAGATGTAACAAGTGTCCTGCATACTGTTGGGATCAGAGTGATGTTGAAGCATCTGCATGTGAAAAAGATAAGATCACACACCCCAACTTCCAATTTAACATGGAAACAATGGACGAAGAGCCACCCCATAGCAGTGCCTCTACAAAATTCTAGTGTTTCTGCTTATTTATTCGTTAAATTCCATGAAATAATGTTGAATACTGAAACTGGTAAAAAAAATTGCTACCTCTTTCTGGATCTTCTGAAATAGAAGGGTGGGTCAACTCCCTGCAAAAATAACAGTAATACAATCATTTATCAAAATCTAAAATAAGTCCGTAAGATTGTAAATTCTACTAACATAAGAGCAAATGATGAAAACTGCGTGAATTATTAAAGAGAAATTTTATCATACTTACAACATGATTTGATCTTTTTCGACTTTGGGATCATAAACGGTTATCCTTGCCCCTTCCTCCATCAGATATTTGCAGATATAAATGCTGGCTGATTCTCTGTCAATGAAAAAAATCAACAAAGCTAAGTACTGACTTTCTCAGTCTATAATCAGCCTTGTCAATTAAATGTAACCAGTCAGGGAAGTCAGGAAATGTACATGACATGATTATAGGGCTTACCTAGTGTCTCCAGTATTCTTCTTGAAGGCAAATCCAAGCAGTGCAATCTTCTTGTCTGTCACTGTGTTGAACAGGCAGTTCACAATTCTACTTGCAAATCGCCGTCGTTGATACTCATTCATGGCAATTACTTGGTACCAATAGTTTGCAACTTCAGGCAAGTTCAGTGCCTCAGAAAGGTAAACAAGATTGAGAACATCCTTCTGGAAACAGCTTCCACCAAAACCTATCATTAAAAAAAAAAGAAATACTCTCACCTCTGGCTAGTGATTTACAAACATTTGAAGTGTTCTGTCATTACATCCTTCATGGTTATTAAACTCGTAAACTCATATAAAGTGTGGTCTATTGCAATTTATAAAATAACTATGGGATGTGCATAGTATCTCAGATATCTAACAATTATTCCACAAGCATGCACTGGATATGAGATGGTAACTAGGTGATGAAGTGCATAGTGGCAAGTTGGCAATAACCAATCTCCTATCCAACAAGTGCGAATGGCATAATTGTTTTATTAAATTTCATTCATTCCTGAACTTTTGAATATTTCAGCAAAAAATTGTAAGCTTCCAAAATGTTGCATACAAGGTAACTTGGAATATGAGCTGATAACCCAAGCTGAGAGAACCAATCAGAACACTAGAGACGTAATATCCCAAGTTGAAAAATGTAGTTGTTCATTATATCTTACCAACAGAGGCTTGCAAAAAGTGTCTTCCTATCCTTGTGTCTCGGCCAATTGCACTTGCCACTTCAGACACATTTGCACCAGTTGCTTCACAAATGGCACTCATGGCATTGATACTGGAGATTCGCTGGGCTAGAAAAGCGTTGGCTGCCTGCAAGGAACAATGTCCACTTGTTTTTTCATTTCAACGAAATATTTTGCCCATCAACACTTATACATGTAGTGCAATCAAGACACAAAATTACCCACCAGCTTTGAAAGCTCAGATGACCATGTGTTGGTCTTGATAACATTTTCTTTGGGAATCCAGTGTTCATAAACTGATGACAAGGCTTCGATTGCTTTGTATCCTTCCCTAGTTTGTTCACCTCCTAGAAAACAGAGTGAGGAAGTCATGTATTAAAAAAAACCTCAATCATCATGATGCTGATTATCAAAGGTCAAATAAACAGGAGTTGAACTATGTACAAGGTAAATCAATCAAAATAGTAATGGAAGTGTAATTATACTAACCAATCAGAACTCTATCAGGTTCCATCAAGTCTTTGATAGCTGTACCCTCAGCCAAAAACTCTGGATTGGATAAAACCTACAAGGAAGAGAAGGTATTTTCTTCTTAACAGTTTTTGTTCAAATTCATCTCAGTATTATCATCACTGTCATATTAATTCTCACTATCCTTCCACTCTCACTTTGACTTTTGTTATCTTAATCCTTGTAATTACCATAACTATTATCAGAAAATAATGAACAGCTTCATCTTTATCATCATCATCATTATCACCATTATCATCATCATCATCAACCATTGTTATTGTTAGTATTATAATCTATGAAAACAATTTGATGACAAGCTAAGGAGTTCAAATCAAACCTGGAATTTTCCTCTGCTTCCATTTGCGTCAAAAATTCTTGTAATACTAAGGAAAAAAAGTTTAATTATCTGATAACTGTGTCTTTTTCTCCATTCCCACCATAGTACTCAACAATCAGGTACCTTGGTCTGAATACATACATATTTATAAAACACCCACTAAAGAATTCCTTTAATTATACCTCTCAGTTAGTCCATGCACTACGATTGGTAAGTTTAACGGACTGTATTTCACCATATGGCTTGCTAAATTAAAAAGTTTGTTGGAATTGAAATGTTCCTCCTAATTGAACCCAGAGATAGCAACAAGTCACAGGGACAAGTCTCATTGTGTGCACTACCCATTTTTGCCACAAAATCTAGTCGCAGGGACTAAAATTTGGTCCCTGTCACCAGTCTCACAAATTCAAACTAGTTTGAATTTTTAGGACAAGTCCTTGCAACTTGTTCCTTGAAATGCTTTGTGTGAACTGTTTGTGGGACAAGTCCCAGCGACCAACTTAAAATATACCAATCACAGATCGGTATCACTAGCTCTCACAACTCGTTACAAACTCTGTTTCAAGATGGCGGATCATGAGGATGATGATGATTGAAGTGTCACTTCCACCAGAATGCTGATTGACTTTTACAAAAAAAGTCGAGAACACTGGGACAAAAATCATGAAGATAATAGCAATAAAAGCAAAACCAACAAAGTACTACCTCCCCAATTCCAAAGTTTGAGAAATAAAGTGCTTTTGTTTCTGTATTGGCCATTGTTTCTGATCGGTAACAAAGTGTTATTTTCCGCTTACATCCGCACTGAATCAGAAACAATTCAAGCACTGAATAATTTTGCTGAAAAATCTGTGGTTTGTACTAAGCTGATTGCTATTTTCATTTTGGTTTCTTAAGAAAGCCACAGAGTGAAGGAACGATACTGTTTGCCCCCCAGCTTTTGCTACTTCCCTATGCAATTGGTTCCTGCATTTAAATACAACTAGAAATTAGTCCCCTTGTGTGTGCTGACCTTTAGTAACAAGTATGAATATAGTAGTAGTTCTTATTACCTTTCAGCAGCCCTAACAGGTACTGTGCTCTTTTCCACAACAATCTTCTCTCCATCAGCAATCTCTGCAATGTGTCTTGCCGCAGATTCTATGTACTTCAAATCTGGAGCACGGCCCTTATGCACAATTCATGGATAAGTGAGAAGTGAATATTGCTTTCTGTTAGAAAAAGTGTTTATTAAGAAGGTAATTTTTAAAATTCCTTTTACTGATCAAATAGTGTTCAGAACTTTCTTGAATTTGCTATTAATAGGTACTCCTTAGCACCCTAACATCAGTTTACATATTTTCCATTCATTTTCTAAGGTGCTAACAAGCAGAATTTGTACAACAATCAAGAGCTTCTTCAGTTTGTGATCATTCCATTTGTTCTCATGACCTTAATATTTGATTTAGGGGTGATATTGTTAGGAGGAAAAATATATAAATGGGTTAAAGGGTTATATTAATACAAAGTGAATCAGTTCTCTTGAACTGTCATGAATAGATCATTGCTTCCGGTAATATTACATCATCAAGAAAATGAACAAGTCAGTATCATGAAAAACAAAAATATCTTATCCAAAGAGTGCAACTATAAATGGATGGGAAAATCTTGCCATAACCAAGTATTACAAGTATTATATGCAAATACAATTTATTGACAGTCTAGCAAATTTTCCTTCTTCCGAAAAAAAAAAAAGAAAGAAAGAAAAACAATTATGAAGAATTGTTTTGGAAATAAATTGAACAAAACAACAAATTAGTATGCAAATTCTCAAAATCACGACAGGGCTCTTAGTATCTTCGACAGGAACTCTGAATTGAATACTCTTTAGTTTTTAGTTTTGAATTAGATCGCTCGAGGCTATAATCAAAATTTTCTTAAGGGTCACAAAAGTAAAGATGCATCTATCTTTTTTCTTTTCAGTATCTACAAAAAGACACAATGTAATGTATGCCCAGTGACAAACATCTTAGCATCAACCAAACGGCTTTTATTTTAAATTAATATAATTCCGGAAGCCACTCAACCATGGCGCCAGCAACTGAGAATGTTTTGTATTTATTTAGCTGTTCAGAGAAGTGACAACAATAGCACAGCATTCTTGAAAGTTCAAACATTTGACTCCAATCTACATAAAGTACAATACCCTCATTGGAAACTTTACATAACAATATAAACCAACTTTATCAGTTGTCGACCAATTGATGTTTTTTTTGTCAGTCGACTACAATTACTTTGCAGGCCACCGCTAATCATGCAATGTTTTTATTCATTGAAAGATATCGTTTCCACGAAACCAGTCTTTATTTCTATGGCGACAGAATTTGTGGCGAAAAAATTCAGAGAATAGAGCAATCTCTAGTACTTGAAGAAATACACGGCACAAGGAAACTCTCTTAATACTTGACCACGTAATAAAATTACATCAATATTTAATTCACATCAAAAAATTAGTGTTGAAACAAAACATTTTGTCTATACGAAGCTATTATTTTAATCTGTAACAACTTAATTTTTGAATGAAAGAAGTTCATATCTTTGAAAAGCTTACCTTTCCCAATCCGAAGGTTTTCGTTGGAGTATTAACCTAAAACGTATCAAATGAATGGAGACATTATATTACTAGGAAGAACGGAGTTCGATTAATTAATTTGTTCGGCCAAAGAAGCCAGGCTCATATCTTGCCGAAATGACAATTAGTGTTTCAAATGAATGAATGGATACTCGCATATAAGCGATTTTTATCGATCAATACTCACACAGATGAATATTAAATCAGCTTCACGAATGGCGCTGTCGATATCTGTTGAAAAGAACAGGTTTTTGCCACGACACTTCTTTACAATATCATCAAGACCGGGCTGTGAAAACGAATCAGAACAGGAAAAAAAAAATTATTCATAAGACGTAAAAATTCACCCACAGCATCCAAAATTAAATATGGTTCGCTCACTTACCTCGAAGATCGGTAACTTCTCCGAATTCCATGAGTCAATTCGCGGCTTACTTAAATCGACTACAGTTACTTTGATCTCCGGGCATTTTAACGCGATGACACTGCAAGTCGGGCCGCCAACATATCCAGCACCTATACAGCAAATGGCTTTGATAGTGGTCATTTCTCAGAGTTGTGAATAATCAAACTAACCTCGTCTGAAGGGGAGCAGGGATTAGTAAGTTGTGTTTACTTGCGGCGTGAGTTAAAAGATTTCTTGATTTGTAAGTGGGCGGTTAGGTCAGCGGATCCCAAAGGGGTATTCCTTTGTTTGACGCTGATTGGCTGATTATAATTAAATCAGCTGTGCAATGAGGAGCCCTGGAGCCGGGAGAAAAAAGATAGGCCCGTAGTACGTAAGCGCTCACTTAAAGATATTGCATGTAAAGAGTAAAAAAGTTCTCACGATTTTGTTTGCCTTTCATCCGGCGCCTTTTGCCTTTCAGGATTTGGATAAAGAAGCCTATTTTGGAGCCTTTTCACTTCTGTCACAATAGGCAGATTGTGTCATGACATGTAGGACAAACTTTAGAAACACGAAAAAATGTCTGATAAATTCAGCTCCGAATGATCCTGGTCTGAAGTCCTCAAGAAAATTGAATTTAAAGGTTATTGCAATAAAATTAACCAATGAGTAGCCAAGATAGAATTTCTCTTTACAATATCAATACAATATCAAGCAGATATGTGATAAGAATAATAATAATAATAACAATAATAATAATAACAATAAACAAAATAAGTGATTATAAGTTGATTTGATATCAAATTCTCCAAACTAACATTTTAAGAATTATATAGCAGACAGTAAGGAGAATCTCTAATGAGATATCAGAAAGGGTTAGAAATGCCTTTTCCTTTGATTATTCTTGACTGTTGGGTTTATACATTGATTCAGAAACTTAACAGTACACAATCATTTTTAGGTAGCTCAACGGAAGATTTTTATTGAAAGCAATGTTCTTACATATTTTCCAACACACAAATAACAAGAGGAATATCTTCAAGGTCAGTAGCTTCAAAGTTTAGGTTGGTAAAAGCTTACTTTGCCACCTAAACAACCCAAAGAGAGAAGAGAGTGAGTTGGTGAAAACCTACAAGTCACAACAGCATGTTTATGACTGATAAGTGTTTTTAAATCGCACAGCTCTGAAGGTGTCTCCTGAACACAAGTTGCCAGTTCTTCACAATGTTTACTAAAACCAAGGATTCTGGCAGAATTGCCAAATGGTGAACAAATGATTCTTCCATCACTGCTAAAACAATGTTCTTTTATGTAACCCCTGGCTACATTGGGTTCCTTAATACTGTAGGTAAGGCGACGTGAAGGAGTTGCATTGTCTTCACCTACAATAGAAGTTAATAATAATATTAATATGTTAAATAAATAAACATGTAGGATATCTTGTATGAGTGACACAAAGAGAAAAATACATGGGCATGCATAGCTATGGAATTTCTTTTCAAGTTGAACACGAGAAGAGAAATTGGTACATCTAAAAGCATCCATGTATCATTTTGTTTATCATAATATATAGATTAAGCCAAGCCTAAAAGTGGAGCTTGCATTTTTTTTCCCCGCATGTTTCAAGGGCAAAACACCCTGCCCCGGCAAGGACTAGAACCCCGGTTGTCCGACTCAGAGCCCACTGCACTGACCATTGGACTACTGAACAAAGCTGTGGTGTTGGGGTGCCCACAGTATAGTTAACCTTGCATGTTAAAGTAGCACCTTGTACAGTCGTATGGTCATACGGTCGTACATCCAAATTTTTTCGGCTTAATGGGTCACTACTATTTTGTATAATTATGGGGCTATGCTCTGCGAGCTCTGCTATAAACTCCATAGGCCTTTACTGACCATAAATGCTTGTCATTCATGAACCTGATAACATGGCAATTGAAAGGTAAGTGATGTATCAGCAGCTGATTGGAAATATCAAAGAATTATGATCACAATTTTACACTTGTGTAGTTAATCCCTTTTCTCAGGGCTGGAATCCCTGTTAAACACCGATGTTTATACTATAAAATAATTTCCATAGCTAGGGAGGGCAAGGGCTGAGGGATTGAAAAAGGGAAAAATTTTTCTTAGGGTACGAATAACATACAAAATTGGTAAGTTTTCAATACTAACCACCCCTCATATCAGCGACATCCTGAATGTCATGAAGAACAGTCCACTCATTTCTTGATTTCTTGCATGTGTATCGTGCAAGAGTACACCAGCCATGAGGATGAACTTCTAAAGATGAAATACACCAGGGCAAACATTCATCTGGGAAATCTTGAACCATCTCCAGAGCGTTACGTTCCTTACTTGGCCATCGATGACTAGCATAGCTAACGAGTGAAGATTCCGAGGCACTCCAGAATGGATACTCTTCTCCTTCGATGTCATACTGTAAGTTATCAAGGTTTAAATTATGCAGTACCAGTAAGTTTCCAGGAATGGCCGAGATGATCATTTTGGATCCATCGGGGCACAGTTTCATTCGAATTAAATTGGAAAACTGAAGAACAATCTTGTTGTTTTGATTACTCACTCCATCTCCACTGGAGTACCTGTTTATGTCCCATGTCCTCACGGTATCATCGAATGCCGACGTCACAAGAAGGCCGGATGGTCGGTGGTATTCAACACTTTTGACCCAATTCGAGTGCCCTTCTAAGCTAAGAACCTTACTTTTTAGATTCCTAGAGTCCCAAAGAGCTATAGTGGTATCATCAGAACATGTTACAAAGATCCTGGTGTCCAGAAAACGCACGCAATTTACGCAATCACCATGAGCCGACCGTATAGTCTTCACTAACCGTTGGCTAAGAGGATCAAAGAAAAGCAAGCTGTGTTTTTCGCACGCCGCGACAAGAAGATCGCCACTAGGTGAAAATTCCACATTGAAAATGGCTCCATGTACATCGTCATTTGGTCTATCTTCTGGATCCCAAATCTTCCTTAAGGCAAAATGTTTGTAATATTTTGAAGAAACAATGTCGCTTCGCTCAGCAATCCCGAATAACTCGCGCCGTTTGAGATATGACAACGAAGACCATGTTTGACCATTTTTGCAGCTTTGTTTGTTGCTTTCAGCGGTATCAGGCTTTGATTCTCCCATGCGAGAGATTCGGATGGAACCCCCTTCGAGCCGAGCAACCGATTAAATTTTTGTCATCTTACTCCTTCGAAATTTGCTGCAGGAGGACTGGGGCGAATAAAAACAAACGGTTCCAGTTTCCTCCAGCCCAGTCAGAGAAAGAAGAAAAAAAAGAACAAGGGTGGGTGGGTGAGTAGGGACTGACCATGGTGTAAACTTTTCAGTTGATATGAATGTTTTTTTCTAGAAGGTGAAATATGCAGCCAAAGACATATTAAAAGTACAATGCATGTATCAAGTTGTGGCAAATGAATTGAAAACATCTGATCCTTGCCATTAATTATTTCTACCTGTGAGAATGACTAGCATCTACTTTCTCCTTACAATATCACCCCTTAATCCAAGGCTGTAGCTGGGAGGGGGGTCCTGGGGTACCCATGACCTCCCTTAGTATGCAAGCCTTTTTGTCAGACATGGCATGGGGATCGGCACGACAATCTGGTGGGCACCCTCTATTTGACAGTGTGAGCCCCCCTTTTTGAAAAATCCTGGTAACAACTCCAAAATTATACATCAAGGTCAGGAGAATAAAGGAAATGATATCCAACTATATAAGGTGTTGATTGCCAAACTGTCAGGGTGTAGAGAGGGAAAAGATAGTCCTATTTCCCCTGAGAGATATCTCTCTTCCTGGAATTAGCAAGTAAAATTTGATTTTTAAATGTTTTTAATTATTTAGAAGAGCATTCTTGCTGAAGGTTGTAAATTTCTGGCTCAAGTCTGCTCATTGTTCCACCCTGCTTGGGGCTTATTCCCTTACTGATTCTAGAAAGCAAGTCTTTCCTCTTACAATATTTCAATGTTCAAATCCTGAATCCTCTTGAAAAACATAAAGGGTTGACTCCAAGACAGATTTTTGTCCAAGGGTGTGGAATTAATTGTCAAGTAATGCCATGTCCCTGTACCCAACATCACTAACATTACAAAATGCACTTTATTGCCTATAAATTTCTTTCCATTCAACAAAGAGAAGTCTACAGTTCATTAATAGTCAATTTACCATATTTACATGGGTATGATAAAGTTACATTAAATAAAGTATGGAGGTTTTCTGGCAGTTATTCCATATTCACTAAGTGCTGGGGTCAAGTCTTCCATGGTTAATGTATAACGCTTGTCCTGCAAAATACAAACAAATTTTACTCAATTTTCTCAAGAAGTTAATTATGTTTGTTGTGAATTCATCTGTTGTCCAATTAATTACTTGTTGATGAGAAAGATGTATTCACAACCAGATAATGTCAGTCACAAAATCAAGCAAGTTGTGATCCATCAACTGCCTCACAAAAGCCTTCTGCAAGCAGATAAAGGAGTAACACTTTGTATGTTGACTTAATTGGTATGAATAAACTAAGAATAAGTGCATAAATTAAAATCGTTACAGAACTTACTTTGCCAGATTTTCTTGAACTCTGGCCTGACCCCCTCATCTTACAGTGCTGCAGAGCATCATTAGCAATATCTGATATAAACTTCTGTGCAGCAAGAGAAATCATCCTCACTCTGCAGTGAAAGGAAAATTGCTCTAGTCAATAACCCAGCAGTTAGAGAAATTACAGAGGATGAAGAACACCCAAAAAGATTCAAATTAGCAATCATCTACTCCCCTCTGGATGGAATGCTACCTCATCTTTTGTTACCCCTCCCCCCCCCATCAACATTTCATCAGATTCTCTAAACAGTTTGCCAGTACCTGCTCATACTCCTGAGTAGAGAGAGAAAGCAAAATTTTTGCCTGAGAACTAAAAAAAGTAACTTCACCAGGTCCCTAATATTTTAAGACTAGAGACAAGTGCCCTTATGCGCAATCACCACTTCTCCCACTGGTAAATTTTGAGCATGAGTCATACTTTGGTAGAGCATCAGATTGTGAAGTCTCTGGGTCTTTGGTTCAAAACCTGTTTAGTAACTCTTTGTTTTACCTCATTACATGCTGGTGATGAATTAACAACATCTCAGTTCATTCAGACTTGAAATTTATCACCTTTCTTATCCATTCACAAACACAATTCTTGTACTTCGAAAAAGCATGATACCCCCAAGATAACTGATTCCAATTCAACTTACACTCTTGGGTCTGTGGAGTCAAATCCTGCACGATTCAAATAAAATGCTGTTACAGCATCTGGTATCTAAGAAATCATTGAAAAAGAATGCTTTATAACATAAGCTTGGAATTTTTTATCCTGTAGGCCAACTTAGCCCTTCCGTTTGATGAGAGGGGAAGGAATCTGAGGGTAAAAGGCAAAGACCTGTACGGAAAAATATGAAGCAAACACTCAGTTCTGCTTAGTTGGTTGAGTGGGAACAGGGGCCACCAAGGTCCACCTTGTCGGCATGCTTTAAAGAACAAGACAGAACATAAAAGGATGTATAGTGATTCAATGAAATATACATAAGTGGCCCTGTATTCTGTAGTTTACCTTTTATTCTCTCTGTATAAGACCTGTATGAATTATGCGCGGAAATCTTGCCCCGGATTACCCCTGACCTAAGCCCTTGTTTCGCTCAAAAGTAAATTTGGACAATCACGTCTTATCAACGAAACAGCTGGCTATCAGCTACGCTTTTTGCATTTCTATGTATTTAGACGAGGCCAAGATTCAGTAAGAACAAAAATTCAGTCATTACATTAGACATAAACAAAAACTGAAAAATAATCAGCATAACTATTTAACTTCAATACCGTCGGTGTGTAGTCATCCAACTGGGTTAAAAACTCCGCCAAAGAAGCACCAGCGTTTCTGACTTTAGTATCCACATGGGACACAGTTGCCGCAGCTGTATTAGAAGCTGTGGGTTGACTTGTCGCTGGCTGACTTCCCGAAATTCCGCTTGTATTTGGTTTGTTTTGAACCGAGTTAGGAACTAAATTCTGCGAGCCGTCCGCCATTTTTGGTGCACCCAATAAGCATGCGCTTAAGTGCTTACATGCCAACGCTGTTCAATAGTCACGCAGAATCTATCTTGACAATGGCGGCGATTTTAAAGTTTGAAATAAGTCTGAAATATTTGTTCATTATTCTTCATGCATAATGTTTCCGGAATAACGCAACTACGGAATGAGTTTTCCTGCACTCAAGGAGAGGACAACAAAAAGAACTTGAAAAAGAGAAGGAGCAATATTGAGAATTCCCAGCTGTTCAAGTGATTTCGAAGGCTTTTTCAATGATCATGACGATCCATCCATATTTTTCCGGGTACCTTTATTTCTTCACAGCCTTACAAGGCAGGTGCGCGACAGTCGGCAAAGAAGTTACAGCTCGTTAATTATTTACAATGTTTTTTCTCTCAATAGATCACGTTGGCAACGAGCACTCGTCAGATTAAATATTTTTGGATAAACCTTAAAATTATGCGCAAATCTTTATATTTTAGCTTATGGCTGTTTCGCACTCGATCTGTGTTTTGAGCTGAGAAAGTGTACATGAACCTAGGTCGCACGTATGGCTGAAGCTGAACGAGTTCTTATTGCAGCGAAAGACGGAGATCTTCAAACCTTACGGTCGCTCCGTCGATCAGCGCCTTTCGCGGCAGATGGATTTGGAGCGACTGCTCTCCATTACGCAGCAAGAACAGGAAGGATTGATTGCGTAAAATGGCTGGTAGAAACAACTGGAATTTCTCCCAAAGTCCGCGGAAGAAGCGGGGCGACTCCGTTTCATGACGCTGCGGCTCAGGGGGAGCTAGAGTGTGTGAAATATTTCCTTGCGACTGGCGAGGTTGATGCAGACACTCGAGATGGCTCTGGGCATACTGCACTCCATTTATCGGCGAGATTTGGAAGGTTTGACACTGTCAAGTGGTTGATCGAGAAAGGGAACGGTAATCCCAGGGTTAAGTCAAGGAATTATATGACTCCAGTGCATTTTGCTGCTTGTGGAGGGCATCTGACATGCCTAGAGCTGTTGGTTTTCAAAGCTGGTTACAGGTAGAATGTTCTTTGATTTGAGAGTTGAGTCTTATGCTAGATGGCTAGATTATGAATGAATCTTAGGGTCCGGTCAAGTGCACGCAACATTACAATGCAACATCTTGCAACATTGTGAAGGAGCTGGCCAAACACACACAACATCTTAAGTTTCAAAATGTTGCGAAAAAACTTTGAACATTTTGAAACTTGATCCAACACCATCCAACATCTTGCAGCATGGTACCACATGGTATGCAAGCAACTATGTTGCAAGATGTTCCTTTACATGTTGCATGCATTTGGTGGTGCCTTTATAGTGAATGAAGGCCAAAATAAATAAACAAATAAAAAATATAAAATAAAAATCTCAGTTCCCCCAGAGGATTTGGACCTCAAACCTTGCATTTGGATTTGTTCCGTCCTGAGCCACGGTGAACAAGTTATTAGGTTACTAGTGTATGTTAAGGGTTCATATCTGACAAAATCATTTCTCTCAGTTAGAATGTGCACCATGATTGGTCAATTAAGTAAATGACATTTCACTATACGGCAGGCTAAATTAGAAGTTGTTAGTGAAAGGGTTCTGGTATATTGCATTGAGTTTTCCCATGATCAGTAATTCTCATTATTAAGTATTTTCTATGTAGAAAGAGGCAGAGCAGTAAAGGAAGAAGAATAAGTAGTAAAAGATCTCAAAATCGTCCTCATTAGTAATGCACTCAGTTTATTTTGTTCTCCATTCTGGCCCCAAGATAGAGGACCCTATCACCATGCTTCTCAAAGTCCTGACTCAAGTCTAGAAGTGTACAAACACTTTCCCATTCTGGATATTCATGAAACTTCTGTTAGCAGTGTTATATGGCCTAACTCAACATTGAGTTAGTAGTAATTTAGTTGATGGAGCATAAAACTGCAAAATCAGAACATCAGCCCTCACAGAAGACTCATATTTTTTCCATTTTGTCTCTCTTTAAATTCTTTCATTAATTCAAAAAGTTCTAATTTTATCAAATTTTTATTTCTTTATCACAATTATCAAAGAGGTTTCAATTCCCACAATTTTTTAAGATAGTTAAAAGTCTATTAAATTCACCACTTTTGCAAGATTTCCTCTAGAAAATGGACATAAGAGTTGTGATCAAACTTTAATATGATGTATTGGTAACTCTTTCAATCTTCAGTTGTGTTAATGATGTTGCCACAGATGGAACAACTCCCTTGTATCTTGCTTCTCAAGATGGTAATCTAGACTGTGTTAAGTACCTGCACAGTGTTGACGGCAAGTGTAATGCCAGAGCCTGGGATGGAATGCTGCCAATTCATGCTGCAGCCCAGAATGGACATCTAGACTGTATAGGATATCTGGTGAGAAAGAAAGAATGGTGTCCTAAAATAATCCTTATCCCTCCAAGCTGTGACCATTTTAGTTTGCATACAGTAGACAGTAGAAAATTAATTTTAATTGGTGACTGAATTTGCTGCAAATGGCCAATCTAATGACCTTTCTGCGGCAGTCATTTAGCAAGCTGTATTTGTTAATTGCCTGTTGTTTTTGGTCCTAAGTCAAAGTGAGAGACAGGTACATGAAATACTATTTTGAAAGGCCTTCAACCCCTATAAGCATCTAATTCTCCTTACAATATATCAAGTTGACAAGTAAGAATAAAGGAAATGATCACCAACTAATGCAGCTCTTGATTGTTAAACAAATTCTCCTTGTCAGCATCTTAGGAAATTTATGTAGAACATTATGGAGAATATGCATACTGATAATTTTAATGCCTTGCATGCTAACATCAGTATATCTTAAATTTCAAAATGGGATACCTAGAATTTACATAAATTATTGGATTTTAATGAGTAAATTTTGACTGTCCAAGGGACTGGCACCCCTCTTTTTTTTCATACCTATTGATTTGGATTTTACTATGAGGAAAATTGCAGCTACAAGTATGATCCTCAACAGATTTCAGTTTTTTTAACTTTCTGTTCTTCTGTATAGATGGAAAAAGGACAGTCCTCTGCAAATGAGAGGGATGGAGCTGGTGCCACACCTGCTCACTATGCTGCCTCACAAGGTACATATGACAAAATTGAAGATGTCTTTTTTCTTCTATAACTTTCCAGGAATTAGTAGACTTAAATTCAAGATTAATCCTTTCACTCCCAGGAGTGACCAAGGATGAATTTCTCCTCACAACATCCATACCATTTCAAGCAGGAAGGTGACGAGAAGTAGAAAAGTTGTCATCTAGGGGAATGTTGTTTGATTGACCAACAAATTCTTGGATCTAAAATTATAAGTGATGACTGACAAACAGTGTTGAGAAAAGCTATTTAGATCTTGGGATTAAAAGGGTCAAATCATGATACCAGTGAGACTGATAGCACTAGAACGAGGAGACATATTGCTTTGTCCAAATAAACCAGATGTTCAGGGATGTGTTAAACAGTTGCAAAATATTTCTGATAGTATGTGAGCATGCTCTCATTTATATCTCCATGGTGTAAGTGTTTCTTTGAATGTTTAACAAGGTTGAATCTTTGAGCACAGTGATGTGGAGAGAGTTCTGTGAAGGGTGTGGCTTTAGACATCTCAAAAGCTTCCTTCAAATTTTGTTGCTGACAAAGAAGTACCTTTGCCACAGCTCTTACAAAATAAGCATTTCAACAAGAATCATTGTAAGCCATGTATGGCAGCCTGTAGCCTTTCCCTACATTTAGGCAGTCCCCTGCCATCAGACTTGTGGGTATTTCTTTCTTGCCCTATATCAAAATTCTTGCAAGGCAAGATTGCTTGGTGTGAGTTGGTCCAGAGGTATTTGTGGGGCTAATTTTTTGATCAAAGTTGGAATTCCCCAAATCAAAAATTCCTAAAACCATCTGTGATAATGGGTATTGGTTGGTTGGTGAAATTAAAGTGAACTGTTTATAAAAAGAAGTTGAAGACCTTGGGGTACAATTACTGTTCATCTTTTTATTTAGATTTGGACAGGTGTAATGCATTGAAGTAAAAACAGTTGGAGCATACATGTACATGTGCATTTTGGCCTGCATTGATTGTTTTTATGCTGGTTTCATCTAGGTCATGTGACTGTGCTAAAGTGGCTGAATGCCAAAGGTGATGTTACTGCAACAGACCAAATGGGAGGTACTCCTCTTCATGATGCCGCAGAACAGGGACAATTTGAGGTGAGTAACCAGTGTTTTCAACACCATCTGGTGGAAATCTAACATTGATTTTTTGCTTTGAAGAGTAAAAACTTTGTTTTACAAATCTAGGCATTAAACATGTTACTCAGTACTTAACTTTGTCTATGTATGCCAGTATGTTCTATTATAAAGAAAAGTTGAGTCCTCTAGGTCTTCTGTAATATGTAATTTATCTTTAAATAACATAGATATCAACAATCCAAAACAAATCCAAAACTGAATCCCATTGGGTAGCAGTATGCTTTTTTTGTTTTATCATACAAGTTGAACTGATTTTATTGGTTTCAAATTGTTTTAATATAAAATAATTCTCTTGGCAGTGCATCAGATATCTTGTAGAAAATGTGGAGTTGAATGTGCAACAGAAAGACAAGGAGGGTATGACTGCATTGACCTTAGCAGAGAAAAATGGACACCGGAGATGTTTAGATTACCTCAAGATTGCAGCATCAAAGGTATTTTATGTAATGAATTTATTTGAAATCTTCATCACAACCGGGAGAAAAGATGACCTCATGTTTAGTGTGCTGGACTCAGGGTTTAAAGGTGTGGGTTTGAGACTTGGGCGGATCAATGTGTTGTGTTCTGGCTAAAACACTTTACTATCACAGTGTCTCTCTCCAACCAGGTCTATTAACTTCTAACTAACCAGGCTTTAGGGCTGTACTGGGGAATATTGACCCAAAGTTGTGGCAGTACGGACCCAGTGCAGTGAGGTCTGTACAAAAATGAACAAGGGCCAATTTCCCCAGTATGGCCAAAGGAGTGGAGTGGAGTGCCTCTCTCCTTCATGCTAAGGAAACCAGAATAAGCTTTGGCAGCATTGGTCATTTTGGCTTGAATACAGACTAAACTTTTATCTTACCTTCATTTGATATAATAACCCAGAAAATTGTTATTGCCCTCATAAATTGCAGATCTTAATGTTTCAATGTCCTGAGTTTCATACATTTTACTTCTGCAGCAATAATGCTCAATGTTATACATGTTAACTGGAGTGTTAGAGTGTTTCTTGCAGCAAAATTTCTTCTATTTTCTAAAGCAATCTGTGCTTCTGTGCTCACATTCAGCAGGTCAGATCTCTTTTCATCTGTCTCTAACATTTTTTTTTCTTCTGTCACTTTGCTTTGCCTTTTGGCACTTAGATAATTTCAAAAGCTTTTAAAACTTAAATTTAAACGCATTTTTGAACTTTCAACAGATGCCAACGTCTCAACAATAGCATGAAAGCAAACAACATTAGCTGTTAAAGCATGGCAACAAAGTTAAGTTTCTATAATGTTAGGCTTTGATCGTTGTCACAATGAGCATTTTCTATAAGACAATGTCAATTATTTTAAAATATATTTAATAAGTTCACATGGCAACCAGGTGGACAATCAGACACGGTTTGTTGCGACTCTGGTTTAAAGATTTAATGAATGTAACCGATAAGTTACAATTCATAGACCCAACATTTCGACACTCCTGCCTAGATGAAGGCACTAGACAGGAGTGTCGAAACGTTGGGTCTATGAATTGTAACTTCTCGGTTACATTTATTAAATCTTTAAACCTGAGTAGCCACAAACCATGTGCAATCATTTTGATTTGTGATAATAATTTGATTTACTGCACACAAGTAGTGCAAAAACTAAATTGCGGCAGATAATTTTTAAATATATGATTTGAAAGGCTTTTTTCTGTGGTCACTTATTGGAATTTCACTTGTAAGAACGTTTTCTAGATAGTGATTGGAACTCTTTAGTGCCTCTTAGCTCTTAGTTGTATATTTTTGATGGCAGTTTCGTTGTACGAAGAATAGAATTAAGAAAAATTACTAACTGATACAATTGTATTTTAAGAAGAAGGTAACTCTCTATTTATGCTTCACAATTATTATATTAAAACTACAGTTTTCAGTGATAAAAACTCAGTTAAAGCACGTAAGAAAATTATAAAGCATGCTTATTAAATTAATAGAATACAAAACTAAATAAGTACATTGGTAACTATTAAATGTGTCATTGGTAAATCGTGAAAACCACGTGAATAAACTTTAAAATCAATGTAGACCGATTTTTAATCAAGGGCTAGAAGTAACACAGATTGCTTTGGGTTCGTGTTACCTGGTTGTGTGACTCAGCGGCATGGTTCAGAAAACTTGTTATATCTTCTCAACCAATCATATGCGAAAATAGAATTAATCATGACTTGGTTACTCACGTTTTCCCGTCCTTTCGGCAGTTTGCTTGTTTTTACTTCAAAATATTGTTTACTTTTTATGACATTTTGGTTCGTTTCGATTTTCGTGCTCTGCCTACTTTCAACTGCTTTTGGTTTTAAGGCTTGCAGTCGAAAAGCGCTCTTACACAAAGTTTAACTGTACTGAGATTTATCAAGGATACAAGCAGGACTTGGCGTAATTTGACGCTCCTCTTTTTCAGAAGAAAGTTATACTTTTGAAGGTAATTTACTGAAAAAAGAATCCTCATAAACCAAATAAAAACAAGATTACTATCTCGGCCCCTCCCCCCCCCCCCCCCCCCCCACATATTAGTTTACGATTAAGAATCCTACTCTTCGTTACTTACTTCGTGACAAAGGAAAAAATCGACCGGTCAGTCTTTCAGGTTGGAATGTAAATTTGGCCGAATCACAGGATGGTGGCTTTTTCTCTTTTTTGCAGTGTTACACCTTCTATAAACCCAACGAACGGGTATCAAACACCTTGTAGTTGGTCTGCCTGTGGCTCACGAAGCCTGAAAAGTGCATAATCTTACCTTAAATACTGTTAAATCGAACAAATGCTGAACAGTGAACATCCATAACTTGAAGGAGCTTCAAATAAGTCTCGATTTACCTGGTCGTTTTGTTGAATGGCCCCGGCTACGCAATATCCTGTATTTCTACGGAAAAGAAGATCTTTGAGACACTGAACGAACATCCCCAATATGAAAGTAGTTTATTTGAAACAAAGAGAAGTTATTCTCTCAGATATATGTTTACATTTCAGCTTTCTTCACAAACTTTACCTGGGGCGAGACTGGCTTGAAGTAGTGCTTCTGATTGTTAGTTACTTTTGAACGTTAATCACTTATAACAGTGTGTTTTGCACCAAAGTTAGTGTGACTGACGCGAATTTTCTTTAATGGCTTATTCCACCATTCTTAATTTTACTCGTTGTTTGCCCCAATTGTGAACTGACATTTCTGTTGCCTGCAAGTGCTTAAATGTCCAATTTCCATACTTTCCATCGAAAAAGAGATTTCTAGAGAAAAAATAAGCAGTATCACACATACTTATGTGGGCAGGAATTTTTCAGTTCAGTTTTATGTCGCTGTTCTTGTCTGTAGATTAATTTTGTACTATGAAGTGTCTTCTAGAACACCTCTATTCAGCTTTGTGCCGACTGAAAAATGCCCCTGTTACCTTCAATGAAGGGGCTTCTCAACTTAGGCACTCTTTTTGTAGATCCGAGGGTGCCCCTTAAATTAAGGTTCTCCTGTTCTCAGATATATATTTGCCTTTTTTTTTTGCAGCAAGCCAAAGCACAAAAGAGACTGACGGATACCAAGGAACGTCAGGCGGTTACAGAGAACCTGAAGCCAGCGATGAAATATCCAGGGAAAAGTTTAGCATTTCCAACTAAGAGAGAGGCCAGTTTCAAAACTTCATTGGAACCTGGTTTTCATATGAGAGAAAGGCCCGAACGAGCTTCTTTACAACTAAGTATTAACGACAAGAAAAACAAACCTGCAGTTTTAAAAGAAATTATTATACCCCCATCTGTTAACACTAGAGATCTGAATGAGAGCACAAAGCCTTTCCCGCCGCGCACTCAAGCGACGGTTTCTAAAGTCCTTCCTTCGCCGTTTACAAAAAAGCCCGTGAGAGAAAAACAGCTCCTTCCTTCACCGCCTTTACTGGATATCCTTCCTCCTCCGCCAGAGTTTTCTGAAGTCACAGGTAAGCTACCATACTATAAGTAAACCAATAATAAAATTGGTTTTCTGCGTGGACGACACATTGGCCAATTGGTCATTGCGCTCGACTGCCGAACGAGATATCCGGGTTTTAAAGCTCCGGCCAAATAGCTAGTTTGTATCATTTATTTTGGCAAGATGCCCCACTCTCACAATGCGTGAAAGAAATTCGTGATAGAAAATGCGAGAGAAGGCTAAGAAAATGCATGGCGCTCACCTGCAATGGAATTGCATTCCACCTGGGGAATCTTGCAATATTCCTTGTTCGTCGATGTTATGAAAAGCGAGCGAGTTGATCGACGCGCATTGGGCTTCTTGGCTCGAGGGCAGACTTAACAGTTACCTGCTCTAAAGAGCAACATTTATTTTAACAGCATTTACTTATTCAATATTTTCTATAGCATCTATCTATTTTCACTTAGCGTAATAAAGTGTTCGACATCGGTTGATGCTGGAGAACAAAACATTGTTTATTTTGTTAGTACATCTCTGAGTTTCTTCCACCGTACTGATTTCTTTTGGAAATATTACTGTCCACTTGTTCTTTAGTAATAAGAGTATACACCAGTGTTGGAGTCGAACTTAAATATCTCGAACGAACGCCCTACAAACTTCACGTTATCCAACGGCTTTGGTTGAATTTACTGAAAATGTATCAATGCAGTTACTGAAGCCGTGCATGGACATCGTTGTTTTAACGATCACAATTTAGCAGTCTCAACGTACAATTTCTCCGAAATTTGCACCTTTTATCCTCAAGAATAGTTTTCGTCAGTATTCATCTTTCGGGGGAGGGGTTAACTGTTTTCATTGCATGCTTGCGTAGCAATATAAGTGCAGCTCAAACCTATTCTCTTTAGAGACAAAAAAGAATTATCCATACCCCTGGAAATAACAATGAATCACCGAAGGCGAAGTGAATATCGTCGAATAATTGTTTCAGTATGAAAGCTTTCATCATCAAGAAACTCAGGGGCAACCATTGTTTCTGTATTCTAATCACCTCGTGTAGGGTGCGATATGACGTAATTTTTGACAATTATTAGCGTGTGCATCTCTAAAATCATCTGTCATTAAGTAATCACACTAAAATGACTTCACGTGTTATCTTAAAAATACGAGAAAAGATGTTTTCGCTTTCAATTAGCTGAAATTAGTTACTCTAACGTCACAATCATTCTTTTATTTTTCTGCAAGGTGAGGAATCATTAAAGCCGAAAGAACAGGTCGATTTGAACGAAAATGAAGCCAACAGTGAAATTTCCCACCTAAGCGGACCCTTTGAATCTACATCTGTTGAGTTCAGTGCAAATGTTACAAATCAAGATGACTGCAGCGTTATCGTAAAGGTTGATTCTTTGTCGAACAAGGCCAGCACTTCGAGTCATGCAATCAGCGAGTCTGAAGATGAACGCACGAAGACGACTGTTAGAAACGGCATTAGTGGCCAACCAATAGGATACAAGAATCAGAACGAGACTAGCGAAGGTCGTCATGAAGGGAACGTCCAATCATTGCACGAGGAGCTAGTGAATGTGCTGCCGCTGTGGAAGCGACAGATCTTGATGAATCGGGTCATCAAAGAAAAGGCGCGAGAAAGAGTAGAGCGGGAAAAGGTTAGGGCGTAAGGAGTATTCGTTTGGTAAAGTCCCTTGTGATCTTCGTATTTAAAACAATGCATTTATGCAATCTCAGAACAAACTTTACATTCCAAAAATTGAAACTTGATTGAGTTGAACGAAGGATTGAAGTAATCAATCAAGTAAGATTCTGTCCAACAACTTTTGGGCCTAATTAATGGCAAAGTTTTCCTATGAAGTATTAATTAGGCCATTTCGGAACAAATCGTTGTCTTCTGTGCAATGATTATGTAAATAGAATTTTTCTTTTATCATGGACCTTGTTAAATAACCAAGCGTGCCACCAGTCTTCTATAGCTGCTTAGTGGTCGAGCATCCGAAGTACTAATCGGTTGGAAGGTTATAGGTTTGACTCCTATTTGGAGCGCTCAAAGTTCTTTCCCACTGAGTATGCCTGTCATTCACTGAATAACATCTTTCAAATTGTTGTCTTGTTCTGGAATTATAACATCACGATATTCTTAGGAAATTTTTGGCGTCATGCAAAACTCAGAACTCCGACTGAGGGAAACACCAAAAAAGACTAATTAGGACTGTCCGTGGCTAGGAGTGAAGAAGATTACAACGAACTGCAAAAGACGATTCCGAAAATTATAGGCTTAACATTACTGGTTTAACCTTATGTCGATAGTATGAGTTGTTTTTTATTTCAGAGAGAGATTGAGCAAAGAAAGTGGTCTTTTGTACCTTCATGGAAAATTCCTTTAATCAGCAAGAAGGAAGAAGAAAGGTTTGTGAGACATCTTTCTGTTGGGTGTTTTCGTATACTCTATTAAGTGTGTGAACGGGTTTAACTTCAAGAACTTTAAGAATATCGGGAACTGTTTCCTTTGATTCTGCTTCAGCTCACGCTGTGGTTGGCTTAAAAAAATCTCCCGCCCCTCCTTGTCAACCAATCAATTTCAAAACCAAATCTAACTGCAGCTTGGCCATCCGCGTTTTTGCGTGCTTAGAGTGATTACGTGGTCATGTTTCATTACTTCTCCATAGCCGTTAGTTTGACACTACTTTGGATTCTATTGTGACCTACTTAAAACTTTTCTGACCAGTAATGCGAGTGAGAAAATAGCCGATCATGTTTTCCAATTCTACATTTTTTAGGCTTAAGGAAGAGCAGCGTTGGGTTGGCATGCCAGAATGGAAGAAGAACTTACTCAGAAAAAGAGGATCCGGACAAATTTATCGTGACTATCACAAAATAAACGCTCCCTTAGGACGCAGGGTGTCATTCAAGTCACCAGATATCTCTGATGACGAAGAATTTGATGGTGGACCACGAACAAGAGGACTTCCTTCACCTGATTAAAGGATTTCATCGCAGGCATTTTTTGTTTTTAGTGTCATCATCATCATCAACATTATTATTTTTGTAATTATCATTGTTATTATTATTACTTTTATTATTATTATTATTATTTTGTTTTTTTGTTTTTTTGTTTTTTTTTTGTTAGTATTGTTATTATTATCATCACAAGCGTTGCCGAGGAGTACATCAAGAATTACAAAGAAAGATATTTAGCTGATGTTCAGAGCGGGATTCCAACCTGATTAAATCACCCGATTTAAGATCCAGCGCGCTCTTTACCCGACCATGCTGCCAGCAATGATCTCAAACCTGGATCACTTTTGGATACAACACCACTTATGTCCACCTTTGTGACATAATTATATATGTTTCGCTAGAAGTTTAGTCATGAGGACACTTTTTGATGTCTTTTGTGCAGAAAATAAATCTCATCGGTGGTCAATCCTGGACATGTTCTACAACATTTGAATGTTAAGTTTGCCCATCATTCGCTCAAAGATTTGTCATAATTTTTAAATTTCTTTTATTTGCAATTTGTGGTGATTTTCGCCGTCTTCAATAACTCTCCTGTCTCTCGTATGTTGGCCTCTTGTTTAATTAGTTTTATTTTACAGTTACAATGTATTTTCAGATGGTTCTTTCAGTAGAGAGCAAAACTTCATCAATGTACACTGGGCCCGGGCAAGGCTATTAAGAGATTTGTACGTAATCAAAAGTAACTTAAAATTATTCTGTCATTAACAGGAAGCCAGGAGTAATGTGATTAGTCTTCTTCATTCACACAGTTAAACTTGTCGCGGTATTTTGCAATCTCTGAATTCCCAGTTTCACGGACACCACAAGACGTATCTTGGTCGAGAAAGAATCTTATCGAGGGCAATGCATTGAGGAAGATCTTTAATGTATGATTCAATCCAACGAAGAACCGTTTTGCAAAAACACAGCGTTCCCGAAGCCTATCGAGAAGGATAGCGTGGTTTGTTGTGTCAAAAGCCGCAGATAAGTCTAACAACACTAGAGCAGCTTCGCATTTGTTGTCAATGGCCTGGGCCCAGTTGTATAAAGGGTGGATAACGTTATCCAACGGATAAATCGCTGTCCAGCGGATAAGTGATAGCAAAACGTATAGCGTTATCCACCAGATAGAGATTTATCCAATGGATAGCGCTATCCGATCTTCGAACAACCGGGGCCAGAGGTATATCATTACCAACTCGTAGAAGGGCAGTTTCAGTACTGTGATGCTTTCTGTATGCTGATTGCATTTTAGTAAATAAGCCATTGGTGGTGAATTATCCCTCAATCTGGAAAGCCACTGTTCTTTCTAATGCCCCAGAGAGAAACGATAGATTAGAGATGGATGAATATTTGGCAAAGACATCAGCATCAAGATTGTCCTTTTTTTATCACTGAGAGGGCAAATTAGTGACTTCTTAAAGAAAGAGAGGAAAATGCGCTGATCCAAAGACGCGTTCATGATATCAGTTAGAGTGGGCAACAGAACATCAATACAGTCCTTTAACAACCAAATATGTATTGGATCGAGAGCACAACTTTTACTTTTTGATGACTGAATGATACTCTTGAGACTATTAAGAGAGACGTGTTCAAACTGACTGAAAGAGGTAGAGCACGATACATGAGTCACACATTTAGGCCGAGAGGAAGGTTGTTGAGAGAGAGAACGTCTGATATCAATGATTTTAGATTCGAAGAAGTCGTCAAAACTCTCAACTAGGTGTTCAAGAGAGTCGTGTGTCGGTAGAGTTGGAGACGACTTTACGCTGAACGTACTATCAACGAGCTTGAAGACCTGCTTCATATTAGACGTATACAATATATGTCTAGACGTATTAGACGTACCATGTATAAAGTTTGTTATTGGGTTAACTAAGTCGCTTGTGTAAATTTCTGCTTACGTAAGAAAGTTTTAAAGACTCTGCGTAAACACGAAGAACTATTAAGCAAGACTGACTTTGATGCTGACACCGTAAGGGAAAGTACCACCACTGCATTAAAAAGGCACATAGTGATCGATTCTGAAAATTTAATCGGTTCCAATCGTCAGCACTGAACGAAAGGCCGGTTTCACCCACAGCCAATATTGGATATAGAGGACACTGCCTCCTGGTCCGGTACTGCCGTATGACTTAAGCGCGTCACTTAAAATTCCAGCTAGTGTTGCATCGAGGGAATCTTGTTCAGTTGTAACGTCCCTTGGGTTTTCTGTCTGCGACATAGTGTGTGCACCTTCATAGCATCCTAGGAAACTCCTACCTACAAGAACCTGGTAGGTCTCCTAAGTCAAGCTATGGTGGGATCAATCGCATTTTGGATCAGTTTTGACATATTTACTAACTTACCGTGATCAAAAGCTACAAATCAAACAGATCATTCTTACACGTAAGACGCTGAACAAGAAGAGAAATTGGGAGCGGTTAGCGTCTAATAACATCACAAATAACTGATCATGTGACCAAAGCAAGTCCTTTGATTGGTTCTCAGTTGAGCAATGTTACGTTTACTTCGTAGTCGATCGACTGCACCCTCGCATTGGAGTGAGAGTGAACACAATGAATCTGTTTGCATAAATAGGTTAAATTTCCTTTAAGGAAGCCTGGCGGAAATCTTTCCTTTCCAGTGATCTTGAACAAGCAGCTTTAGTAGCAGCCGTAATGTTCCCTTTTGCCTCTTTATGGTTCTTCAAACGCGTGAGGTCTGGTAAGGAGTGGTAGGTCTATCTCGATGACGTCATGTCGCATAGCAGTACCCAGGTTTGATCGAGCAAAACTTGTCTTCTGATTGGATGAGATATCGCTGTGTTACAGATAGGTTGACCGGACGGAACTTAGGCCAGGTTTTGTTGTGTTTCATTATTTGAGAATAATTTCTTGTCATCAATTTGGGGCTGGCACAACAATATGATGCCAAATGAGTCATGTCATCGTCTCTAAAACGGACTTTCCTTCGACAGCATTATGTCATTAATGGCCTCATTTTTTATAAAACAAATCTAAAAATTGCATATGGGAGAGCCCAGCGTTGTACTCAGCCCTTTTCCGCACCATTTCCGCCATATCCAAAGAAAAAAGAAAAACTTCAGGTTGGAAACGAGGCAGTAACTCTATGGCCATGCAGCCACCCCCTCTGATATCATATCCCGGAAACGACAAGTTGTTTCTCGGAAAAGATTATTGCTTCTACAACCCTGCTGGGTTCAATAAATCAGTCTGAAGTCAAACTATTTTTAGAGCGTTATTTACTAATTCTTCCTTATATTAACAGCGTACTTGACAATATGATGTCCAATATGGGAAAGTATTCGTTCACTATTGGACAGCTTCCCACAAAATGCAAGCGGAGAATGAAGCAGTGATACGCAAACAAACTTTATAAAACTCTTTCGTGTCATAGTGCGTTTCTAATCATCGTCCGCATGGGTGCACATTACTTTACAACAGAAGCCTTTACTCTAGACGTAAGTTGCCTTCTTCTATTCAGGGACTATGTGTCTTTCAGCCAAAAATGTTCATCTCAGAAGGTTATCTTGACTGTACGAAAATCAAACATCGAAACGATTGAAACAAACGCCGCAGTGAGCTTGAGACCAGTTTACCCTCGCAAATGGAAATGTGATGAATTTATTAACTAATAAGGAGGTGTAAAAGAAGCTGTTGTGCGCCGTTGGTGGTAAGTGGAGCACATGTTTCGTCTCGTGTTATGTTAAAAGTAAACTGCTTTGCCGAGTTTAGAAGTTTGGGCTCTCATTTGAAAGAAGTTTCAGCCCTTGCGTTAGGAGGAACAAGTAGCAAATCATAGGGACATTGTAGGCTGAAAAACACAATTAGATATATTTGCTACGAAGCTGGACGAAGACAAAGAGAAAACGGAAGTCAGTTAAGCACTTGCGGGCCGCTTGCCCGTTTGGAAGCTACTACGAACAGTGCTTTAGCTCTGTTTGAATTGCTTACCGTCCTATACCTAAATAAAAACTATTCATCAAAAGTAAATTTGTGGAGTTGAACTCTTCTACAGTCTGCATAAAATCATATGAAGTTTGTCATTGGGTTAACTAACTCGCGTTAATTAGTTCTAGGAGCTCCTTGTTTGGTCGGTGAAGAACTCTCAAGCACGGCTGACCTTGATACTGACGCCATAGGAGAAAGTACCACCACTGCATTGGAAGGGCTCACAGCGATCGATCCTGAAATTGTAATCTGTTCCAATCGGCAGCACTGAACTAAAGACCGGTTCGACCCACAGCCAATACTCGGTATAGCGTCTACTGTCTTCTGGTCCAGTAATTCCTTTCCAAACTGTGTCACCGTATTCCTGAAGCACGTCACTTGAAATTTCAGACAATGTTTCATCGAGGGAATCTTGTACAATTATAACTTCCCTTGATTTTTCTGTCTGCGGCATAGTGCGTTCACCGTCATAGCATCCTAGGAAACTCTTACCTACAAGAACCTGGTACTTCGCTTTCAGCCAGCTTTTGGTATCAGTCGTATTTTGGACCAGTTTTGACATATTTACTTAATAAAAAGCTACGATTGAAAAAGATTGTTCGAATACGTAGAACGCTGATCAAAGAGGAAATCGGGAGCGTGCTTAGCGTTTAAGAAAAAAATTTTTTATCTACTGATCATGTGACCTAATTCGAGTCCTATGATTGGTTTTCAACTGAGCCTTATTGTGTTCTATTCCTAGTCGACCACACCCTTGCAATTAAATGTGGGAATTCACAACAAATTGTTTGCATTAATTAGCTATAATTCCTCAAGGGAGCCTAAAGAAACTTTTCCCCTTCAGCACTCTTGAATGAGCGTGTGACCAGCTTATTGGCTGAGTGTTTTCTCTTGCCTCTTTGTCTGCGTGAGGTCTGGTAAGAGGTGCGAAGTCCCTCCCGATCACCTAATGTCGCATAATAGAACCCAGATTTGACCGAGCCAATAAAGTTTAGGTACGGATTAAATCGGGTTAGGGGAGGAGTAGGCGCACAGTTGCTTTGATACTGGCATCGATCCGATTATTTTCGCTGTGGATCCTCGGGAAAAAATGGCGCATTCTTCTGCTTGGGTGCAGCTTCCATTTGAAAGCGACGATTATTGGCAACTTTCCCAATATCAGCAGCCGATATGGCATGCAGCGTTCTTATATAATGAAGTTCTCATATAATTCAGTGTTATTATATAATGAACTTCTTTAGGTAAAATCTAGCCTGCGATGAGCGGTGAAGACGTGTGTTGGAAAATCTCCATGATGCTTCAAAGCACCCACAAAACCGCTTGTTACGCAGGCTAAATAAAATCATTATTTTTTTACATCCTTAGGATTAAAGCATTTGACAAAGTTGAACCAAGAAGACAGGTAAACGTAAATTTTAATATCTACAACGATCTTTAAATACAAAATTATAGCAAAGTCAGCAAAAAAATTATCAGCCACAATCCAGGTTCCTGATGAAGTTTTCCCTAGATGACGTCATTAATCTGCAGGTGAACACAGAATCTCTTTGCTGTCTCTTTGTATTCTGCTTGTCATACCAGTGGAACCAGATTGACAAGCATTTACCTGAGGGTCAAACAAAATCAAAACAGAACAAAGGAAAGTTAATTACCTTTATATTTGCATTAAAAACCGTAGCTACACTAATACCCCATTCACACCAAATCTTAAACCAGATTTAATGCTGTTTTGTTGAACAGAGTTTAAAATTTTAATTCAAATTCAGCACATTGAAAATGAAATTGAGTTGGTTACTTCTTGGATCCTATGGAAAATTCAGCTTTTCAATTTTCTGTTTGGGTTTCATTCCATTATTCACCAGGTTTCACTAAACATGCTTTGGTGCTCTGATTGGGGTACAAGACCTAGAGAACTATGAATACATAATTTATTTTTCTGAAATAAGGAAAAGTCTGATATAGATGAAAAGTTTGTCTTTAAAAGAAAGATTCATCTCAAAATTCTAGATTAATTTACCATGACAGGCATACAAAGAAGTAGGGAATAAGGAAGAATTGACACAATTGAAAACATCAGCAATCCTTAAAAACCATGCCTCTTGCTATCTTTCTGCTTTGCAATTGGATGTATCATCCTTTCTTCCTACTGAAGCTGGACCTGTATTTTTCAGATTTTTAAGGACAGTATCATATGAACCCTTTCACCATCAGATCTCGTAAGTAATTCTCCTTACTGTCTGCCATACAATTCTCATAATGTTAGTTTGGAGAATTTGGTATTGGATCAACTAACAATTGCCCAACTGATATTTCTCTTTATTCTTATCACTTGTCTTCTTGACATTGCATTGGTATTGTAAGGAGAAATTCTGTCTTGGTCACCCCTGGGATGTTAAAGGGTTCATTAACCATTCAACAACACTTAGTTAATTAATTAATTTTAAAAAACTGATCGAGAAATGGAAGGAATTTGTAATTCATGCACAGTACCTTCCTCATCCACCCATGGGAGGACCTGGATTGTAAGGAGCACCTGTTAAAAGAGAGTGACTCTTAAAAGAGAGCAATTCATTAAAAATTTAACCCTCTTATTCTTAAGATCACATTGGCAATTCTCCTTACTATCTGCCATACAATTCTTGTGATGTTAATTCAGAGAATTTGGTATTGGATCAACTAATAATCCCCTAATAATCTTTATTCTCATCACTTGTCTGCTTGACATTGTCATGATATTGTAAGGAAAATTCTGTCTCTGTCACTTGTGAGAGTAAAAGGCTTAAGCAAATAATTGAACAAAGGGATAAGAACATTTCCCAGTTCTAACAAGAGCATCGTGCTGGGAACTGGTTGATCACCAGACTACTCTGAATAAATGTTTAAATAGCTAGAATAACTCTAACATACATACATAGATGTACAATAGTATCTATTTGGCACAAAAATATGTGCGGATATTTGTTTGTGCACATTATCTCCTCGAAGATACAAACAGTTTTCTGAGAGTGAAGCTCTTGGAAAACTGTGAGCTTCCAGGAAAAGATAATGTCTAAGGACAAATACCCCATACATATTTTTGCGCAAAATAGAGACTATTGTGATCATTACCCTTCAAATATTTGTGTAAAAATGTTTGCAGTGTGGGATGTTTTCTTTGGAGTGTTCTCTGGTATGACTTAATGAACAAAAAAAGATTTCCCTTCCTCTGTAACAACCACAAACCCTCTCTCATCTTAAATTAAATTTGAAATGAAGACTTAATGTAGTGGACATAAGGTTTAAAAATTGGGGAATATCGCTTTGGTGATATTGGACTTGGTAATATTGGACTTGGCGTGTGACTTGCCTCAGTCAAACCTGGGTTCACCCCATTTAAGCTGGGGGATATTCTGTCACACACTGAATTTTGACTAGTTGCGCACAAGCAAATATATTTGATGGATCATTAACTTATTTCATTACCTCCACCTCCTCTACCAACTCTTCCAAATCTTCTACCAGGCGGTCTTGGAGGTCTAAAATGAGAATTTAAAATCTGATCACAACAACCACAATCTTGTATCTTGCATTTTTCCCAGGCCTGCTTGCCCCATCACCTGCACCCTTATAATGGAATTTTTCTATCATGTTTTTTTAATCAGAGATTTAATTTTGATTGTGAAAAAGGTTAAGGCAAAGTCTCTACTCAAGCAAAATGACCCAGCCAGCCAGAACTTATCTTGGTATCGATAGCATGAAGCAACTGGGGGTACCACTGCTCCCCCCTGGATGCTAGTCCATCACAAGGTTATGCCCCCCCCCCCTTCCTCCTACATTTCATCAGGTTTATCTGACAATTTGCCAGTACCCATTTATACTACGGTTGGAGAGAGGCACTCTAAAGGTAAACTTTTTTGTCAGAGGACACAACACTTTGACTTGGCCAGGTCTTGAACACAGAATTCTCGACTCAGAGTCCAGTGCACCAATCACTGGTCCATCCTTCTCCCATGAATGTGCAGAAGAGGCAGTTTTATTCTCCACAGTATTTTTATGTCAGTTAAGCCTTGGCAGTTTCAATAGCTCTCACCCATCATGATATTGTCTAAGGAAAGTTTATTGCCAAGTCTCGCTGGCACCAAAATTTTCATGAATCTTTGCCACTATCTTGTTGCTGTTAAGAGCTAGGTATTCTATTGATTTCCCTCTTTAGAGAATAATTTCCTATTAAAAGTCACCAGTCCCTATCTTGAAAGCAAAGTTCAGGGTGAAATTGGGTATTTTCCGGCTAAACTTGCATGAGACTTACTTAGCCATCACACACCTCTGGTCACACAAGCAAATAAGGACATTTAAAGAAACATTGTTAAAAACAAACAAACTCACCCTCCACCAGGTCTGTACTCTGAATTAGAATATGAGTTACCATGTTTTGTAAGTCCAGGCTGAAAACATAACACATTCAATTTCAACTATAAGCACTTTGTATTACAAGTGTGTTTCAATATTTTTGTCATTGGTCTCATCAACATGTTATGAAGGTAATATAGTACAATTTGGTCTAAAATTATATGCATGATTTCAAAATCAAACAAGTACACAGTAGCACTAAGCCAGTTTGTAAAACTAAGTGGAACTTAGACAGAAATATCAAATGACCAAAGAAAAGTTTTTGGAACAAAAGTAGTAAAATTTGCTTCTTTGTCTTTTTTCCCCTACAAATTGATTGGTTACTTTAATCAAGCCTTGGAATCTGACTGGTTGTTTTGTTGTAATGCTGCTCTCATTAGCTGAGAAAAATGAGATTTAGAGCAAAAAAATAGCATGATTTGTGAATAAATCACACTGCAGATAGTCAATCAGATTGCAAGGATACCAGTGGTTTCAAAATGTATGTTACGAGATTAAAAATCCACTACTATTGAAAGGAGCAGCTACATCTTTGAGAAGCTAGTGAATTGTAATGCACAATTGATTTCCATTATCACTTCCTGTTTCGCTATGTATCACTGACAGCTCCACACCACAGTGGACTAAAACATCAAGCGTAGCTAAAACATCAATCGCAAGTGCTCGTAGATTTAATTGTCTTCGATTTTTTAGGCATTAAATTCAAGTAAATTGTAGAAAAATCCCAATTATAGCATGATTTAATAAATTCAACTTATTCTTAACACGACATTTGTGATGCCTACGTAGACCAGATCATAAAATGGCGGTGGATGATGCTTTTAAGCGAAAAAAATACTCACCGAAAACATAGTGTGGAAGCTGTTTGCACATTGAAGACAAAAGGGAGGAAAGAAAAAAAACGTTAGAACCGCAGATCGCAGAAACGTTATGGTTTTACGTGTAATGTCCACAAAGGAAAATCATATCATCTGCTTACAATAAAATGACGAAGTTGATAATTCCCCAGAAGACGTCGGAGAATATGGATAATCTCCATATCGATCTTCTCTCTAAGACGTTACCTAGAAATCGGAGGACGAAAGAGTTACAATACATAAAATATAACAACCATTTTTGATTTCCAAAGTTCACTTACTTCCAGAAACGTACACCATTTTGGTGAATCAGTTTTTATTTTGATTGCGCAAGGCTTGGATCGAGCCTCTTTTCGATGATCACCGAGCTGGAATCTGAGCACTAAGGTGTCCGATTACTATAGCAACAAGAGTTAGTTGCAAAATGGCGGTACATTTCAGTGTGTTTGTAGTAGAATTTTGAATTTCTTTTCCCTCGTCAAAAAGTCTATAATTTAGCCTTAAGACTACATAGTAAGCTTCCAGAATTATGGGGAAGAAGAAGGCGAAAGAACCAGAAACTCCAGCTAAAGACGAGGTGGGTTATTTTGCATAAAAGCGAACATGAAATTCACCAATCGATGTAATGGAAAAAGTTGACTTCATGAACTTATGGGAAACTTAAGAATTTTTTTAAATAATCCATGGTATCTGCGGTATCCGCGATCAAATAACAGGGCCTAGTACCGAGAGGGTTCTTTAATCCGAAATTTTCCAGCTGTTGTGAAGGACTATTTTGGTAAACGCGTGCATTATGGTCCATTTTAGTCAGGTATACTACTCAAACATAAGCGAAGTGGAATTCTACTTCGATTCTATTTTCCACGATTGTCAGAGTGACACAAATTTGAGTTATTATTCGAGTTTAATTTCTCTCTTCATCCAAACTTGTTACGAACGTGGCGTTTAGATGGAAGGCGTTGTTTGTTAAACAAATTTTCCCTTCGAATTCATGGACTGTACGTGTACAAATTTTATTTCTGAGCGCTGTGTCGGTATTTCCAAAAATGCGAATGCTTGTTATATTGTACTGATTCAAAACTGTAAGTTGTGAAGACTTTATTTTTGCTCTCATCAACAGCACCTCAGAAATTGACTTAAAATCTAGCTGAAAGCGTAAAGTGTAGCTCAGTAGTTACTTAAGTTTCTTAAGTTTTCCATTTATTTGGTTTTAGTTTTCTGTATCATGCATTAATTCATATAAGTTTGTATGATTTATATTCTTCATTATTAGCTAGTGTTAACAAATGTTCACACTTTCTCATCATATTCAAGTCACACGTCAACTGTTGTAAATGTTGTGATTGGTTTATTAATACATAATTATGCAGGCAGTAGATTACTGCAACCCAAGTGGTGATAATTAAGATCTAAGTTTTATTTGTTTGGGTACTATTTTTAAATGGTTAGAAAACTTAATGATAATTAGGTACTGGATAGCCTCGAAGCTATTTATCAGATTAAATTAGAACTCTTCTTCATACGAGGTTATGTTACAATTTGATACTGATTGTTTGAATAGCTTATCAACTCATATTAAAATGTAAATTTTGCAAAGCTCTTTAAAATTTTTGGATAGAAACTACTTGTCCCATTCTCGATAGATACCCCTCTTAACCCTTTGACTTCCAGAAGTGATAAACATGTAACTTCTCAGGGTGAATGAAGATTTAGATATATGAAAATTCACATATTTGCACTGCGGTGGAAAGATGAAATTAGAAGATCCTCGCAGCTAAGAACACTACTGAAACTAGTAGTTGTAAGTAGGACCTGAAAAAAATTTCAGGCCCGTACGGGATTTGAACCCATGACCTCTGCGATACCGGTGCAGCGCTCTACCAATTGAGCTAACAAGCCAACTGGGAGCTGGTCAATGAATTGGGTACAAATAAACATCCGGGTGAATGAAGATTTAGATATATGAAAATTCTCATTTCATCTTTCCACCGCAGTGCAAATATGTGAATTTTCATATATCTAAATCTTCATTCACCCGGATGTTTATTTGTACCCAATTCATTGACCAGCTCCCAGTTGGCTTGTTAGCTCAATTGGTAAAGCGCTGCACCGGTATCGCAGAGGTCATGGGTTCAAATCCCGTACGGGCCTGAAATTTTTTTCAGGTCCTACTTACAACTACTAGTTTCAGTAGTGTTCTTAGCTGCGAGGATCTTCTAATTTCATCTTTCCACCGCAGTGCAAATATGTGAATTTTCATATATCTAAATCTTCATTCACCCGGATGTTTATTTGTACCCAATTCATTGACCAGCTCCCAGTTGGCTTGTTAGCTCAATTGGTAGAGCGCTGCGCCGGTATCGCAGAGGTCATGGGTTCAAATCCCGTATGGGCCTGAAATTTTTTTCAGGTCCTACTTACAACTACTAGTTTCAGTAGTGTTCTTAGCTGCGAGGATCTTCTAATTTCATCTTTCCACCGCAGTGCAAATATGTGAATTTTCATATATCTAAATCTTCATTCACCCGGATGTTTATTTGTACCCAATTCATTGACCAGCTCCCAGTTGGCTTGTTAGCTCAATTGGTAGAGCGCTGCACCGGTATCGCAGAGGTCATGGGTTCAAATCCCGTACGGGCCTGAAATTTTTTTCAGGTCCTACTTACAACTACTAGTTTCAGTAGTGTTCTTAGCTGCGAGGATCTTCTAATTTCATGTAACTTCTCCCTATAATATCCATACATTATCCAGAAAACATGTACTGAGAATACTAAAACTTATCAGGTAAAAGTTTTTATTTTGATCTTACACCAAGTTCTTGTAACCAATTTACAATGAAATTTGTAGCAACTAGAGGGGAGAATATTAACAATCAGATCTTTGAAGTTGAAAGGTTAAAACCTGTTTTGTTGTTGACAGGAATTATTGATAAATGTGCTTGTTTCTGTATGACAGTTTGACCCTCTGGAACTTGTCAGCAAGAAGCCCCACACAGTTGTTTTGATGCTAGACTCTCCAGAGGAACATGTTCTTCAATCAGCTTGTGAAGCACTGCACAAGTTTGCAGAAAAGTGTTAGTGTTCTTTATTTGTTATTTACTTTCCTCCAACAGAACACTGCGACAGAAAATATTAAACTTTAGAGTGATTTCTTTTAATTTATAATTTTGAGTGCTGGCAATACACATGCCGTCAGTGCTTAATTTGCCACTGAAACTACATGTAGCCCAGAGTTTTTGGTTACTTAATTAATGTGTCTATAATTTGGGATTAAAATTAGGGGGGTAATTTAACCATATCTTACATGGATGGTTAGAAGGCTATAGTACCCTGTGGTCTGTGTGTAGAGATGTCCAGGTGCGAGACCGGATGGGATTTTACAGCGCCTTTCTCCACGCAGGAGTAAAAATGGATACTAGTGAATTGTCAGGAAAGCGTGATTAAATGCTAGGGAGGGGAAATCTTGTGATAAACAAGCATCCCATCCAGGGGGAGAGTAGTAATACTCCTAGTTGCCTCATTTAATTAGGAAACCAGGATCAGCTCTGGCTGGTTGCACCTTTTGAGTACAGTACAGAATTTCTTTTATGGGGGTGAGACTGTATTTTTTAGGTTGGTAAATTAAGAATTCAAAGGAGTAATTTGTATATATGACACTTACATGTATGTGGAAATCAGGCATACATAGACAGCCCTGGAATAACTGATTGATAGAGGGATCAGTGTCCTCTTTTAATAGCTGGCCAATGGTTAGCTATCAACCAGCTGATGGTGGAACAGCACCAAGAATAAAATTTGGGCTAATGTTTGGGCTGAAACTTTTACTTGAGTACACTGGTATTGAAGGCTTTGCCCTAATACTGGTTGGGTTTAAAAAGGTTGATTTCCTTTTTACACTGTCAATTCCCCTATTCTCAAAGCTGCAGACGAGTATACTGTGATGTAAATTACATCCTTTTATGGTTGTGCAGGTGATGAGAACAGACAGGAATTGTTGAACCTGGGGGCCTTAGAACCTTTGCTTAAACAAATCATGTCTGAAGACAAAGTGGTGAGGAGAAATGCTACCATGTGCCTTGGGACCATGGCTCAGAATGGTAAGTCTTGCATGAACAGAAAAAGTGTTTCTCATTCAAGTATAAGGTGGCTCTGAATCATAATTTTTTTTTCATATTCCAATTTATTGCCCAAGCTCAAAGCTTGCATGTTGTTAATCTGAGTGGAAAAAAAATGTTACTTGTTAAATTTCCATATGATTTTTCCTACTATCCCACTAATGTGTTAACATTTTAAGCTGGTATGATCAAGGAAAGGGTGAAGAGTGTTTTTGGGTTATTGGTAGGATGCTGACTGTGCTAAATTTGTGTGAATATTAAAAACTTGATTTGTTTTCAGCAAATGTCAAAAAAGAACTTCGAAAGCTGTCTAGTATTCAGCCTTTGGTAACATTATTGGGACCCGATGGTGAGTTTGAAATAATTAATTAAAATAAAACTTAAATCTGAAATGACGAATTTTGATTTATAACCATGTTAAAGGGTAACTGATGTTTATTCATTAGGTAAATAGAATGAAAATTATTTTCCAAACTTTTGAAATATTTTTATCATTGACAATCACTTATTTTTATAATTTTCCAGAGGATGTTTTGTGCCATGAATTTGCAAGTTTGGCTCTGGTATCAATGGCAGGTAATTATATACTACATACAGTAATTTGGAAGTAAAAACTGCATTTATTAATTGAAGTGTATTATCAATACATGTTGATTGCTAAAGTTGTAACTAATTTAATCTTGTTCCACAGCTGAATTTTCTTGCAAAGTGGAGATCTTCGAACAAGGAGGCCTTGAGGCAATTGTAAAGCTTCTGTCATCTCCTGATTGTGATGTGCAGGTATATACACAGAGGGAACCTATTTCAAAGATGCACCAACCATAGTGGTTGAATTCCATCCAATCACAGCTGAGCACAACAGCATAAAAAAATTATCTATAGCTGATGTGTACTTAATCAGTCACATCATGTGAATAAGACTAGCAGTATGCAGTCGAAATGTCGTGATCCACATCCAAAGTGACCACATCATGAGGCAATAGATTATACTTCCCTTTGGAAAGTGCTCTTTTGCATGATGACAAACCACAACCTTTTCTACTATATTTTTATATGCATTGGTATTTCTTGTTTCTTTGCACCTCTTTCAATCCAGTAGCACATACAGGTTGTTCACTGTATGTATTGCAGTTCCACTCTATCTTACAACAGGTTTATTAAAGAGAGCATTAATCATTTTTTATTGACTGTCATAAAACCAAAACCATGAGTGTAATTACATTTAGTACATGCTAATGAGGACTTATTTAATAGTTTTATAGTTGTCTTATAATTTTGTTAGCATATATATCAAATTAAATGTTTTTTTTTTTTTCAATTTTTTGTTTTCACAGAAAAACTCTGTTGAGGCTGTCTCTTTATTAGTTCAGGATTATCACAGTAGATCAGCAGTAAAAGATCTAAATGGTAAATTTATCACAGTGTTCCTTAAACCTTTTATGCCCCTAAACATCAGCGTGCATATTCTCCATACTGCTCTCTATACATTTACTAAGGTGCTGACAAGGAGAATTTGTCTCACAATAAGGAGCTTTGTTAGCTGTTGATCATTTCCTTTATTCTTCAGATCTCTTCTTCTTTAAACAATAATTTTTTTTCAATGAAACCTTGATGTTTGAGAAGCCTTGTACATAGTGAAGTAATTGCATACTAGATACTCATGTACACTTGCTCTGATGAAGGGCTAATGCTTGAAACATCAGCTTTGAAACTCTTACAGAGACCAAGTTATGTTACACTTGTTTGATTTCTTCTCAGGGTTGCAGCCACTTTTGGCTCTGTTAGACTCAGAGTATGCCATCATCCAGCAGCTTGCACTGGAGTGTTTGATTCAAATTACACTTGATGGTAATGACTTATGGCCATCTTATTCAATGTAATAAAAGTTAGACAACAAGCATCAAATACAGATTTTATTGGTTATTTTTTTGAGCCATGCCTTAAAAAATATATAGTTTCTCATCATACTCCTCCCAGAAGTGGGTTTGTCAATCAGTTGGCTATTCCTTCCTCCCCTCCCCTTCAAAAAAGCCTAACGCATACATTTTGGATACAATCATGTACATGAAAAAGTTACACACCTCTGCTTGGTAGAAAATGAGTACTTTCTCATGTTACTCTTATTACATAACTAGATTTAATTAATCTCTATACAAAATAAAATTTTGATGTCATGCTTTGATGTAAAACTGAGAGAGTGTATTTGATTTGGTTGTAAAATTTTGATGGTGAATCTGTAATTTTTTTTCATTTTTACCTTAAAAATTGGATGATTGGGGTGATAGGAAATAATAGATACTATTGGGATGGCCTTATATAGCTGGGCAGGATGAAAAAATAATTACAATCTGATTGGCTATGGCAAAATGACCCATATCTTGTCCACTTTATATTGATCTGTAAATACCTAGCAACAGAGTTTAATTTAATCCTTTAATTCCCAGATCAAATTTGTAATTTTCCTCACCGTCAATCATACACTTCTTACAATGCTAGTCTAGAGAATTTTGTATTGGATCAACTAATTGTTCCCAAACTGATATTTTTCTTTATTCTCATCACTTATCTGGTTGATATTATATTGATATTGTAAGGAGAAATTCTGTTTTAGTCACTCATGGGAGTTAAAGGGTTAACTTGATTGTAGAAATGTAGAAAGAGTACATGTACTTCAGATAATTGT
This sequence comes from Pocillopora verrucosa, assembly GCF_036669915.1. NCBI lineage: Eukaryota > Metazoa > Cnidaria > Anthozoa > Scleractinia > Pocilloporidae > Pocillopora > Pocillopora verrucosa. The sequence continues at coordinate 2,520,727 of NC_089320.1, read as the reverse complement.
CACGGCCTCTTAGCGTTACTCAACTATGGAAATCATACCTCGTATTTTACAGCTGACAACAGAGGAGCTTTGCGAGATCTGGAAGGACTTGAAAAACTTGTTGATTTTGTTGGAAACAAGGTACGGTTGCTTGTAACTAGTGTGTTTTTACACCATCTTTCCACATCGTTTTTTATTGTGAATTAAGTTATTGCAGCAATGTTGTTTACTCCTGTTATTTTAATAGACTGATGCGTTTTCATTGCAGGAATACGAGGATTTACATGTGCAAGCATTGCAAGTGCTGTCAAATTGTCTTCAAGATGTAGACAGCATGCAGGTAACAAACTTTTCTTCCCTCAGAGTGTGCTTGTGTGCCTTAAAATTCTTTGAGTTGCCAATGGGAAATAGATTGTATCATTGCACACTTCTCAATAAATTGTCATTAAAACAACGATTGACATACACCTTTACTGAAAATGTTTTTAAAGCGATAAGTTAATCCTTTTTTTTTTTAGCTTATTCAGACGTCTGGAGGATTACAGAAACTTCTTGCTTTTGCCGCTGAATCTAATGTTCCTGAGGTGCAACAACATGCGGTAAGAAATTGCAAAACCCAATTTCACAGCCGTATGGAGATAAATGCATGACTTCATCTGTTATCGTTCATTCGCACCTGATTACAGAGCTACCGTTATTTCTCTCACTTGTATCTTTTGTATCCTTTTATCTTTCAGGCGAAAGCCATTGCCCTCGCTGCGAAAAATGGTAATCTAATCTAATCTAATCTATTTCTTGGTGCTTATAGCGACTAGAAACATGGTTCTGACTATCAAGCTACCAAGTAGATGAAGTCACCTTCGGACCTGCGGGGATTCCCCTTAAGTGGCCCTGATGTTTAATGCGGGCCGCCCCGCTAGGAAACGGTCACGTGCATAGTCTTTGCTGGAGTGAATTCGGCTATGTGAAGCGTTTTGACCAATCTGCGTGGCCAAAAATCACTTATAGTAAAAATTACATTTTTACGTCTAAGTTTTTTGCGTATTTCGTGTTCATGATGAATATTTTTTGATATTTTGTTGTAGGAGAAAATCGTAAAATCTTCCACGAGCAGGAATGCGAGAAGACGTTGATAATCCTACTGTCCATAGAGGTAAGCTGAATTTCTTTATTTTTCAATTCTGGCCGTCAAGACGGCGAGTACGCACTGTAAAACTTTTCACATGTTACGGTTTTCGTTTGGGTCAGGTTTAGGTACGTGTGTTCTTAGAAACGCCTTCTGCATAAATCATCCCTACAAAAACTGCTATATTTAAAAAACTGCTTTTCTATATAAATATAACCATAGCTGTCTTAGTAAGCACCAGGCGAAAACGCGACTTCGTATAATCGCGTGCGCTAGTCTGCAGCACTTGCGCCTTTTAAATCGGAGACTTGCCCTGCACGCCAAGATGGCAAGAAACGAAAATTCTTTCCACAGAATGCTTGGTGTATACTGGCAATTGGCGGCACTTTTTTATATGTTATCATCAAACAGAAAAATTAAATAATTTATAATGTATTTTCTTGCTTTCTACTGTTAATAATGCTTAAAAATAAATCAACGAATATAATTTAGCATATAGATAAATTAAACTCAGATCAATCGGCTGCGATCAATCTGTTTGCAATGATTATGTACTAACTTGTGCAGTAATAGGAATTTTAGATACAGATGTGTTTTTATGCGCGACCAGAAGGGAAATACGACTACTTCAAGTGCGCTTTGACATCAACCAATCTACTGGGAAGTCTTGCAAGGAGTCCCCTGAAAGTCACGTCAAGTGATGAACACCTCTTTTTAAAAATTGTATTTTATTACTAATATCATTAATAAGTGCCACGTAAAACAACCCCCTACTTCTGACCTCCCCTCACACCTAAAAAATGTGTATGTTTAAACATCCTGATATCAATATTATGCTGCAATTTTTTTACTAGAGCCCTGGTGTCCAGGCCTCGGCATCCTTAGCCCTTGCAGTTATGTCTGAGAACCTTAGTAGCAGAGATGTGATTGGAAAACTTGGTAAGAACCAATAAAAAAAGTTGATTTACTGCGCACAAATGGTAAGCGCGCTTGGCTCTGCATTGAGAGGTCTGGGTCCCAGCTCCCGCCGAATCATGATGTTGTGTATTATGGCAACTCACTTTACTTTCTCAGTGCTTCTCTTCACCAAGAAGAATATATTAGTAAGGCGATTTTTCAGGGAAAGATGATACAATTTGTAACTGCAGCCCTTCTGCAAGGATCAGTGCTTTACATTTATAAAATTAGCAAATGAAAATGTAACTTATTTTGGAACATTTTGATAAAGATCTCTTTCAGCTCGCGTTATCTTTGTCGCATATGGCAAATTGGACTCAATTGGAAATTTTGGTCCAGTAACTTGCAGCCTCAACCACACGTTGTTCTGAAAGACCTGAAAATTCCTTGTCTTTCCTTTTGCAGAAGGTATACCGTCATTAATTAATCTACTTACCAGTGACAGCCCGGACGTGAGAGAAGGAGCGACTCTGGCACTAGCAAATATCACCACTGCTAACAGTACAAACTGCGGGTAAGACAATGTGTAGTTCAAATAAAACAAAAACGTTCTGGTAAGTTACTACGTTATTCCCCATGGGTGACTGTTTACTACAGGTTGGACTGTAACCCATGCTTCATTATGCTTACGGTCCTTGAATTCATGAAAACCATAGTAAAACAGTAAATTACATTTGGGACTACAGCTTGTTTTAAAATAGAAAGGAATTACTTACAGCGCTTTTCGATAGAGTGTCGTGAAACCAAATAAAATTTACTACAACAGTCGTTAAGAAGTAGGGAAAATGTCAATGAGAACTCAAAGATAAAACAACCAAATTGCCCAAAGCGCGGGAAAACGCGGGTGACTAAGTCGTGATCAGTCTTAGTTTTGCATCTGATTGAGAGTGGCGCTAAACGTGAAAATCTATTCATCCAGTCTTCCTTAATATTGCCTATCCATGCTTTCCTAACCGCCACGTTACCTACAAGTACAATACAAATGTTTCCTCTCCGTTTTAAGTTCTTTGTTCTTGTAGTTCATTCGTGTCGGTGGCCAGAATTTTCTGATGTAAGATTTGTTTTGACAAAGTACTGTGTGTATAATGAAGTGTGGGAAGGTGGAAATCTTGTCAAGTCTAGTTGCAAAGGGAATTTTCATGATCTTTTAACTCGCTCTCGTTGAGCACAGTACATGTCAAAGATCAGCGGCCAACTCACACAAAACACACGCACTATTTTTGTGTTAACGTCATTCATTCGCTTTTGATGTGCTTTTTCCCTTTTTGTTTTTTTTGGTCCTATTACTTTTCTTTTTCTTTTCATTGTTTTGCAATGAAACACTTATTGTCATGCATGAAGCATAAATTTATGGGATTTCGTGCAATTATAGTGACGTGGTAGACAAGGGAGGAGTTGATCCGCTGATCACACTGCTCAATGACGTTAAGCCTTCGGTTCAGGCTAATGCAGCTGTTTGCCTCACCAACCTGGCAACAGAAGGTAAAACCAATGTTATACCTTTCTATTGTAGAGAACATATAAACAACTAGTTTTGATTTTATGGCAAAATTATTTGTTTGTTTTCGTTAGTCATCGTTAGATAATCCCTCGTTTATCGCTAAAAGACGTGAAACTGTGCAACACATCTGGCAATACAACATCATAAACTTGCTTTATTTTCAAACTGTCGAATGTAATTTTAAAGTCCAGTGTGAATTAGCGGCGTAGGCACTTTCCTCCCCTCCCCCCTCACACTTGACGTCTGGTTACTTTCTGCCGCGCTTCCTTGTAGCATCCATTCCATGCTTTCCCACGATTTGCGACGTTGTGTGTTTTTGACAACTTAGTGTGCGTCACACCTGTTTCCATGACCTGGACCTGTTCCTTATAGGAAGTTTTTCCGCGCCTAGTGCGAGCTCTTTGAGCTTGCTTTAAACTTAGGCTGTTATTTTTTTCACTAGGTTTAGTTATCTCTATAAACTTGAGTTTCAGGTTTTTTTTTTTTTGGCGATCCATGCTTTCTCTGCTTGTTTGGTAATTTTTATTCTGGTTCTTTATTTCAGAGTCGTGGAGATCAGAGGTGCAGCAAAGAGGTGTAGTGCCTGCCCTTGTACAAGCTTTACAATCCAAGTAATAAATTTATAATTTGACTCATTCCTTTATTAAAGTTTGATAACAAGATACCAGGCCGACTTAAGTATCGATGCAAGCACATCCCAGGGCTTTTTGCTCTGTAATTAATTTGTTGATACCAACAGAAATTGTCATACTGGTGCGAATCATACCGGCCCGAGTTCACCAGCAGTTGGCTTGCCGTACCAGAGCGAGTGTCATTCTGTTAAGAAATATTGCAACGGTATCGAGTTAACGAGGAAAAACCTCGTTTTGGTGGGAAACTTCCCCCACCTGTTAGGGGACCGGAGCTAGTCGTGCATGCGCAGTTGTGTCAAACAAAGATTGTATCGTCACGGTAGAAGAGGAGTATAAGTATAAAACAGACGTAGTTGTAAAGACAATATGAAATCAAGTAGTCATTACGGTACAGGGCATGCGCCAGGAAGGCATCAGGTGACATCACGAACCATAGCTCCGAAGTGAATACCATTCTTGCCCGTAGTTTTCTCTGTTGAGAAAAGTCTGCCACGTGTAGAAAGCTCAGTGCATGTTTTTTTTTCTTTTAGTGCGGCAATAGTGCAGAGTAAAGCTGGAATAGCAGTGGCAGCCTTTGTGTGTGATGCAGACTCAAGAAACGAGGTAAAAGATATAAAGTTTCACAACTTAATGAAGTTAATACGTCTCAACAGATGATCCAAGTCACATTTGAAGGGTTTTTTTTATGACATCGCACAGAGACATAAAACGCCGCTCCCCCAGCATTTAATGATTATAAGTAGTCGTTAATCAACAACAGGTAACTTGTTTTAAGGAATGGGTCTGGGAAAACTCAGGGACAAATGGGAAATTAAAGTCGACTTTTCCAACATCTGCAAAACTGCACACCTCGGAGAATCTTTAGGTGCCCAAAGATTCTCGCCTCAAAAATCTTGTTTGCCCAGCTCTTAAAAGCGTTCATACAAGTAACGTATACAAGTCGCCTAAAGACAAAATACGGTCGCCAGTAGCACTCGGGCTCTGATACAGCACAACCCTGATATGTTTTGATTGATGTGTGAAAGAAAAGATGCATAATGATTACTGAGAACTGGGAGCCAAAGTGTTATAGGAGCCACGCCATAAATATTTAGCGTCAGGTGGCATTGCATTGTGTACTACTGTTTTGATGGAGTAGAAAAACATCAAATTAACTGAAAACGGACGGGGATGTCTCAGGATGGGGAAGATTGCTACAGATTGCAAATTTCAGATTTGAACAATTTAGGGCTTTAGCCACATTAGAGTTTAGGGGGGGTAAAATACTCTACATGTAACACCTTTTACAGCTCCTTTAATCACACGGTCATTTGATTCTTCAATAGTTTCGTGCCGAAGGCGGCCTTCCTCGGTTGGTAGAGCTACTACGGTCAGGCAATGATGACGTACGGCGGAGCGTGGCCTGGGCCGTGTTACAGTGCGGCAATGACCTGCCCACTGCGACTGAGATTTGCAGACTGGGGTGAGTTCATAATGAAAGAAGCGTAGATACTGTGGTCTTTGATTTCATTGTTTTCCGTTTGTTTTATCCAAATATGCTTTTTATTTATTTATTCCGACGCATCTCTGTGACTAAGGGCCGAGATCCAAAATCCTCACAAAAACTACCATTAAAATGAATTTCTCTTATCTACTTGTGCTAAGAGCCGAACTTGATTGTGTTTTACAGGGGATTGGATATTCTAGGAGAGGTTTCTCTATCAAACACCCGTCAGTCCGGCTTCGCTAAGGCTGCCATGGATTGTTTGCTGGATAGCAACCTACCGGCCAAGTACGCCATGACCGGCACACTGGGATCTAATAACATCATTCAAGATGGATTTTATGACTGTGGACCGGTAAGGAATCTTTTTAAGATGTTCGTCAGATCGTTTGTATGTCGGACCGTTTGACCGTCTGTTTCACTGTCTGTCAGTCAGTAAGTCAGGCAGTTTAGCCAGTCATGCAGGCAGTCTGTCAGTTAGTCAGTGAGTAAGTTGGTCATTGAGTTAGTCGGTCAGTCAGCCAGTTGGCCAATCAACCAGTCAATCAGCCAGTCGGTCGGTCGGTCGGTCGGTCGGAAATTTCCCGTGAATTAAGGCTCAGATAACAAGCAAATGACTACTTACAATTTCAGATGCAAACGTGGTAAATTAGAACGGAAAGAATCGGTATCTGTGCGATGCAATGACTTGTTTCTATTGACTACTAACGACAAGTTTGAATACCTACGTGGAGAATTACTTACCAAAAACCACGTATCACGTTACAAAAGTTTAAAAGTCACTCGTCAGCAATTGATGCGACGTCATAATCAGTTAAGAGTGGCTTGAAACTTGCTCGTGCAGATGCAGTGCAGCACGCGCAAGCACATTAGATTCTTAACAGATACCTGCTTTTGATAGTTTTTCTTTCTTTTCTGGCTAGCTATTTTAAGTAAGAGAAAAGAAAAAAAAGAAAAAATAAAGAATAGATGAATACTGAGATAGATGCATCATTAGATGAAAAAGGAAAAGGCAACATTATTGAAAGGGAGATCCAAACAGAAAGAAACTATGAATGCCTACTTTTTGACTTAAGCTCCGAAAAGCTCGACCTTTTTTGTTGTAAAATCATTTTCAAAAAAGAAAATAGATCCAGTGGAGTGCGACGAAAAAAGGTTAGACATCTATCATGAAGTCGATGCACCCTTCACGCGTCAACTTCAAACTGAATTCATGTTAAAGTTGAATTTACGGTTATTTGATCGTGATTGGTTGGAGATATAAAATCAGGTGCGTCGCACGTGATTCCCAAACACCACGAAGGGAAGGTCGGTGAAAACTACAAGTTCAAAATGTTATTAATAAAAACCCTACAGAGTTCTTAAGCTGTAGAGCTAGAGCCGGTGTGCCATCCTATAAACAATTCCGCTTGCTTCATAGGCTAGCACACTTATTTACAGAGCGTAATACGTGTTCGGTTTCTGTTTTGTACAGATGCGTCCTGACAGCAAGTTCCTAACTCTGGAGGAACTTAGTTCGTTGCCAACAGACGCACATAGGCCCATTCTTCTTGTTAACTCCAAGAACGCGGACAGGTAAGGTTGAGAAGGGTTGAAAAGGGTTTTTAATGAGCACTAATGGATGTAAAGCTTTGTTCACAAAGCATGGATTGTGTGTAGTTCGGCCAGGATTTGGAGCAGTTTAATTGAGTTTCTTCAAACCAAAAGCAGGGTGACCACAATGGCCAGTCAGAACAAAGGTTAGAATGACAAGCAACCGATGACTTCTTGGAGTATACAGGAAGGTGACCGATAGCGTAGAAAACATATTTTCTCCACGCTCGTCACAAAACTAAGAACGTCTTCCTTTATTAATTTTCATCCAGGAAAACTCCTTCGCCCATCCTTCTAATACCCAAGGAGCCGGAGAAGAGCTTGGAAAAATTGGCAAAAGGAAGCAAATCTAACAAAGACTTGAGAAGGTAGAAATCTTTTGGCTGTGATTTCATAATCGAGATGTTTGCCATAGGTGTTATGGGAAAACGTTGTCGCAAAAATATACCCATACAAATACCGTTCTATTTGAAGTAATTATAGTAAATTAATGAATGATAATGATATATAAAGCTTCAACAACCCCTCTTCCCCTCACCGGCACTTTCCCCCTCTTTGTATTCCGCTGGAACGACTTGACACTTCTAATTCAAGTTCCCCACTCCCGCTAGGCAATGCTCAAATTCCCCACCTCCCCATGCACGGACGACAGTCAAATGCCCTTGGGTTGCCCCGCGGGGGGAACGGGGGGAATATTGTGCCTTGTGACATAACGATGTCCTGATTGAATGCCACTCGGTATCATAGAAGTTTTAAATAAAGAGTGACAAACCTTTTGCGACCGTTAACTTCGGAGATTTTTCTCCATAATGTTTTTGTCAACAAGACCACAAGTTTATTTTTCTATTTCGATGAAGCAAAAGTAAAATCATGCGCGAACGAGAAGAACAGAAACAAAGGGAAGAAGAGGCCGCTTCATCGGAGGTCTCAACCACGCAACAAGATGAAGCGCCTAACTGGCAGCCCCCCATGGATGAGGTATTTCAGGGGTACATTGAGGAGGTTCGAAACACTATTCAGCCGTTGAACACGACCACAGAACAAGTAGAGGCTCTTGCAAGGTAAACAGCTCGTACCTCTTATCATGTATCTATGTTAATCTTTTCTATCCTTAAACTTATTTTTCTTTCTAGGTTCATTATTGCCTCTTTTGTGTTTCTCTATTTTACAGAAACAGTATTTTTAGTTTCCTTTACGTTAAAATTAACTCCGCGCTGCCTCAATAAGAAGAAAAAAATTGAACTCTCGCGCCTTCAAGCCTGTCACTTAGAAGTCCCATTTGTTACCAGTCCCTAACAACTGTTTTTTCGTCTATCGTGTTTAAAATCGAATTGCTGGTAGTTTTGGAATTCAGACACTGAATATATAAGGAAACAAATGGACTGGTTTCTGAGTCAACACCTACTCTAATATTCCTTTGATAAAGATTTTGAATATGTCTTCATTTCTGAAGAGATCGGGACATTCCAGAAACAGGCCAATGGCTTTTTCAACTCACCAATGTATAGCAAAGTGGCAAAGGCATCTCAGCATAATGTCTACTTAACGTTTTTTTCCTTCTTTGCAGTTTTGTCAGTAATAAGATGGGGGGATCGGTCGACAGAGAATCCCTCTCCACCTTCAGCTATGAGCTGCCAATCGGTCAACTGAAGGTGGAGCTCAACTCCAACATTATTCCCATCGGCAAGATACAGACTGGAATATATTATCACAGAGCTTTGCTTTTTAAGGTAATTGTGGCCCATAAATCAGTCAATATTCCCGACAAAAAGAATATCATACATCATTCGATGAACTGTTTCTCTCTTTTCATTGGTCGGTCGAGAGTCCGCTACATGACCTCAGAAAACTCAGTAGTTTTAATAGTTTGCTTATGCGTAGTGCCGTTTATGCTGCGCTCGTGAAGTTGTGTCCAGGCTCCACTTTAAAAATTGACGCCCGGCTTTTCTAAGCTGTTAGATGGTGATTATTGACACTAACGAGATCTGCGCGATACTGAAAATCATGAAATTCTGCGATGGTTGAGGGTTCTTCTGCGGCCAAACTGTAATAGTGAGAAGCGACGTTAAGCTTTTATATGGAACCCTAGCTTTGAAAGGAAAGCTTTTGTTCTCTTGCATTCTGAGACTTGTGTAGTCTGTTGTGATGTATTTCGGTTTGTTTAATTAATAGTACTTCTCTCTCCAGGCTCTTGCTGATCGCATTGCTTTGAGCTGTTCTTTGGTCCGAGGAGATTATAACAGGGCCTGGAACGAGGTGATGCTCTGTGACGAGGTGAAGGTGAGAAAACTAACGCTATTAGTTGAAGTGAAATGCAAGGAAAGGATATGTATACTGAAACAACAACTGTGATAATTAACTGAAAGACTTAAGCGACGGCTTTCCGGTGATAGTGCACGCCGTTCAATTGAGTGTGTAAGGCCGGGTTAAAAATAATGAGAACGATCAGTCGTGACAACGGGAAATATCAAAGAGCAGGGCAATGATAACTCAGTGCACAGGCGAGAACATTGTAGTTGCCAGGTCACGCTCGTTTTAATCTTGCATCAGATTGGTTAAAATGATAGCAGGAGATTTTAGACCAATCATGGAGCACTATGGAGCAAATCATCTTGAGTCTCGGATAACGTTCGACTCTCAATTGAAAGTTCTCCTATTGCTTAAACGGGATCCGGTCTTGTTATGGAAGATTTCATTTTCTAATGCGGAGCGTAAACTTGCGCCTAATACAGGCACCAATGCGACTGAATTTTTTTCTTTGGCGACCAAATCCTGAAAATTAGTCGCCAAATTGGCGACCAGAATGCTTCATCATAACCTTACCTAGAGATATACTGAGTTTAAACGATTTGAAAAGATAAATCCGCGGCAAACTTCCTCGTTAAGTTTGTTTCCAAAACGCAGCACGTGCATCTCGATCGATGACTATACGCCATCTTGGATTAAGGTGAACTTGAACGTTGTATATCATCCATCCTAGTGTCCACTTTGTGGCAAGTGAAAGATCTTTTTCCTAACTTAATTTTGGAGGGCCTATCTAGAACGCTGACAGCGGAAAAAAAGGGTTTTGTTAATCTTTAAAGATGGCGACCAACTTTTTTCGAATTGGCTACCACTTTGAAAAATTTAGGAACCAAGTGGCTATCAGAAAAATAAAAATTAATTGCACGCCCTGTACTCCTATTCCTTTTTTTTTCCTTTGTTATTTAGGATGGTCAACCTAAGTTCCCTCCAAAGAGTTACATCGTCGATCTTATGCACATCCCTGGACGACTAATGAGTACTGACTCGCCCGAGGCCACTCTCTACCAAAGGCTTTAGCTTCAGAATCAAGTTCAGTCAAAACTGAAGAGGACTTCACAAAGAAGTTTTGAAATGGCTTACGACATTGCAAAGCTCTTCACACTCTCAACAACACTTGAGGAAATCGCCTTGTAGATCAGGGAATTGATGAAATGTTTTCCGTCAGTGAAGTACCGTCACGAAATTCCACCTCTAAGTCTTTTCTGCTGTTTTTGTTAATTTGTATCGATGGATTTATACAAAGTGTATGTTGCTAAGTTTTGTGTAAAGCTGAGAAGCTCGTAGTGCTTTTTAGAGGTTTGTTCTTATTTTGTGGAAGTGTTCTCGTTGTAAATAGTGTATCATAAAAACTTCATATTTGCATTCATCTCAGAACGATTGTTCTAATGCTAAAAAATTTATATTTAGAGTGGATTTTACAAAACACTGTTAGAGCTTTGGTTGGAAGGAAAGAAGCTGCAGAAAGTGCCACGCTAAGCAGAAGGCAGCATGGCTCCTGACATTGGTCTTTTTATTCCCTGCTATCTGCATCAGTTCTACCGGCAGTGCATTAACTTTTCTCGCTTCCCTTCTCTTTGGCCACTGTCTGACTGACTATCTCCAACTTGACTATTTGTCTCTAACCGAATCTGATTGGCTCCTGCCCTGATTCTCTGTGGTTCATTCTAATCATAGCTTTTACTACAGTAACGGTAGACATGAGTGGGCATGCAGGCCAACTATAACCTTGGTAGATTAAACAGGTGTTATCAGAGAAGAAAAACCAATTTTTTTCAAAATGACAAAAAAACCAGCTCGTCTTGTACTTACGTTTTGAAAGACCAGTAGATTTGTACGAAAAGAAATGAACTACTCACTCTCACCTTCTTTGATTAATAGTTGATTCGGGGGCCCTACATCAACTATCGCGCGATAGAAATCTCTAGCTCGTTATTTAATTATTTTATTTAAAACCACGCTTTGTCCTAAATTTGACCTCCTTCCTTCCACTAATGTAGCGCTTTGTTTTTGTGCTTTTTCTCGGCACTGCAAGGTGAGAACATGGAAATGAGTTAATTAAAATACGGTAATTGTGGAAATTTCGTTACTGCAGCTTCTTGTCAATTTTGCCACGACGTTTTACAAGTTTACATCATCAGACTTAACAACAACTTACAGTTTATCTGTTCTGTGTTTTCGGACAATTCGCTGTCAATTCTCAAAATGATACGAGAAATATTATAAGTGAATCAAACCTGATAATTTTATCAGCTTATTATTGTGAAAAGTGGCACACTGCAGTTCCTTCATCTAAGAAAATGGCGCAGTTTCATGTGTATCGTGTAATGGGTAATCTGCAAAAGCTTCATCAGCGTGAACCGAACATCAGTATACATGTTTTCCATACATTTCCTTTGGTGCTGACAAGGAGAAATTGTTTGAAAATGAAAAGCATCTTACAAGGATGATCAATTCCTTAATTCTCATGACTTGTGTTTGATTCAGCAATGACACTGCAATGAGAAATTAGATACTAGTCACTATGAAGAGTTGAAAGGTTAATCAGGTTACGTAATTGCGCACGCTTTCCTTTGAAGTCGGGGTAATAATAGGGGAAACTTAAGCAGCGAGCAGATGGTTCTGTAAACAGGATCATAAAGTACTGATGAGAAATTATTAAGTTGAAGCTCTTGAAGGCAAATGCTCTCTGAAAGTGGATACCATTGAATAGTAACGTCACTTATCAGTTTGTGGTTGCATGATAGGAAATATATAATTTTTCAGACGGCTGGGAGTTTAATTAGTTTATGGTTGTTAGGAGTGCCAAGTACGTTTCTCCTGTCGAGAACACTAAAAGGGTCATGCATGTTATGTAATGAGTGTTATGTAATATGTTTACGGGCCTTTTAACTAGGGTATGTTACTGTTCCTTCAGAGTCAGGAAAAAACGGGAATCATAATCACGCAGTAGATACTTTTTGTATTTTTGCTTTTGGGGAGTAGACATTGCAGAAACTATCTGTAAACAAGATAAAAATTGAACATCTTGTGCTCGAAGGTTCAAAATTATTGCAGGAGAGCGCCCTTTAAAAGCTTTGAGCGAAGCAAGTTTGCGGGAAATTGTGTTAGTGATGCATTCAGCACAAACAATGGATTTGAAAACAGGATACTGTTCCAATTCGAAATTATGCAGTTGAAGCTATTGAAGCTTTATAAAGAACCGTCACGTATCTGTTCGCAGTTGCACGAGATGAAATATATACCTTTTCAGACGGCTAAAGTTTTATTGGCCCAACGTTGTTAAAAGTGGCACTGAAATGTGTTTTTCCGGTCGAGAGCGCTTAAAGACATATGTAATAAGTCTTATATAACATTTTTATGGGCCTTTTAACCTCGGTATGTTACTTTTTATATCAGAGTCAGTAAAATAACAGGAAACATTAGCACCCAGTTGATGTGTTTTTTTCTTTTAGAGTAAATATAGCAAAAGCAATGTAATTGTAAACAGGATAGTAACTAAAAGATCGTACTCTCAAAGCTCTCCCAAGCGAACGCTTTCTGAATGCAGATACGGCGAGCGAAGAAATCTTACAGGAGCTACAGATCTTTTGTAAGTGTGAATTTTTTGTGTTTGCAGTAAGACACTTTTATGGCTCAAGATCATTGAAAGTTCCGCTGGGAACTAATTTTTGCCTATCCAGTACAATACATTTCTTTCTCCGTTTGATGCTTTTGTTTTCGTTTGACATAGATGGCCTCAGTAACAAATTTCATTAAAAGCGGATGTTTTTTGTCCATGTGAATTGAACGTGGTAAATTTAGGAGGCACTCTATTTTGCTGTTTTATTTTTTTCTGTGCGAAATTATCGTAGCTGATCAAGGATAATCCGCAAAATTCACGAAAAAATTAGACTCTGTGAGATTTTCTTGGTACAAGATACGGATTCTGAAAACCATTTTAAACTGGACTCGTAATGTTCCATGCACCATGTATTTATGTAGGCGCTCGTAAGTTTTTCTCGATGATTCTGCTTGTAAAACGTTTACAAGCGGATGCTTCCAGGATATTTTAGGGTAAAATGTGCGTCCAATATGTGAGTGTTTTTGACCACGCGGGAAGTGAAAGTGCTGGATATTGGCCAAGAACAGGTCGATATGCAGAACAAACTTTACGCCACAAAACTGTTAGATAAATACTGCTTGTATTTTACTTTTTTTTTGTTTGGTTGCGATTTCATTGCAATTCCATTGCGATAAAATCGTGATAGATATAACCCAGTTTAGACAGTACCTGCTCGGGTCACCAACCATAACACAGAATTCGATTCATATCACCTGCTTCCTAAGTTAGCCGTGTTATAAATAATTTTGCTAGGGGATATGAATGCTCATAAACCTTGCCCTGATATTACGCTAATTATTAACGGTTTTCTTTTGTTTTTGCTGAGTCATTTATTACGCGGCACCGAGACTTCGCGTTCAGTCTCTAAATTTTTACGATAGGGCAACATTGTCGTTTTCACTTATTGAAGAGATGACAAACTTTACTGAACAAAGGCAGCCCACAACGACGCAGGATTTTTGTGAAGCTGATAAACTCGAAGGATTTCATTACATAGTTCTTGCATCAGTCAACATTTTCCTTTCCGTTGCTGCAACTTTAGGGAATGTCCTGATCCTCTTCGCTCTTCACAAGGAGTCTTCGCTGCATCCGCCGTCCAAGCTCTTGCTTCGTTGCCTTGCAATTACAGATCTTTGCGTTGGTTTGATATCTCACCCGATGTTTGCCGCACAGTTGCTATTCAAGATGTACGAAGTGCGAAATTTGTGCTCGCCCTTTAATATCTGGGAAAGCCTCCTCAGCGTAATTTTCGGTGGAGTGTCTTTGTTGACAGTAACAGCTGTGAGTGTGGACAGACTTCTTGCGCTGAAACTGGGCCTGCGATACAGACACACTGTAACAATAACACGAGTTGGTTCAATTTTAACCTGCTTCTGCGTTGTGGCTATTGCAGTCGCTTTCGCAGAACGTTTTTGGAATTTCGAAATTTTCACCAACGTGAAGACCGGAGTAATAGGGCTGTGTTTAATAACTTCATTTTTTTGTTACGCGAAGATCTTCATTCGTCTGCACCGTCACCAAGTGCAAATGACAGCCAACTCCTGGCAGCCAAACGGAGAAGGAACTCCTTTGAACATTGTTCGATACCGTAAGACAGTTTCTGCAGCACTCTGGATCCAAATAACATTAGTTGCATGTTATCTTCCGAGAGCTTTCACTTACACTTTTAGATCGGCAGCTTTTGCTGGGGAGCTGTACACAGGCACACTTGTGCTCTTCAATTCCAGTCTCAACCCGTTTCTTTACTGTTGGAAGATCAGAGAAGTCAGACAAGCAGTGAAAGACACTGTCAAACGATGTTGCTATTCTAGTTAGACAAAGTATTATTCGGGTGTGTAGTTTACCAAAATGGCTGTATATTAAAGGTAATTTAGGGACGGGGGGGGGGGGGGGGGGAGGGCGGAAGTGTAGGAGTTTGGGGATTACATGGTTTCGCGGGGTTTTATATCGACCAGATATTTGCGAGAGAAACAGTCGCTGCGCATATATTCTTTAGGGATTCGATGCTTCCTTTTTTTTTTCTTTTTCTTTTACTTAATTGCGTTTCCTAAGAATCGGATTCACAATTATTCCTTAACTCCTCTTGGGGTATGGAATTTCTGGATTCAAAAGACTTTTTGTCACACAACCTCAGATTCAAATATTTTCAAAAGAGCGCATTTCGAGAGAGAATCCAAAACCTCAATGGTGTCAATAGCCAATCGTTGTGTCACACCAATGCGAGAAAAAGTATTCTACTTTTTCCGCACAGATTTTATTAGGAATTTTTGGCACACGACTCTGTCCTTTCCGAGAATAACCAAAGAGAATCAGTGACGATTGTATCAATTTAGTTACTTTAGATCAGATAGAAATACTGACTGGGTCAGTACAGTGAATGAGGAAGGTCTTTGACGAATAGGTTGAGGATGTACTTTAAAAAAATTGCACATGGTGAAAACTCATTGGAAACATTTTAGTTTTAATTCAAAATCAGATAGAAGAATAAATATTTCGGAAACCACTTCTTACCTACATATCTCGAGTTCAGTTACCTAAAAATAGCAAAGGCTTTATTTCTTATGACTGGTTACGACGTTTTAAACCTTGTTAAGTAGTCTCTCCGATATAAAAATAAGACCTTGCGCTGTTTATCAAAATAAATATATTTACACATTACCAGGTATGAGATACAAGTTGATAAGTACACACTGCTGTTCCGTTGAAACTGTAGACAAAAACTGTACAAACTTGTGTTTTACTTTTTAGACAGTTTAGCTGAATAAATATATGAGTATTTTTTGGCAACGAACTATTTCCGCTTAAGTAACGCGTGATAACGCCTTCCAGTTGATCACGTAAGATCACGCTACGTTATTCATGTCTGACAACAAAGATGGCATACCGCTGTCATCTTCGTGTTGACCGACGCAAGGTGTCCAGCTCCATCGCTAAGCCTTCCATCTGCCGTGAAGTAGATTCCTGTGGCGTTAGAAACAATAAGAATAGATGAGAGAAATAACAGGTGACTCAGTAAGTGAAGTGTAGATTGTTTGAGAGAAAAAGACATGCGCAACACCTTCGGTAAGGCTCGACAACTCCTCTTCTTACGCCAGAATTAGTTTTTATTTATCACCGGCTTACATTGCTTTTGCATGTTCTTTCACTTCGCAACCCCGTTCCTACTCCAGTATGTGAATCGTTCTTACCTTAAGTCTTTCCAACTTTTGTGTCGTCATTAGGTTATAGTCCCTCTCGGCCTGTAAAGCATGTTTCATTCCTTTTGTTTCCCAGTGATTTTCAGCCACGTCACTGGCCAGTTTGCTGATGGTCATTCGGCTCGCCTGCGGAGAGAAACATGGATCAGCTAATGCAGCAACAGGTGTCTTGAAGTCGAGCTCACTTGGGCCTTCCTCCAATTGTTAGAGCTAAACATTTCCGTCCGTTAATGTTACATGACAGTTATAAGAAGTGACAAAACTGAGTCTCGTTGAACTGGCGTTTTGCTATCAAGCAAGGCCAGTCAATTTCCACGCTTCTGCGCACAGCACTCGCAGACTGCGCTGCAGCTTGAGGTACCAAACATCTCAGAACATAGCGCAAAATCATAACAACCCTTCCTTCCTTCCTTTCTTACTCTCATAAGTTCCTTGGCTTTTTCCGTGGCTTCGTCAACTTTTCTTTTTTCCTCATCCCTTTTCTTAAAGTTTTCTTTGTTTTCTTTTTCGAGCGCCTCCTGTACTTTTCTGCGAAAGAAAAAGAAACGTATCAAATGGTAAGACACTTTGCAGAAGATTCAGACTTCTGCGTTGATTTTTTCTCTCTGATTGCTCTAAAGAATCTCGTGCCACCATCTCAACCAATCAGATGTAAAAGTTACGCGAATTGTACCTTTAATCAATCGCCCTTCCCTCGCGTCCGGCAATTTCTATGTTTTTTCTTACGAGTTCTCATTGGCTTCTTTGTTCTGATTTGTAATTGTGATTTATTAGGTTTTCCCTTGAAGAAGCATAATGAGTCAATGTTTTGTTTTTATAAGGCATAAGAGGTCAATGTCATACGACGAGCCGCTCACTATGGCTGGCATGAAATCCTTATATCGTCAGCGCTTAAATCAGACGCTGATGCTTCTTTTTAAATGCTTAAAGGGTATGGAACCTTCTTATCTTGGAAACCTTTTTAATTACAGGCATACACCGTATGGGCTTAGAGGTGAGGCTTGTCTTTGGAATTGCCTAATTTTAACTTTAACGTTAAAAAGGCATTTTTTTTCTCTTACTTGTTCACTAAGTTATGGAACAATTTGCCCTCTCAAGTACGTCTTTCAAGGGATGTCAATAACTTCAAAAGTAAATTGCAAGATTGCGGCTCTTTAGAACGTGTCTTATGGTCTTCTGGTCACATTTTACAGCTATTTTTTAGTTTAGGATTTAGCTTTTTACGTTCTATGTGTTTATTGCTAGTTTTTATATATTTACTGAGTTGTTTTAAGATGGAATGATGTTGTACTATAGATCTTATTTATACACGTTCGTATTTTGAACGAGTTCTTAGCTCCTCGACGAAACGTGTTAAAACAAATGATTGATTGATTGAAGACACTCGATCTAAATGCGCTCAAAATTTTCCTCCCGTTTTAGGGAGGGTACTGGAGCGCATTTTTCTTGTATATTTTACGACGGTAGAAGGTCACGGTAAACTGTGCACAAAACGACGCAGCGAGTTTGTAGCCTTAGTAAAATAGATAGATCCATTTAATTTTATTTGTACATCTGATAGCCGTACCTTGATCGTACTAACTCAGCCTGTAGGCTTCCAAATTTTGATTTGAACCATTCTTGAGCTTCGCGCAAATTCTCAGAAACCTAAAAAACAAGACATTGAATAACAGAAAATATCATTAAGAGGGCGCTCTTACTTTGAACAACCCATAGGGAGTTTCTGTAAAGAACAGAAACATCACCAGCAGCTACCTACAACATAACACTAACGAGTTAAAGAAGAAACGTTTGCTTAAGGATCTGATTCACAGGGTTGCCTGAACTTAGTCATGTTTCTGTAGCATGAAGGAACGAATAGTATGGATGCTTCTCCTGAGTGGGTTCGAGTCCAGTGAAAGTTACCCCTCTCTCCCTTCCACTTCACCAACCCTTGGCATTTCCAGGGGGATTTCCCCGACAATTCACCAGTTCTTATTCATACTCTTAGTGAAGAGTTACATTGCAGAGTAATGTGTCTTGCCCGAGACTGCAGCACAATGACCCGGCCTGATTTCGAACCCAGACCTCCTGATCAAAATCTAGCGCCCTGCCAATTTGACAGTGGATCTTCCACAAAAAGAGGGTTGGTAGACTTTCCATTATAGAAACCGTAAATGGTACATATAGCGCTAAGGATGAAACACATACACAGTGCACAAGCCATTTCTCTTATTCAGTCCACAAAGTAACTACAAAAAATTTGATCAGTGGAGGGACAAACATACCTGTTTTGTTTCAAAATTGGCCTCTACAAGTTTCCTTTCTGTATCTTTTCTGGATGTTTCCAAATCCTTTTCTCGTGCTTGAAGTTTCTATAGTATGATCAACGCAACAAACTCAAATGAAACGTGTCTAGAAATCAAATCCCTGTCGGCAAACTCTAATCCTCAAAAGCACACCCAAAACGATCAAACAAAAGACCAGGTTTTGACGAGATTCGACCCTTGACTTCCACTAGAAACTAGTTGGGGGCTATTAACTTCTGAACAAGGAAGCCATCTGTCAAGCGAACAGGGCAAACTTTAGAAGCCTTCTTGTTACTTGTTTGGAAGTAAACCACACTTTGACTGAAGGGTGATATTAACCTCACTAGTAAACTACAAATTGAAGAAATTGCAGTCAAGAAAACTTAAAAAAGTAACGCTCATGTTCAGTTGCATCTGGGTCAATCAGAGCGAGCAAAGTATCTCAGAGAGGCACTTGAAGTTTGTGATCTTAAAAGAGAAATTTACTCGAATTAATTTTTTCCATTACTCACCTTATAGCGTTGTTCCAGCTCTTTTCTTCGGCTCTTTTCTTGCTCAAGTTCTTCATCCTTTTCTCTGTCAAAGATAACAAGCACTTGGTTACCACAATATTTTGTGCAGTTTTCAATTGGCTATCGGGAACGCTTGAGCTTTGATTAACTTCTTCGCTTTGTGATTGGTCTAGAAGACTCACGCTACATTCTCAACCAATCAGATTCAAAACTGAAATTACAACTCTGGAACTCGCGTTTTCCTGCGCGTTACTGAATCCGTTCCTTGTTCTTCTCAGTGGTTCGTTGTAGCATTGGCCGTTGTGACTACCTCAGGTTTGGTTCACCAACACGCAACAAAAATGCACTCAAAATGAATTGAAGTTTTTCGGGCCTAGCTTGATCTGATTTCTTTTTACTTACCTTTGTGCTTGGATCAATGTATCTAGCTCTGTCTGTAGATCAGCAAACTTTGAGACAAACTCTCCGATTGTTTTGGCCTACGACAACAAAATCAAAGAGATCGAATCAGATACTTAAAAAAACAGCCAACAATATAGTGTAGTTAGCACGAAACTGTTAGTTCCGATGTGATGTCAGATCGAATTTGTCTCCCATAGCCGAAATTTCAGTCGGAAAACTCTCTTTTAGTCGCGCTTACGAGACTTTCACGAAAATTTAGCGAAACGATACTGGATTTTCCGACGAAACAAGTATGAACTTTAGGTGCAGTTTAAGTTAATTCACTGCTAACAAATAAAAAAGGCCACTTTGCTTTACCACAAAACACAACTCAAAGAACCTTTACGGGCATAAGTAACCACTCAAACTCAAGCACATGTGTGGCCTTATCTAGCAGCAAACTCGCAAACTGTTATTTAGCAGTATTTGTTATTCTGGTAGGACGATTTGTATAACATATATGAGACTTGCATACCTGTTCACTGTTCTTACGCATGTATTCATTCTTGACACGCTCCAAATTGTTCAATTCTTTCTTGAATAGCTTAAAAGTAAATTAGCTATGATTAATTATCAAAACCCTGATGACATGAATGTCGTCACTTCAACGTACGCCGCAAATTTAATATTGTATCGTAGGGAAGTGTTTATGCTAACTCCATACTGTGAGTGGTCTTAAAAAACCTTGCGCCTCCGTTCGACCAATCACGCACCTACGTTAGCCTAAAGTTCTTAATTTCATAATTTGCAGACCGTTTTAATCTCTTACACTCTACTTGTTCCTTCCCAGCTTATCAGCTCCTTTTTTTGTGTTTTTCTCAGGTCCCAGATACAGACATTGTAAACATGTTATCGTCTCTTACAAATTGAAGGTACTTCTGCATGTTACAAACAAATGAACAAAGAGCAGCATCAAAATCGTTTTCCTTACTTCGCTCTGTAATTGGTCATTAAAACTTTCGCCACCGTTCGACCAATCAGATGCAAAACTGAACCAACACGTGACTTGGGCACCCGCGTTTTCCCGCGCTTAGGCAGTTCCAAAAAAAAAGAGTTTAATATTTTTTACCTCAGTTTTACTCTTTGCACTCTCCTCTTCCATATCTTTAGCTTTGTGAGATTTTCGTAGCTGTTCCAGCTGCACTTTCTGTGATTTTACTTTGGATTTGTTCTTGGAAAGTTGCTCTTCCAGCTCCTTGACTTTGTCTTCCAGATTTTTGTTTGATTCTTTCAACTTGCTCTTGTAACTGTTTGCGTCTTCCAGATCTTTCTTTAGCTATAAAGAAACATAAATTTTAAAGACACCATCCTCTGAGTTACCTTTAAGCAGGCTAGTCTTTTGATTAAATGATTGGTCCAGAAAGCTCACGCTTCGTTCTCGACCGATCAAGTACAAAACTACAACCAATCGCGACTTGGTTACCCGCGTTCAGTTTTCCCGCGCTTGAGCACTTTGTCTGTTTTGACTTCAAATCCTCATTGGCTCGCTGTGATATTTTCCTTAGCTCTGATTTGTTGTTGTGGTTACGTTGGTTTTGGTTTTACAATATTGCACAGAATCCTGTTAAAATAATTTTACCTTGGACATTTCTTTCTTGTGTTTCACCCGAGTTTCCTGTAAGTCCTTTTGTCCTCTTCGAAGTACTTCTTCCACTCTTTCCTCGACCTCTGCAGCCTTCTGCTCGCGGGACTCTCGAATTTGATGATCTCTGGCAACAGAGAATGTTATGAGTTGAATGACCCTAGAAGCAAAATTATTCTACATCTTTTGCATAAATAAAATGACGATTCTAAGTTTGACACTACCTATGAAAACTTCGATCAGGGAACTATGAGAAAATTATTGTAAAACACCTTCCTTCCAGCAATTTTTCAAACTCCACTTGCTTTCTTCCTAACTCTGTCTGTAGCACCTCTATGTTATCCTGCAGTTCTTTGTTCGCTGACAATAGTCTTTCCAGTTGGACTGACATTCCTTCGCGATCAACTTGCGCATCGGAGAGCGCTTCACGTAACGGTCTAAGCTAAAAAATTATTCGGTATCAGATAGATAAATAACTAAAA
This sequence comes from Pocillopora verrucosa, assembly GCF_036669915.1. Classification (NCBI taxonomy): domain Eukaryota; kingdom Metazoa; phylum Cnidaria; class Anthozoa; order Scleractinia; family Pocilloporidae; genus Pocillopora; species Pocillopora verrucosa. The sequence goes on along the minus strand of NC_089320.1, from coordinate 2,499,049 downwards.
GGACCGGGAAATAAAACGCGCTCTCTAAAAACACTCAAACAGGTGTCCAGGGGCTTGAAAATTCCCCTGGCTACCAGAGAAGAAATGTATCAGGGGACTAGGGTAACTCGATGGAGTGAGGGGGAAATTTCCTGGAAACTAAAATTAGAGTAAATTTTCTCCTTAGTGATCGCCCAGAGTTATTGAATGTCACATGCAGTACACATTTCTTTGGCTTAAAGCCTTATTTGTTTAAAAAGGATGCTGTAAAATTCCAGACACCATTACGTTAAAGTTGTTAACTAGAGGGAACGAAGGGGGGAGGAGCTTACTGGAAAGGGGTGGAAGAGGGGGGGAGGGTTCATTAGAAACTTGAAGTTACGGACGGGAGGCATATCAGAGAGGGGAGGCTCGTGAAATGGGATGATGATTAGAGCGTAATTATGAGAACGAGGGCTTCATCCTGACCAATCACCTATCAGATACGTCCTTAACCAATCAGAAACAATTCTCATGTCTTGTGCCTAACATGATTTTACCGCTTTCAGTTGCCTTGCCTTTTTATCAGCCAAACGTAATTTCTTAAATTTTTTGTGAACATAGAAATTTTTGGTGATGTACTGGACTACATAGGCGAGAAACGCGATGAAAAATATTTTAAGGAGTTATGTTTCCAACTAGATTGGATAGTTTTTCACCTTTTAAGCTAAAGTTCCTCCTACTCACCTCTTGTAGCTCTGTTTGTTCGATGGAGATGATTTTACTTTGCAAGGCATCATTCTCGTACTGTAGTTGTTTGATGAGCTCCTGAGAGGAAATCCTGCCAAGCAACAGACACGACTATCTTAGGGCTAAAATGGAGATTTGGGAAGGGCTAGACTGTATTTTAGCCCGCTTGCACGCCTGCGTGATTTCTTAGACTGTTTTGTTATTATTGTGTCAGCTATTATTTTCTCAATGCCATCCAAAGTGATGATAATCGTAATACAGTGCATTTTCCTTGGCTACTTTATATCCTCAAAAACCGGCATGTCCTTTTTCAGAAATTATAAAGTTGCCAGGCAAAATCACGTCATATTTATTTCCATCTGCACTGCTAAGAAAAAACTTGCGAAGTATAAACGCGTCTTTAACGTCTTTTAAACAACACTCACTTATCCCTCCGAAGTATATTAACCTCGCTGTCTTTCTGTCCCATTTCAGTTTGAAGCCGTTCCATAGCTTCCTGTAGCTCTGCGTGTGACTTCATCAAACTTTCAATCGTGCTGGACAGCCGCCCACTGTTTTCCCGCGCATCGTTCAGCGACCGCTGCAATGAGTCGACCTGGAAAGAAGCAAAGTACAAAGTAATGAAACAAAAAAGAAGCCCCAGAGAATCTCAGGGCGTTTAACCCTTAACACCCCAACAAACGTATTAAAATTATCCACACTGTTCTCTTTAAATTTCCTGTGGTAATGACAAGGAGAATTTGTTTGACAATCAGGAGTCTGTTAAATTGGTGATCATTTACTTTTTCTCTCATGACCTTTACATTTGATTCAACGGTGATTCTGTTCAAGAGTTCAAGGGTTAACGTTAGTCGCAACAGGCCATTCATTTTTCGGGACGCTTTCCACAATAATTAAAAAACTGGATTCCTTCAGAAGACTACATGAAACTTTAATACTAATAGATCTGACCAGAAAGTTTTAATTTAGAACTCTAACTAAACGCACTGATAATTATAGATTGCATACCCGTCGATGTTTTTGAACTCATTTCCTATACATTAAATAAAATTGAATTGAATCATTAGAGACTGTTTCAATAATACCTTGTCATTGTACTTTCTCTCCAAACTCTCTGCGTGTTGTACAAGTTTTTCCACTTCTCTTAAAGCGTTCTCTCTGGACTGGATCACTGACCGTAGATCAGAATCCTTCCTGCTATGTGCTGATTGACCCTGCAAGAACGAAAAATCCACCATCTCACGTCAGCTCATGTCCGCCGACTTATTCCAAGCGACAAAAGGAAATTAGCCATTACAGCTTTAAGTAACAGTTTTGTCCAAAGCGATTTTTACCAGAGCCAATACGAGGAAACTTAATTCTCGTGAAAGATCGTACTTTCCGCGAAGCCTCCACGATAAGCAGAGCAATGAATAGGTAGTAGTGTTAGAAGTATTCTAATTGCCTCCGGAAATCTCCGTAGCGTCCTCGGAAATGTTCGAATATAATTGTCTCCACAAAATAGAATCTGTAATTCCCCAAACAAAATCTCACAATTTTGACTGAAAATATAATAAGCAGTCAAATAACTCCCTTTGACTGGGTTGATGATTCACAAAATCGCTGAAAAACGTGGTAAGTAGCCAGATTTACTGTTCCCCTTTCCCTGCAAACTCACGAAAATTTTGCAAGATTTTTAATAAGCTATCTATCATATGCCAAATTCTACGAAAATGCATTTTAGTGTGTTGTTAAAAATAGTACACAATTTCTAAGAATCAGAGCGAAAATTAATTTACCTCTCTTATCTGCGATTCCAGTTTCTTTATTGTGCTTTTATATGACTGCAATTCGACTAAATTCTAAAAGTAAGACAAAGGAGATCAAAGAATGTCTTTTTTGTGCGTTTTTCAACTGAACTGGCGTTAGTTTGTGACGAGAGCGAGCGGAGTGTCACACGTGAAACGAGCGCGAAGGGCGCGGCATGCGCGTGAAAAGTATTCAATTTTCGCGTTCCTTTACTCGCGCGTTTATCGCTCTTAGCGCTCGTCTCACGCTCCCTCCACTTGCCTGAAATAAGCCAAAAATCGCCTTCTGTTCTGCAAGCCAAGGTGTAATAAATGTTTGAAAACATCAACATTTACGAGAGTTAGAGACAATTGTCCAAGGAAAAAATTTTTTTTGTGACAAGAGCGAAGGACAAACAGGGCAGAACAATTAATAACATTAATAAATAATTAATAAAATTAAAAAAACCAATTTTTTTTAAAGGTTAACAGAATACCTTGCTCTGTTGGTTTTGTAAGTTAGTGTTGATCTTTCTGAGCTGTTCAGCTTCGGCCTGTAACAAAACAGTAACTGAATAATAAACACAGTATTTTGAACGTAGTCCTATTTTTCTGCTTCAACAAAAAAAATGCTCGAGGCTAAACACGTCAGTGTTTAGAAGAGCCCTGCATTTTTTTAATACACAAATTTGTAACCCGTACCTTTATAGATCCAAACGACTTTAATTCTTGCTGAAGATGTTCGACCCGAGACTGAAGAATGTAAAAGAAGAACATAGAGTAAAAAACTAAGAGTTTCAGTAAATCGGAATGTACTTGCAAACGTTTAAGATTTAAATTCATCAAATGATGTAACAAACATTTATCATTGAACATATTTTAACCTGTAGTGACCAGAAATTGCTTAAATAATTTACAATCGTGATATTCAGTTACCTGTAAGCTTCCCTTCTCAAAAGCTAGTCTGTTCTTCGACTCCATCATGCCTTTCATAGCTTCCTCAATTTGGCCTTGGCTGACCTTTAATGTAAAATAATTCAAGATTTTAAAATATGGAGGAGTTGTTCCTGTTTAATATCACAAACTCGGATCAATGTTGGTATCTGAGCAACTGCGAACCTACCCCTCCCCTAGCCCAACATTAACCTAGCTTGTTAACAGTTGACTGTAGTTGGGTCAGGGGAGGGGTAGGTGCGTTGCTTGCTCAGATATTGATACTGATCTAGAAACTCTCCAATGAGATTAAATGCAAAGGTCCAAAATTGCGACTAGTTTGTCACCAATGAGAATAAAAAATTGACCACTCAACGGCAACCAGAATTTTAGTCTTGGCAACGTTCTTCATGTAAATCAATGCTCGAGAAACGAAACGTCAGTCAATATTTTTCACAGTGCTTCTATGCACTCAAATGATGATCGTTCACGAGAGCGCATCCGATGAAGCATAGAAACTTCTTTGAAACTTCACGTTTTCGTATGTCGCAGTGAGGCGGATCCTGACTGCATTAGTACCTGTTTTTCTTCAAGGGCACAAATTCTTTCCAGTAGTTTCTCATTTTCCTCTTCAAGCAACTTCTTTGATTCTTCCAGACCATGGATCTCTCCCTGATTAGAAAATAAATTTAGCAAATAAGAAGACGATAATACGTTAGTTGTGCAAATACAGGTCCATGAGAGGCGCGGTAGCCAAGCGGTTAGAGCGCTTGACTCCGTGTCTGTGTAGGACACTTAACTCACCACTATCAAGAACAACGATAGGTGTCAGATCTAAACCGCTTTCTAATTATTTCGCCCTTTATTTTATCATACTTCCTCCTCGGTGTTTTTTGTTAAGTTTGCTATCGTTTTTCTTCGTCAGTTACAACGTTTTCGTGCGTTTTCATACCGCACGTAATAACGCAGTCCTCTTAGATTTAAAGCCAGTCTCTTTTACCTTAAGTCGCGCTTGGCGCAGTTCTCTGTCCGAAAGTCTTCTTCAACATAGAAGTTATTCGCGATTGTAATTAGGCATAACCAGTGTAAGTATTTTACTTTAGTTTCGTTTGTATTCATTTTTGTTGATAATTTTTTATCTCGGTTAACTTAACTTTTATCTATGCTTTTTGCTTAAACCAGCTTGTGTGTGTTAGTAGTGTAAATAAAGTTCTAAGTTAAAAGATAACACTTTCTCTGTGACAATAGGTACCACTGAATTGCCAGGGACACACCTCATTCGATCGGTGGTTTAACATAAAATAGGGGCGGTTATTTTGCGAGTTGCATTTTATTTTTCCGAGCCCCCTGTGGGCGCGGAAAAATGCGAGCGATGAGCAAAAGCCTGAAGTTGAAGTTTCATGTTTAATTACCTCAGCATCTTTCAGTTTTCCAACAACTTTGTCCCTTTCATTTGAAAAGTCGCTAACAGCTTGGTTCACCTGAAATATCAATGACAATTTATGAAGACACAGCCATTATTTGGTGCCTAATTTTCACACACTGATAATAAGTTCTAAATGCACATGTGAGTGTACCTCATTTCTTACGACATCATTTTCTTTGGTCAAATTCTCTCTTTCCCTGGTCAATTCCTCTATCTTGGCTTGTAGAGTAAATACCTCTCTGTCCTGAAAATTAGCGATATGAAGCTAACTTTACTCAAAGCTTCAGGAGTTGCACTAAGAGAGAAAATCTTGAAAAGTGCCATAAAGAACTAAGTCAGCTCACAATTAAAAGAAATCAAACATCCAGGCACCGTATTTAACTTGATTTCAAGAGCACTACTCTTGATTACTGTATGTGCCTCATTTGAGAGCAGAAACGTCAGAAGATGCCATCCCCTATATTCTCCATACTGTTCTCTATACATCTCCTAAGGTGCTGATAAGGAGAATTTATTTGACAATCATTTTAGTTGGTGATCATTTCCTCTGTTCTTCTCACCCTACTGTGGGATTCAGGGGAAATATTTTGGGAGAAATTAGATGCTAGTCGCTCTAAGGTGGCAAAGAGTTAAGCTAGTAAATACAGAAAATATAGAATTAATAGCTCTTTTTTTACAGTTAAAAACTTACAAATTCCTGTTTCAGTCTGTCAGTCTTCCCTCTATCATCTAACAGCTGCCTGTGAAGCTTATTGATCTCTTCTTTAAGAGTATATCTGGATAAAAGTAAAGGTTAACAAAAGGTGAATGACAAAAATTCATACATTTAGATGCAGGACTGTAACTCCTTTCATCCTAGTATAAGTATTCACATTCTCCAAATGGTGTTGACAAGGTGAATTTATTTGACAATCAGGAGCTTCTTAAATCTCAAGATCTGGTAGTTAATTCTTCCCTCTGACTTCTACACATTTCCTTATAAATTAGTCATGAGAATTTGGTGTTAGATCAAGAGAACAACTTATACCTGACAAGTTTGATTATTCTCGCTGCATGTTTGCTGGATTAAATATAGATGTTTTAGGGAAGAAATCACATGTTTATCACTTCTGGGAGTTAAAGGATTTATTTGGTGATCATTTCCTTTATTCTCATGACCTTTGATTAAAAGAGGATCTGTAAGGAGAAATTGCAAACCAATCAATCTTAGGCATCAAAGGGAAAATCAAATCCTATCAATTGCATGACATATTATAATACAGACACGTGACATTGTAAGCACAATACTTGCAGACAACTCATGTTTACCTTTCATTTTCCATGTGATTTTGTTTTTCTTTTTCTCTGGCCACTTCTTGTGCTATTTCATGTCTGTATCTCTCCAATTCTCTCTCCTGTTCAGCCATTCGATTATTCCACTGGTCTCGTTCTCGTTGCAAAGCACCCTGGTGTTGTGAGACAAGCACTTTGTTGTCTGCAGTCATTGTCTTCAGTGTATCACTGGTTTTATAATGTTCCATAAGAATTTTCTCATGAGCTCCCTGAAATTGTAGCGCAAGAAAACTGGTTAAAATTTAAATGAAAAGAAAGACGAGCTTAATTTAGTACTACTTTCAATAACTGACTTCAATATGCTGATTAACAAAATTTTTCCACATTGAAAAGCAAGTTGATATTGAGAATGACATCTACAGATTCTACAAGAGCCAGCTTTTTACCTTAAGATCTTCATAACTCTTGCGAAGAACTTCAAATTGTTGTCTCAGTTCCTTGTTCTCATTCCTGAATTTTGTTACATCTGCATTTAAAGTCTATAGGAGCAAAACAGATCTTCGATTGATAAGTCTGCATCTAAATCATCACTAACTTGTATCCATCCTCCCAATCACTCCCATTTACTCATGAATAAGTAATTCTCCTTACTGTGTGATAAACACTTCTTATAATGCTAGTTCTGAGAATTTGGTCTTTGGTAAAGTGAGACAAACCTTTCTCTCCACTGTCAGAGTAGCAAGTTGAGAATCAGAGTTTACTGTAAAATAAGAAGACAAAATAATATATCATAATTATTATGAATAGTTAGAAAACCAGTATACTGATATAATATGATATCAAATTATTCAGCAATATTGTTTAGTAGTGAGTAACCTGATGGCCCTGCAGTCAGTGCACTGGACTTCAGATTGAGAGGTCCAAGCTCAAGATCTTGCCAAGTCATTGTGTTATGTTTTTGAGCAAAACACTTCTCTCTCACAGTGACTCTCTCTCCATCATGAGTACAAAAGGATAGTGGCTAACTGTCAGGGAAGCCTGATGAAATGCTGGGGGTAACCTTGGGATGGACTTGCATCCCATCCAGGGGGGAGTTGTAATACTCCTTGTTGCTTCATGTTATCATAGTGGAAACTGCGATAAGCTCTGGCTGAATAAGCTAATTGATTCAAGTGCTGAATACTGTTTTGTAACCCTTTTCTCATTTTTTAATCAATGAATCAGAGAATTACATTATGTAAAAATCTGCCAATGAAACAGAAAATTCTCCAGTGCTTTGTAATGCAAGCTGATGAAAATTTCATTGTTGATCTAGTTGGATATACTACACCTGTATCTTCCTGAAGTTGAGTGACAAGGACTTCCAGTTGCCCCTTAGCTTGCTGCACCTTCTCCAACTCTTCCCTGGCTGACACAGCCTCCCTCCTCAGTGTTTGGCAGTCCTGCGCTAATGTCTGAACATCCCCCCGTCCAGACTCTACAATCTTTTCCATATCTGATACTCTTTGAAGAAGAGAGAGATGCGATTCTTCAAGACTTGATCGAAGATCTTTTTCTCTGTTTAATTCATCTGTAAGCTAAGGGAGAAAAAAAAAATTATTTCATGTTGACTTGCATGCTTCAACTCCAGCTGTTTAGCCCTCCCAGGAGAGATTAACATGTAACTTCTCTCTATGATATTCCCAAATCATACAGCTAACGGTTAATGAGAATACTCTAACCTATCAGGTAGAAGTTATCTTGATTGTGCATCAAATTCTTGTAACTAATTATGTTGTGCTCCAAGTATTTTTCAGTTCTAAGAAGGGAGTACATGTAGCTTATTTCTTGGCTGCTTCATAATCTCTTGAATATTTCTATACATTTTTATATGCCGATTATCAGTTTTTATCAGTTTTACTTTTTTATATCCATAACTCCCTTTTCTAATTTTTTTCTTTTTTCTTAAGTTTAAGGTGGTCAATCTTGTATGGGGTCTGTGACCCTTTTGCTGACCATCCTTATGGCATTCTTTATGTTTCTTAGTCTCTCTTGTCATTAAATTGTAAAAAAGTAAAGTCATTTACAAGGAAATGTCAAGCAGCTAAGGGGGAGAATTAACTATCAGATCTTAGGGATTAAGGTTAAAAGTGGAGCTGGAAATACTGTCATCATGGCTGACTGCTAAAAAACTGCATGGAAAAAAGCATAGCTTTGAACTTTTACAGGCCCACAAGAATAGTTCAAATTAAAGCTTGCTAAGTTCTTTTGCCGCCTTGGAATCGGCAAATATCACCAAAAAATCAAAGAGGCATCGTTGAGGTCTTTACCTACCTCGTTAATTTTCTTGATTGATTTTTGTTTATTTAGCTTGAGTTCTTCCATTTTCAATCTATTCTGTTCGTTAATTTGAGTAGATGTGTCCAGCTCCGAAGCAAGTCGCTTCACCACAGTCTGGCTTTCCTTTTTCTCTTTCTCACAAGTCTCCAATTCTTTTTTGTACCGATGCAAGTCCTTTCGAAGTTTTTTAATCTCATTCTCGTACGTATCTTTAGGAAGAGGCGCCATATCTGGCTCCTTATCTATCATGGCAAGATTCTTTTCGGCCTCAAGACTACACATTGCAAGTTTTAATGATTGAATTGTACTTTCAGCGCGACAAACTCTTGAAACCATTTGTTCATAATTTCGTTGAAGAATTTCTGTTTCTGGGGAGATCGATCCCGTGGCTTTGAATGGTTGAACGGGATTAATTCTCCCACTTTTACCATTTTCTTCATTCTCGGGGCGATCTCTGCTAAAACCGTAATCGGCCAGTTGATCCACTAACTTTTTCGTCTCTTCTTCAGCCATTTGTAACCGACGCTGCATCACCTCAAAAGTGTGTTGTGGCGATGAATTCGAACTCGATCGCATCGTTGGAGAAATGACTTTACGACTCATTTTCTCCACTGAAAGTATCATCTAACTGAACTAATCCCCATTTAAGTTTGAAACCATATTTGTTCGCCTATCTTGTTTGTTTTCAAAGTGACATGCCTTTACGTTCAGCCATTTTGGAATTTCCGCCATTTTTGCTACACTGGGCCAATCAGATTTCAGCCTCAATCTCAGTAGTTGGGTCATGTATGGTAAATATAATGTACCAAGACTTGAAAGATTTTTCTTTTTTTTTTTAATTTTTAATCTCCTCTTTCTTGTCTCTTTTTAGTTTTCGTTTTTCCCCACTTCTCATTCAAAAAAAAAAAGTCAAAATTTTCAATTTTGTTATTTCATCCTGCTCATAGTAGAGTTTCTACCCCTTAATTTTACTTTTGCCACAGCAAAATGAAAACAAGAGGTGGCAGATAAGTCTCATCTTTCCTCCTTGGGAGGCCAGATAAACACAGGATTGTCATAACCTTGCTGAGGAGAGTCAGTCCAGTTAGGAGTGCTAACTGACGAGAATTTAACCTGGAAGCCTCATATTGCTTTGAAGAGTTGCAAAATCATCGGCATAACTGTCAGATTTGAGATATCGTGTACCCTTCAAACTTCCTCTTATGTTATACGTATAAAAACAAATTCTCCTTGTCTGCACCTTAGGAACGTATAGAGGACAGTATGGAGAATATGCATACTGATGTTGGGGTGTAAAGGGTTAAGAACATTTTCTTGTAGGAACTTATTCAAAAAAAGGAACACCCTACAGAATACAAATTGAAATCACATACTTTGCATTCTTTATTAACAATATAACCCTTAGAAAAGCTTTTTTGTTAAATTTTCACTGTTGAATTAGAGATTAAGGGAAATGATGCCCAACACAAGAAGCTCTTGATTGGTAGACACATTCTCCATGTAAGGTGAAAGGGTTAATTCATATTACGTGTGGAGTGGTTCAGGTATAAGCCTCTACTTGTTGTAGCTTCTGGCTCATGTCCAAAATTTGAATCTGGACAACTAGCCCAGCACCTTTCTTTGCATTGTGTCTAAAAAGTCAAAAGCCCATGAGAGTGCATCAATCAATTCTAAACTTCAACATCCCTCTCTCCTTTCCTCTTGGACCAAAATTGCATTGAATGCCCTACTTCACCACCATTTTTTGATGAGGGATTATTTGTGATCAACAAATGTGGTAGAATTTATCAACATTACAAAGTGGTTTTAATGCTGCCGTTGGGTTTTTGGCCAATAAGAATCATTCTCAATGAAAACAATTGTCTTTCTAAACCATTCTGTTACTAAACCAATTATTTAAGCTTCTCCATATCAAACTTGAATACCACCCCCCACACAGCCAAGGTTCAAATTTCCCACCCCAGGAGGGCCTTTAGTGTCAAATGCCCATGGGGGGGGGGGGTGTTCAAGCTTCATAATTCAAAGTGTTTCCCTTTTGTGTTTCCCAAACGTCAGTCGCCTTTAGCTTGCACTTTCTCCTCTTCATCACTCTCAGTTTTCAAGGCTGCTTCAACCCAGTCTGGCAAATCAGGGCTCCATTGTTCCACGGTAACTTTCATAGGCACCAGAACATTATCCCTGACTGCAATATTGACCTCAAAGTCTCCAAATGTTGTTATGGGCTCTTCTAGTTTTACACAGTGTACTGGCACGAACAGCTCAAACTGTGATTCGTATTCCAAAGCTATATGATGCTCATTCACCTCGAAAAATTCGCTCCCCTCCTTTCGTTGAATTTTCAATTGAGTACTTTGCAGAAACTTTAAAAATCTCGGACACACAGGCGTTTCAGGGCTGTCGTCCACAGCATCAAAGCTAAGAAATCGTTTCTTGTTTTCCTCCGTTGCATAGATAGCGATTCCTTCAGGTACCAGAACATTCCTGGCGTATCCAGCTTTCACAGAAATCATTTGTCCTGCATTTCCAAGCTTCTCGTGCTCATCCAACAGAATAACATTCAATCTAGAAGGGATTTTAATATCTGTAAGTCTCTTTTTAGGCTGTCCTTTATCGTCAAAAACCCACCCTTCCTCTCTCATTTTCCTCATAGTTTTCTTCGTGTATTCTCTTTTCTTTGCCATAGTCCTCACACATGTCTTGGATGCGTTCTGGATTTGTAAAATTTGACGAGAGATACGCAACATATTTCACCGCTATAGATGTACTCGAAGAATCAAGCATGGTGCACTAAATCGATAAAACAAGCACTTTGATTGGTTGTTTAAAAAATGACCACTGACAGAGAACGTAAAATCTATGCTTCTGCGTTTCACCGCTGATCCTAAAAGCCGTAAAACCCGGGACGTGAAAGATCAAGTTTTGCGCAAACAAGATTAGTTCCACCTCCACCACATTGCCCAAAAATGCAACAACAGTTAAAAGAATTTGGGTTAGGTGCTACAGCTGCCAGTGGCGCTTGCCTGTTCACAAATCCTCTCGAAGTTGCCAAAACACGGATGCAACTTCAAGGAGAACTGAAGGCGCGGGGAACGTACGCGGTCCATTACAAGAATGCTTTCCACGCGTTTTACACGATCGGTCGATACGACGGCCTCAGATCGTTGCAGAGCGGACTTGTTCCTGCTCTAGTTTACCAAGCTGTGATGAACGGCTGCCGGCTCGGTTCTTATCAGGTCTTTACAAACTTAAAACTGACTGCCGACAGCGAAGGTGAAATTGTGTTTTGGCGTTGCCTAGTTGCCGGTGGCATTTCGGGAGCCACAGGAGCTTTTTTAGCGAGTCCGGCATACATGGTAAGTACTTAGCTGTAAAAAGATACTCTGTATACGTAAGCTTTTAGATTTCATGATGTATCACGCTACGTTCAACATTGATAAAGAATTTTGGAAAGGACAAATCATTATCACGTAGCGTGACTGTCACACAAGTTCCAAATCTGTTGAATGTTCAGACGCTCTGACCAAGGGGTGACGCTCAACATGTCAGCTTTAGAAGCTTTTACGGTGACCAATTTACGCTATCAACTCAGTGGATAAAATCAAATTATCTTGTAATCTCTCTCCCCACCCACCAAGACAGCACCACAGTTTCTTCAGAAACTTACCTCCTTTATTTATTTGTCTCCACTCTTGGTTCCTCATCAGCCATTAAAAACTTGCACCTTAAATTTTGCTTCATTTGTGTCTTCACCCTTAACACCTTACTATCAGAATGCATATTCTCCATACTGTTCACCATACATTTCTTCAGGTGTTAACAGGGAGAATTTGTTAAATAATCAAGAGCTGCTTTACTTAGTGATTATTCCCATGGCCTTAACCCTTTAACTCCCAGAAGTGATTAACATAAAACTTCTCCCTACAACATCCATACATTCTTCAGCAAACAGGTAATGAGAATATTCAAACATATCAGGTAGAAGCTGCTATCTTGATCTAGCACCAAGTTCTCATAACTTATTCACAGGGAAAAGTGTAGCAGCTAGAGAGGGGAATTAACAATCAGATCTTGGGAGTTAAGGGGTTAATGTGTCACTTTTAGGGTCGAAGTGTCAAATTCATTTCATGAATCACAAATCACCCCTGAAATAAACTGTAATTTAATGGGGATCAAGGCAATGGCCATATACTTGTAAGAATTTTTCTGGAATAGGTGGCTTTACCTGGCTGCTGATGTGATGTGTGTTATGCTTTTAAATTATGTAAGGTAAAGACACAACTGCAATCTCAAGCTACAGACACAATAGCAGTTGGATTTCAGCATAGACACACTGGCTTTCTCCAAGCAATATCTGGTATTTACCAGCAGTTTGGCATTAAAGGACTTTGGCGAGGGGTCAGTGGTGCTCTTGCCCGTGTAATGGTTGGATCTGCGGTTCAGTTATCAACTTTTTCAACCACCAAGGAAAGAATTTTGCAAACAAATTTCTTTCCAGCAAGGAGCTGGCTTATCCCAGCTTCTGCCAGCATGATAAGCAGTATTGCAGTGGTTACATTTATGACACCTTTTGATGTGGTAAGTACACGCCTTTACAACCAAGGCACCAGTGCAAGTGGTAAGGGACTGTTATATAATGGATTTGCAGACTGCTTCATCAAAGTATTCAAACAAGAAGGTATTTTAGGGTTATATAAGGGTTTTGGACCACATTATTTCAGAATTGGTCCACACACAATCTTGAGTTTACTCTTCTGGGATCAACTAAGAGTATTGTCTGCCTCATATGGTTTTTAAAGAAGCCATTATGTCTGGTGTGGATAATTTTAGTATTTCATTGGTTATTGCTCTTTATAAGCTAAATTATATACGCATTTTGGTTCTTACGCATAATCTATTGGAGGACAGACGCATGGATGATGTCACTATTAACAACATTTTACTATTTGTCATATGAAACAAATAGATTCCACATTGCTGTGGCTCTGGATAGTAAAAGATAACAGAACACATCAAAATATTGTCAGAGCATCAACCATTTTGTTTTTTCATTCAACACATTTTGATGTCATCTGTGATATATTTACAGATACTAAAAAGCATAATATATTTGTTAAACAATGAAATCTTCATTGTAGAAGACTTTGACAAGGATTATTGAGATAGTAGTCAACTATTCAAATTATTACTCATAGTAAAATGGTTTTACATGTTCAGAAATATCCTTAGAGGTTCTTAAAATGGAAGAGTCTTTATTTCACATGATAAGCTGAATTATACACACATTTTGGACAGTAAAAGATGACAGAACACATCAAAATGTTGTCAGAACATCAGCCATTTTTTTTCTCTCACAACTCATTTCAATGTCATCTGTGATATATTACTTATCAGATACTAAAAAACGGAATATATTTGTTAAACAATAAAATCTTTATTGTAGAAGACTACGACAAGGATTACTGAGATAGTAGTCTGCTATTTAAATTATTGCTCATAATAAAAAAGTTTTACATGTTCAGAAATATTATCAGAGCTTCTTAAAATGGAAGAGTCTTTATTCCAACATTAAAATTTATTTTATTTGAACAGAGATCTTTCAACATGGTACTTTAAGTAATTAATTTGAAAATTAGTAAAATTTCATGATGTATGCAAAGATCCAGCACTTTTCGTGTGTCTAAGTCCCAGAGTTCAAATGTTCATTGCTAGATTAGTCATACAAGCAATATTTATTTGCAAAGGAACAAAATTTCCAAAATTTTTAAGGGAACAGGGGTTAAAGGTTGACTAATAGTTGGAAAGGTATTTTGAACGTTGAAATGTCCTACGTGCGAAAAGAAAAGCTTATTATCACGTGCGTTGTTCACACACCACGCACGTGCATGCGATCATGACAGCTTTGTCGTTCTTTTTGTTATAAAGAAATCACGAATAAATTTTACAGCAACATCAATTGAAGATAATTGAATATGAATTTATCTCAGAGGACACATCGAGTGAAACAGAAGAATAGAAGGCACGCAGAGATTATTAACGGAAACTCATTAGGGTCGTTTCGTCTGTTTACTTTTCACGAGTCTATCGCAATTAAATAAATTTTTATCTCGTAAGACCTTAGCTTCCGACGACGTGTAAAACTACATATGCTTATTCGCTTATTTGTCACATTTCTCAAAGCTTTTGAAATTTTGTTTTCACCTTTCCTTCCTGCTTGCGTAGGATGAAAAATGAAGCTTTTTTCTTTAATATATTTTTTTTCGTATAGGAACAAAAATTGAACATTGGTGGTGGCGTTTGGAATGACGCGATAACCTAAATATTTCCGGCGCAACATCTAGAAACGTTTCTACCGAATAACTCACCTAAAATAAGGATTTTGCTTAAATATGATTAGCAATTTCGCGTGATGGAAGAGCTAATTGCGAGAAATTTGTTATCTCATAATTTTCGTATTTTCTTTTTCATTTTCTCTGCGTCTTTCGTTAAAAGTTGGTGGAATTTATATTTTTAAGGGTCTTAAATATTTGATTGTCGGAACGCACTACAGCATAGATTTCTTGCGCTCGTGAGAAATTTTTTAACTTTTCCTCACGACCACCAAGTCCTTTATTTACCGTCTTTCAAACGGGAAACTCTTCAACAGAGTTGCCATGAAGAACGTGTGTCAATGACGTGTGTAATAGCATTGCTTACTATAGAGTTCTTTGAAGTTCAGTGCTAGAGCATCGGAGCGCGGTATCTGAGGGTCTGGGGTGCATTTGCTCGTGGGAGCTCAGAATTTTCCTCTCTGTCACACGCTCGAGAGAAGACGAAAAAAACATAATTCTTCAAATCTCACAATACAGAAAGAACACTGAATCGTGCTCGGGGCTCACTTGCGGTAATAAGGGGTTAACTTCTTAGAAAATCAAAATACAAATTCATTTTTAGAATTATTCGTCGAAACTATCTCTCATTAAAGGCTTTTTATTTTTCTCTTAATGTATTTAGGATTTCGCTACGAGTAAAACCGTTCATTACCGATTACTGTTCTTTCCGCCAACTTGCTGCGTATTTTTTCCGTTGTTTTCTGTTATTTTCCTCTCGTGCCGCACTTCATTGTCAGCAGTCTCCACAATTTTTCTTTCGTCGTGGGGATTATTTAAAACAAAGCCTAATAATTCTGTAACAATGATTATATTCGATCAATATTTGTCGGAACTTCATTCCTTTATCTTCCTAGGAGATATAATTTAATTATCTGTGGAAAGTTCAGTTTGGTGTTTTCTAGCGATGATGATGTGTTGATTGCCTTCAATGCTTTCAAAAAACAGATGGCTGGGAAGAAGGAGAAGTTAATAAATGTTAAATTTTTGGCCTTTTGGAGGGGATAAACAGCTCGTGTCCACTAAACTTGAACATTTGACGTGCCTCTTACAAATCTATATGCTATTTCCATTCCAAAATTCGTATTTCAAACTGACTTTTTTTTGTATTAAAACATAGAGTAGTCGCCCTTTAAACGTTATTAATAGAGTAGCTGGCCATGGTTGTATGAAGATTTAAAAGTACTAAAACCGTGAAAAAAAAGAGTAGGAAAGCCTTCGGATGTTTAAACGTGCGTGTTTAATCTTAAATCGACGACCAAGTTTGAAATCCACCGTCTTTCAAACTGACCGCTTTTCTACATTGATTATCGAAACAGTTTATACAATTTTTGCGAAAATATCAATCTAAAAACGTAATTATCTCTGGTTTGAATCTTTACTAAGATTCAGACTATTTTAAACACTTTCCTTCAGAGGATATAGTTGTTGGTGTTCCATCAAATCACCTCATAATGTAGCCTAGTTATCAGTTCATCAGATTTTTTGCATTTTCTCTGATGAAAATTAAAAACTATTGATAACATCTTTCTGCGTTAACCAAGTAACGGTGATCTTCACTGACTCCTAAAAGTTGGTAAATCAACTTTCTGCATTTTCTCCAATGAACTGATAAGAAGAAAAGGAAAATTGATATCATCGCTCTAAGTCAACCTGGAAACGGTGAACTCAACTGTATTCGAAAAAGGACATGTCTTATAAAGAAACGTGACTGATATGCGTTAGTTTTTTTAGCCATTATTACTACAGCAAGAACTTGGTGTAAATCTGTTATCTCTTACAGTGGTTATATATGCACATTCAGATTATCGATTCATGGAGTTTGTGCTGATTGAAAGAATAACATCTTTACATGTCTTTGAAATTGGATTAGAGTAGAATTTATCATAGTCCATGAAAATCTGTCTGCCAAATCATTTCCGCAAGATCATTTCGCTTGTGTGTGGGACTTGTCAGAATTAAAGAAGAATCTTTTCGTTATCTTTTTTATTTATTTCCAGATGTTTCCATGACTTTGATTCAATGCAGAAAAAGCATTAAAATCTTAAAGGGATATATATATGTATTTTTTTAAATAACCGAAACGGCTGACAAATATTCATACCGGCTTTAGAATCGTTCTCTAATTGGACTTGATTTAATGCGACAGCCCTCAAACTCGTTGCCTAATCTAATTTGACATATCTGATTTATAGATACACTGAAACAGAATACGACAGAAAACGTATGTATTAATTCATATTGTGGTGTTAAATTTAGCATTGGAAAATTTGTAGGGCTTTTATAAATTGCTTTAAAGTTTGCACTGGTTCCATCATGCATTAAAGGTCCACAAAAGAACAGGAATTAAATAAAACAAATTTCAAGAAGCGTTATTTTCGTTCAAGTAACGCGAGAGAAGTCGCTCAGAAATTTGCCTTTTCTTAATTTATTTGTTATTGTTCAGTTTTTGTTTATTGAGCTAAAACTCAGTCCAATATCATCTACGCTTAATTTTTAAGCTCATGAGAAGAAATAAGATTTTCGCCTGTTTCACGCCATCAAAGCTTCGATTTTATTTTAGAACGTGTTTTAATAAAGCGATGTGGCTGATTTTAAGTTAAGTTAAGCATGCATGCCCAATTTTGTTTGCAATTGTTTTGTTTAATTTCTTCGTTCGCTTAACATCAAGCTCGGTGTTAGAGCTTTCTTATCGCTACATCAAAGGTATCAGGCCTTTTTTCAAATATCTTCAGAATGTGATAAGTAATTTGCAGTAAGATTGATTTTTCTCAGAGTCAGTTTTTATTATGAGATAAACGAAACGCATAAACATTTCTTTGGCTACGCCAGCGCGCTCGCCAGACGATTCCGTGTTAGATTGCACGAAGTATTTGCGATATTCGTTCTAAAACCTATTCTTTCCCTAGAGATAACTCATTGCAAATAACTGCAAATAAGCACTATCTTCGAATTGCGCGATAAGGAAATTGAAAGCTTCTCAAAAAAGGTGCGATGGTTCGTGTTTTAAAATCGCTTATTATTAAAACTCCATTTCTCTTCCTTCCTGAATATTTTTTTTTAGTTATATATTTCGCCGCATAATGCATGGTGTACAATCGCAGGCTTGACATTTCGACAGAATTCTACAATTTACTTTTGATAATTATGTGCAAACTTAAGATTCCGAGCAAAAAGTCACCTCCGACAATTATGTAAGTATCATCCGTGAAATTAATTATTTCATTAACTCCGTCAAATTTAAATAAACCTTTCTTTGAAAGAAAACGAGGATCGTAAAAATTTGCTTTAAGAAAGCGAAATATTCGAAGTTATAACGAGATCTACGCCAAAATCAAAATAGAGACTTGTTGACTAGAAGCGTTTTTGTCTGTTTCAAAAAGAACGCACCATGAGATGTATGACGCGAAATCTGATTGGTTCATGATTTAAAGTAGGAGTTAATTTCGGTAAATCCTCGCGCGCTGATTGGCCAGTTTGTGAGCTCGCGGTCCGTTCACTTTGGGTAATGGAAAGATTATCAATGCGAATGGCTTCCCGCCTAAATTTAGTAGTGGGTTACTTCATTTATTGGCTGGTAAGCACAAAACGGATGTTTCAACTAACAAACGATTCTCCTGTAAATTGTTTTTAAGTCAAAAACCTAAGCACTCGGACCAAATTACAATAATAGAGGCACATCTGGAATTGATGGAAATGAATATGAAATTCGTTTGATATTTGCGGCCGGAATTTTAAGTTGAAAAATTCCGTTCGCTTTGACGGTGTGTTTAATTTTTTTTTCGAGGAGTTGCTGAAAGCGCCAATAAATTTATTTGAAAAGTAATTCGGATGATCGGCGGAAAGAATCGATTTGAGGTGATAACAAGTAAAACATGAGCGGACTTGTGAACCGGCATACAAACTCTAGCCTTCAACTGAAGGCATCGAGTATTTTTGCTGAAGTGAATGGATTTGCGGCGAGAGTTTTAGCAACACTAACGTATTACAACGATTGCGAATACGACGTGGAAGGGCTTTTTATTTTCCCGCAAGATGAAAGGGCTACGGTTGTTGAATTCGAAGCGACCATAGAGGAGAGACATGTTTCAACACAAATTTCGGAGACAATCACACGCAACTCCGAAAAACACGCCTTCGCTTTAGAAGAGCGAGATGATGATCTGTTTTCGCTGAGTTTGGGGAGAATTCCTCCACTTAGCTCCGTGTTTGTTCAAGTGACTCTGATTACAGAGCTGGGAACAGATGAAGCAACCGGCGGATCATTGTTTATTTTGCCGTCTGTATTCACCCCTCGCTTGGCGAACGACGAAAATGAAGAAACGGATCTGTACGGCTCGCAAATGCTTATTACCAACATTCCTCGCAAGACGCAAGAACCGTACAGCTTTGAGCTTCAGTTAGAAGTAGCCGCGCCGTGTTTATTAGCTGGCTGCTCTTCGCGAACGCACGCAATTCAGGTTGACGCCGATTGCCGGGCAACGAACGCTTCTCGAATTCACATCACGATCGCCGAAGCGCACACTTACGATCGAGAACTCGAAGTTGTTCTTCATCTTTCACATCCGTTTGACCCCTATGTTCTGATCGAGGAAGGAAAGAAAAGTTTTAACTCAACGCACACTCAAATGAAAATGGACAACTGTGCCAACCAGTCAGAAACACTGGAAGATTTTCACAAAAATGCCGCTATAATGATCAACTACACACCAAGACTGCCCTCTGTAAGCGGCATTGGCGAGTACATATTTCTAGTGGATCGAAGTGGAAGTATGAGCGGAGATCATATATTCCACGTCAAAGAAACATTGATTTTGTTTCTCAAGAGTTTGCCAACTAATTGTTACTTCAATGTCATTGGGTTCGGCTCGTACTATAGAAGTCTTTTTCAAGACAGCCAGCAATACAACGAGGCGACCCTAGGAACAGCCTGCGCTTACGTGCACAAAATGAGGGCCGATTTGGGTGGCTCGAATCTCCTTCTTCCTTTGGAGTTCATCTTTGAAAAGCCGACAAAGCTCGGTGTGGGGAGAACTGTATTCATGCTTACTGATGGAGGTATATCCAATACGGTAGAGGTGGTGGATTTTGTACGTCGAAATTCCTATACAACCCGGTAAGTTTCAAAAATTTATTTTGAATTCTTAAAATAATTTTTTTGTTGTTGAAAATCGATTTCATCAAGTTCCGGCTAAGGTTTGAAAAACTTGGCACATTTGATATTCAGTACAGGTGAAACTGCTGATAATTTCCTCATGCTAGCCGAATATTTTATTTTTGAACACGTCGATCCAAGGTGTTACCTTACAGGCTTTTTTAAATTCAGATCTTGCGAAAATGCATTATTTTTTGTTTTGACATTATTAATCGCGCTTCGATCATGAATTTTTTCGATCTTCTATGATCCATTATTTTTAAGTTTTAATTCTGCCGTAAAAAACTTTGGAATTAGCAAGGCAAGCGATCTAAGCGAAGGATACGCTCAAATAATTGGTTGCTACGGCTCTAACTAACTGGAACAAAGCTTGTTAACCGAGAAGGTGCCTTAATTTTCAAATCTTCTTTTCGTCTCTTTCGTCGACATTTCGTTCATATTGAATGTTTCAATAGTGTAAAACCATCGAGTAAACCTCTTTAGTTGTTGTTTTTTTAAGTAGCTTGTGATCCTCTAGGCAGTTTTGTAGTTACATTATGTCAATGTAAACGTATCCAATGTTTTGAAAAGTTGTTACGCAAGGCCTCCTTTTTTTCAAGACTTTTCGAAGTGTGTATTGTTCGGTAGGTTTTTGCATGCTCAAGATTTACTCATAAAATCTGGTGGAGCGATCGGGTTTTGCTTTCTTTCAATGGTTCTCTAAATGTTTATTTTGAATTTAAAACACAAGTTCATTGACTATGGGTAATGAATGTTTTGAAACTGGGAGCGATCTGTTTCAATTCTTCTGTCGAATTTTGCTTAGATCCATAAATTTTAGTTTAGATTTCAAACTTATTAAATCGCCTTGACGAACGGCGGGTTTATAAAAAATGATTTTTGACGTTTTGAAAACGAACGAAGACAATATCAGAATTATCAAAATAATCTGTCAAAATATAGCTCGAAGTTTGGGTTTTCAACGCAACGTAATTTATTTTAGTCTGAAGCGGAAGGTTCATGGAAATATGGACAAAACGAGATTCTCATTGAAGATAATATGAAGTTTTCTCTTTCTCTCTGATTCCTGGGAAAATTGAAGAATACAAACTTGCGGTTACTCATGTTCGAATTTTTTTTATTATTTAGACTGGCTAGAGTGTGGTAAACACCTTGAATATTTTCATGTCGTTTAATAAACTTAGAATTAATTTTTATTTGCTTACAGACAAATACAAAATATCAGTTTCATGATATCTTGTGATCAGAAAATTTGGTGGAGAGGGCGAAACAAATATTCGTAAATTTGAATTAATGCCTCAGACTGGGAAAATGACACCTTGGAATTAGGAACAGTTTTCATCAAATCTAAATTTATAATTTTCGATGAATCGTTCGCAACTGATATCAGCACGTTTACGAAAAACTGCGCATAAAATAAAAATATATACAAATAAATGAATGCAAAATAATTAAACATGTGAAGACTAATTCTGAACGCATAGCATGAAAGTTGTCACCGGATAGGCCCACAATGTGGTTTGCATACGAATTATTATTTCGAACAAAAGATGATAGTTGGAACAGGTGGTACCATTTGAAAGATCGAGCGAAAGTAGTGAATTTTAACCTGCAGATTGGACCGGAGATGGTTAATCTCGACAAGAAAGACCTGCCGACGCAATTGCTTATCCGCCATGAGTCATTTTTGGAGGATAAAATGAACTCGGTCATTAACTATCCGGGAACTACCTTTTATAATTATAATTAGATTTGCCTTTCGCACGAAATTTTCTTGCGAATTAGAAGGAATTGTTAGTCGCAGAAAGTTCAAGATGATTTGAATGTTCTTCGAACGTAGACAGGAAAAAAAGATCTTCAGTCCCCAACCTGAACTGCCAAATTTGTCGAAGTGTAATTATTATTGTTATTTTTAATTTTTGCTATTGCTGATAGCAAAATCTTTAGCTCTTAAAAAGTAGCCGATTTTTCGGATGTCAGCGTTTGTCCGTCGGCGAGGGAACTTTAATCTATCGCTCTGATAAAAGAGAGATTTTAACGACTTCTTTCAAAGCATTTGGACAAGAGCTGCCCGACACTTCATTAAAAGTTTTTTTTGGCAGTTTGTACAATGAATTTAATTTACCTATTCTTGTAAAAGCGAAATTCAACCTTACTGTTTAGCTCGTTACATTACTGACGTCAATGCTACAGCTGCAAAAATTGTTTGAATTTCAAAAAACCCAATTTTACCAAAAATAAGTTAATCTATTTATTGTGTAACACCGTGTATCAAGAACACTTGATATTTGTAGGTGCTAATAGAACGACGGCATATACATATTTTTGAGGAGTGTCTAAGTACCGCTACTTGTTCCTTTGACGGAAAGGCACGCACCTCCATAAAGTGAATACGTACGTCTTCTACAAGAGAGGACTAAAAACACCTTCAAACCAAGCAAAGTAGAAAACGTCACTTGACTTTAGACTCCTCTCATAAACAGAGACTCCCTCATTCATGTAATTCAACCGCTCTAGCCTCGACAACGACGTGTTTAGGTAGAATTCTCCCTCAGATACAAGGCCAAGAAGGCTTGTTTAATAATGCCCGCCCTTATTAAAGTGGACTGTCATGGACCTGTTAGAAAATCAATTGAAAATTTGCAACGCGCAGTCTCTGAGAGAGGGTTAAAGTGGCTGTAGGGAAGGCGTTATAACAATCAATAAAACATTTTAACAAAATTGCTATCACTGCAATCCAAGTATTCACTGCGTGCTTTTGAAGTCGTAATGGACCTATCCGAACACTAAGAGGAAAATTTTTCGCCGTTGTCAAGTGGGCCAGATACACAGCGGAAGACAAACCCGGCACATGTAATTGAAACTGAGCGTACGTAGATCGCGACAGAATTTCCACTTCTTGGAAAGATAATGAAATGTTTTACCTCTGCAGCTTAGCAAATCTTTAACTAGCAAGAAACGTTAGCGAGCTCAGAGCTCTGGAAAGTTATAAATTAAAAAAAAGCTTTGATTCTAATTTTCCTATTCTCTTGAAACAGCTGAAAAGAACTATTCGTTGTTTCGTTCACCTGGAGGTTTTTTTTTCAATTTTTGTCATGTGTGCTTCCAGGTTCTACACGTTTGGGATTGGACCGGAAGCTTGCCCCCATTTGGTTCAGGGCGTTGCCGGTGCTGGAAGAGGGCAAGCATACTTTATAGCGGATGATGAGCGGATGCCAGTCAAAGTAAATATACATTTAAAATTTAAACCAATCCCGATTTGGCCATCAGCGTTTTCCCGCGCTTTAGGCCCGTCACGTGTGTTTACTTTGAGTTCCGATTGGTTCCTTGCAAAATTTTCCTTTTTTTTTTCTGATTGGCTGTTTTGATCAACCTCGTTGTTAAGGCTTTTCTGGGTCTGAAATTGCGATGTGATTGCATGTATTTTATTTTTACTGAATTCGATTGACCTGCGCTTTCACGCAGGTCAGAAGTGTAACTTGCTCACCATTATTGACATTTAATGAAAATTTTTTCCCTTATTAAGCCTTTCTCCTCTAAAGTGACTATCAGTCACTTCTCCTAACAATATTAACCCGGAGCCAAACATTACAGTCATGGGAATGAAGAAACTGATCGAAAACTTACGAAGCTCTAGATCACTGAACGAATTCTCCTTATCAATATCGTTGGAAATACAAAGAGAAGGGTTGGGAGAATATGCAGACCAAAGTTAGGAAATGACAGGTTTATTGGATACTCTATTGTAAGGTACTACTTCGGGTGATGATGAAATTGTGACTGTGGTTTCTTTTGGTATGCCTCTTGTTTAGTAGTGCGTAGTCCAAGTCTTTCTAAGGATGCGTTGCTTATTTAAATACACCTTTTCTGAAAAATCGAAAGCGTGCAATGCATAGAGTGTGACAAGTGTGATATAGCATTCTACGAAATCTGCCTTTTTCTTAAAGCTACTTTTTTTCTGTTCTTAGGTGATGCAAGCACTGGCAGATGCACTTCAGCCCGCGATTACGGACCTAGAGGTCAGCTGGCACCTTCCTGATGGTTATGACGTCATTCAAACCCCTCAACTTCTGCCATTCGTACAGAATAATAAACGCCTTGTGATATACGGCATCTTGTATCGGCCCCCAGGGGACGAAAAAGAATCTCCTAGAACACCCATCAAGCGGAAAATGGACTGGAGTATGAGGTCGTTTTCAAACAGCTCTGTCAAAGTTTTTTGGTTTGAAGACGAATGTGATCTCCTTGCGGAGGACCAGCTGCTGTTGGAGGCGGAGGAATCGCTTCATTTGAGTGGAGATGACTTTGAAAAGGACGAAATTTACAGAGTTGAAGGGGAGTTTCCGATGCAGGACGGCTTCAATGCTGAGATGGAACCAGATACAATAGAAGCCCTCGCTGATGGTCTTCTTAAGCGCATGTACAAGGAATTTAGCCAAGAAAAAGATGATGAAGCTGATGATGGGAAAGGACAATCCTCAGACGCACTCCAAAGCAACGAACAGTGTGGATCTTGTGACGAAAAAGAATGGGATCCCACGACAGGCCAGCCGTCGAACAACCCGGAACAACGCGAACGGAATAATAATGCTTTGCACACAATCAATCACAGACCAGCAAACATGTTATTACAAGACATCGTGTCGGACGGGGTTCTCAATGATGTTCAGGGGCGAGAAGATATTCCTGAGAACCAAGAGCCCGCTGATAATTCCCATGAGCAACAACGATCGCCAAAGCTTGCGCGCGCTTACGAGCGTGACAGCGGTGTTGGTTTCAGTATGGAAGACAGTGACAAAAGTCCGGATGAAAGCAAGAACACCATAGCAGAGCTAGACGGAGAATTGGAGGAAAGAGACGAAGAAGCAAACGCGTGTTTTCGGAATAGTAGCAGTCCTGCCATGGAGGAATTCGACTGCTCAAGAAAAACAGCCGTCCACATTTACAAAAACAGCGAATTCCTGTCGCAGCTTGGCGTGCCAGCCGACTTTGGTGCAGTAAACATTAAGGGATTTGTCGGCGACGAAGAAATGGAACAAGTCATTCCATTTCCAGTGAACCGATGCGGTGGCTCTTCGAAGCGTCCCACGATCCACCAGCTTTTGGCGCGTTCGCTCATTCGGGAACTGCAGTCTTCTGTAGAGTCGAGGAGTGCGGAGACCATTGATGTTGTGAAGAGGATTAGCGAGCTGTCCAGCGTTCATTCCAGGCACACAGCGCTAGTCGCACGTGACCAATATTGCTATGACGATCAAGTCTTAAGCGCTTTGCAGTTCCCTCAGAAAGAAAATATACCAGGCTTTGGGTGAGTGGAAAACTAATTTGACAAACTATTCATTTTTGCGTTAGGGGTCATTTTGACAGCAAAATGTGTAATTTATGAAGACCGCCTTAAAAATGGTTATTGCAAATAATTTCATTTCATTTTTGTTGGTTATTTAAAGGAGTCGCAAAGTTAAAGTACTTGAGCGAAGCTCTGGATTCACGGAGGGCCTGGGACGACGTCTACCCAGTCCAGATGGCAGCGACCACGATATCTCGCCATATTTTGCCGAAGGAAGAACTAACTCTGTTTACGAGTCAGGGGAAGAGCCTTTGGATTTTTATCGCTTGGAGCGAACGGGTAAATAATTTATTTTGTTTTCCATCGCAGAATAAACCACATAAACGCTTATCGTACTTATGCGGAGTACTTTGCATTTTAAAGGTACTCCAGAAAGTCAGCCCGAAGAATGTGGACCACGAAAAGAATGTGACAGTTCCCTTTCATCTCCTAGCAGAAGTCCTCGTAAGCAAATCCCTCCTTTGTCCACGAGATGCGTGCTGGGTGAAAGGCAGCAAAGTCCTTCAAACATCAAACCCAAACTCCTTAAGTCCTCCAGCTTAGACACCTATTGGTGTTCTGGGGTTAAACAGCATCTGTCTTTTGTGCGCATGGTCAGTTTACAGTCTGCTCAGGGAAACTGGAACCTAGATTATGCCTTTGCGCAGGTCCTGGGGCTGCCACTCGCCGGCCTCCAACAAGCCTCTCCGCTGGCCGACAACTCTGTTTTTGTCGCCGAAGATCTTCAAGAGCTGATGAATTCCGATAAGTGCGACAACAGTTCACAGCTGTGGGCTACTTCACTTGCACTGAGCTGGTTGCATCGTAAGAGACCCCAGTTCGAGGCCGAGTGGAGTCTGGCAGCGAAAAAGGCTGAGCAGTGGATGAAAGGGACGCCTTGTCCTCGCGGGTTCTTGAGGGATGATTTGAAAGCCCTCGCCTATCAAGCGCTTCTCTTACTCGAGACAGAGTCGCGGAAAACATCAGTGTGTGACGCACCCCAAGGAAAAATAGGTGCCTGTGAATGAACTCTATTCTGAACTAAGGGATCGGTCATTATTTATTCTGGGGGGGGGGGAGGGGGGAGGGGGGTTGGAAGATTTTGGTTGCGTCCCGAGAAAATTGACCTGATGCCCTCATAAGGCTTTGCAATATTCTCACTGGTTTCCCCCCCCCCCCTTCCTGATTGACAGTTAGTTGGTAGGCCATTTACCGTGGTCCTCCCAATATTCTCAGTGCCGACGACCAATTCCTTCTCCTTTCCGTCTGATGACCATGTGATCCCGACCGAAATCCTCCCCCCTGCCCCCGGCGAAAGATCATGACTGGTCCTTTGGACGAAATGGATCTTAAAAGAGAAGTGTGCTCCATAAAACATCTCATTTTTATCTTCGTCGTTGAAAAAAAGTATTGATAAATTATTAAACTAACCAATTTTGACTTTTTAAAGAACTTAACCCTCCGCACTTGTCCTAATGTGCTATTTATATCAAAATAAGCTTTGAAATTGACTCAGTAACCAAGCCGCTGATCTGTGACGTAACTCGTCTGTCTGTCCTGTTGCCTCAATTTGCTAATTTAAGTATACTTCTTAAGCGCTTTCAGATTCTAATACTTTTGGCTTTATCGAGGAAACGTTTACGGTGACAAATGAGGAAATTTTCAATTCAATGAATTGTTAATTCAGAACTGATAGGAAGACAAGAGACTGCTGGCGGTCTTGCAAATTTTGCTTTTTCTGGCCCTTACACAGTATACGTCACATTATTGTTTTCATTGTTTTCTTATTTCCGGTTGTAATGAAGTTCCATTGTGACGTATACTGTGTCTTGTACAGCAAGTAAGAGTCCTTTTCCTTTTAGTGCACTGTAGCCTAAGGCAATCATTGTACATACTATTGTAAGTTAGACAAACAGGGTGATGATTACGCTGGGGGATTCGTAACATAAATTTGAGTCTTATTAGGTATTAATTTTCAATTGAGCGCCGAAAGTAATCCGGGACTGTGATTGGACTAAAAAACTTGCGCCACTTTCTCAACCAATCAGATGAAAAACTAAAACCAATCACGACTTAGTCGCCCGCGTTTTCCCGCGCTTTAGACAGTTTGGTTGCTTTAACTTTGAGTTCTCATCAGCCCTTCGAGGTATTTTCCTTTTTTTTTTGGTTTCTATCGACATTCAATTGAAAAGCACTAAAACGCGACTTTTCAAACTATCATGTCAACGCGACAAAAGCTACAAAATGTTAGTTCAGTTCGTATGAAACTGGAAAACTTCAAAACAAGAGGATTAATCCGGATCGGAACGGTTTTGATAAAGGATGGAGAAGATTGACAAGGATAGATGGCTGACGAGTGGTTGAATATTTCAACTTGCTCAAAGCATAATTAGCGTTACTCATTTCTTCAACAATATTGTACTGAGCTGGGCGGAAACAACTCAGCCTCGTCTTTAGGGGGTTTTCTAGGTCAGTTTTTCATCTTGGAAAGTGTTCCGGAAAATCCACGAGGAATAAGACTGTAAATATCTTCGTTCTTTCTTCCGCCGACCTTTCTGGGAGAAACGGGGAGGGCTTAAGAAAGAGAAAGCTTGGTAAAGAGGTTGACGCGTTAACAAGTTTAGGGGGGGGGGGGGGGGGTGTAAATAGTAAATTATCCAAGAGTCGGATTTAACTGTTACCGAGCCAGCTGTTCTGCACGTTGATTAAACTTCGTAGGTCTTAAGTTATTGTAAACATTATTTCATAGCACCAAGACTACTTCACGCGCAACTACTGAAGTCGAACAACTATGTAATTTCGGGCAGATCAGAATTTTTTTAAGGAGATAATTGATTTTCAATTCTTATTAGATATGGTAATTTTTAATTTTTTTTTTGTTCCTGATTTTTATTTTATTTATTTCATTTTCAGACTCTTCATTCGCTGGAAGGCTAAATTGTCGAAGAAACACCTGGGATTTTTGACTTTGTTAAAAATAAATTATCACAGAAAATTGCTACATGTAATTTCGCAGAATGGAAATGTTTTTCCGTTCTTAATTGCGGCCTGTGTGCTGCGCGGGATTATTCCGGTTCTTCCTGTTAATTTCTGCCCTCAAGTAAAATAACAAATCATTTTATCACGCATTTAGGTAAATTTCGACAGGGAAATTTTAACAGAACATCTCGATTTTTGTTTTCATGCTCGATTACTTTTATTTTTTGTAAGTAAATAAAACACAACTAATTCATTTACGATGTTTCAGCACTATCTGAGCCTTTTTTTTTCCGGTTAGTACATGCATATGTTTAGCTAGCTTCGTTGAGTGTTATTATATACTGCCTTGCCTTAAAATGTGATGGATGTCGAATACTGACGCTTGATTTGTGTGAAGAGGTCAGGGCATTCCACTTAGGATGTAAGA
Organism: Pocillopora verrucosa; assembly: GCF_036669915.1. Classification (NCBI taxonomy): domain Eukaryota; kingdom Metazoa; phylum Cnidaria; class Anthozoa; order Scleractinia; family Pocilloporidae; genus Pocillopora; species Pocillopora verrucosa. The sequence continues at coordinate 2,470,376 of NC_089320.1, read as the reverse complement.
TTTTGCGACGTTTTCAGCGGGATTCGTCAACTGGTCAGACTGGTTAGAAAAAACCGCAAATACTGAGCCAGAAAACTTGGTGTTGTACACAATATAACAAGATATAGTTTAACTTCACTCCCTGACTGTTCTCTCTGCCTAAAGTAAACTCGAAAGCCATTTTTCATGAAATTTTACTTGGACAGAAATCGGGAAAAGAGGCGTGGCAATCTGATGACAAAATTTACAAAAAAATCGAACGGCCATCTGGAAAAGCCGAAAATGACCGCTACTTTTACGAAGTTTCTAGTTTTTTTTACCGACCATGTCATTTTCCAAACTTCCTTATAAGGTTGTGCGGTTTTGACACATCATCCTTCTAACTTTCGTTTTCAATTAGTCCTTGCTGAATAAAATCGTAAATGTAACGCCTCAGGCGTTCCTCTTCTCCAGTGAGAAAATGAAAGGAGATGACATGATTTCGTTCTCAGACAGCAAGGACTGATTTTGAATTTATTTTGTTTTCCATCGCAGAATAAACCACATAAACGCTTATCGTACTTATGCGGAGTACTTTGCATTTTAAAGGTACTCCAGAAAGTCAGCCCGAAGAATGTGGACCAAGAAAGGAATGTGACAGTTCCCTTTCATCTCCTAGCAGAAGTCCTCGCAGAAGTCCTCGCAAGCAAATCCCTAAACTCCCTTATAAGGTTGTGCGGTTTTGACACATCATCCTTCTAACTTTCGTTTGCTGAAGAAAATCGTAAATGTAACGCCTCAGGCGTTCCTCTTCTCTAGTGAAAAAATGAAAGGAGATGACATGATTTCGTTCTCAGACAGCAAGGACTGATTTTGAATTTTCGAACAGAGAAGGCGCTTCATTCGGTAAGTACCGGAATTGGGATTAGCCGATAAAAACTGTCGGGATTTCGAAATTGGCAAAATTTTGGCCAGGATGGCTCCATGTGGTCTGGGTAAATCGAAGGAAATGAAGGACTGTCAAATTTTAGGGACCTTAAACAAATCATGACGGCAACTGCAATGAGTAAGTGGCAAAACGAAAGAACTGTAGTTCAGCGCGTGCGTTTTCTTTAAAAAATGTGTGTATTTCATTGCCTTCCTCTGCAAAACAAGAACGTGAAATCACCAGAATTTGCTTGTAAACCCGACGGAAACCCGACGGAAAATTACGGAAGTTTCCATTCGGAACTGACTCAACACTGCTCACGTACGTTAAGTTGAAGTAGACGGGTGGCGCCGTTTGAGACGGTAAACAGGTCCAGCAAATCGCGAAATTCTAAATAAAATGACAAATTCATTTTTAGGTGACGTGTTCTTCAACGTTGCCGTTCGACTGCTTAAGGTCCTTAAATTTAAGCCAGACACAGCACAATGCAGCACTATGCGTGTCCGACGAAATAGAGTTCGTGACTTTTACATCATATGTTTAAAACCCCTTACCACGTGCTCAGAGAAAATGCCTCTGAAGCGAAAATCCTTCAACACATGGCTACATTCTGATTGAATCAGATTCTTCACTGAGTTTTCCTTCTTTAAGGAGAGTCTTTTTCCTTCGGCATTCGTTTTCACTCCGATTTCATAAAATGAGGACTATTATACCAAGGAAAATTTTTGGTAAAGCACATTTTCATGAGCACGTCTGTCTTATCTTGAACTGCAGGTCAAAAAGATCATAGCCTCCTATATCCGTTTCAGATATTCATAGCGGTACTCGAGTTGTGCTTCGTTCAGTTAACACTTTCGATAACGACGCATCTTGACTGACGGCTGCAGCGGCTCGAGAAAAATAAAACAGTGAATATTTCATCAGGAGATCAAGGCAGCAAGTAAGTATTGGAAATTTCAATTTTGGGACATGCAATTTGCCAAATTCAGAAGGTTTTAGACACGAGTAAATTTAGTTGTCGTTTTCGAGAAAAGCTTCATCCTTTTCAGCGAGAAATTGAGGAGCAACGTTCGCTTTGCAAGTTAATTGGATACAAATGCGCATCGTGAAAGTTTGGTTTGAAACTTTCACATGATACTTTTTTTTAAGGAGACAAACGCAAAATTTGAAGGCATGAACCGAAAGGATTGAAAAGATTGACGCGGATTTTAAATAACAAATTTGGAATATTTGAGATACATTTTCCAAGATCCAAGATGTGTCATACGCGGTTTCTTTATCTCTGTGTGCGGGCTAATTTTAGCTATATACTACTACCATTGAGGGTTGCCCAAGTCTCATGTATAATTTACTTATTTACTACTCAGGAACAATATTAAAAAGATAAAAAATGAAAACAAAACATGGTATGTGATCCCATATCATGTCACTCTCCGCTTTGGTTCAATCCTCAAAACAAAGTACTCCAAGAACATAAATCGCTAGCGTGCACTCACGTGCAGTTTGTTTACCTTTGTTCATGTGGCTCTCACAGACGGGCAGTTACATACAGAGGTTTACTTTTTTTAGAGGAAATACGTCAAGGAAGGGTTAAGTTATAATCACATCATTAGGATTGTACCTCAGTATCTTTTTTTATCGTAATTTAATCCTACTGACACGTAACCTTGTCGCGGTTTAACTCGACCTTAGTCAAACCCTCGCCTTTTCTTTGACTTTCCTTCCTCCGTATTCTACGGTTGTTCTACCAGTTCCGATCACGAACTCCTGCGTTTTTCTTTTTCTTTTTTAAGGTTAATCAAACTGAAAATTCACCATTCTATTTACACATACACTGAAAATTTGCGTTAATGTGTTATCATCAGTTTCGAATAAGCCTCTAAGTTCCTAATTCTGGTAAGCACTTAACGGTTTTCCATTGGTCAGTAGCTCCTCAGTTTTCTTTATTGTTCTCAGTGGGTGAGGGAAGTTGTCTGAGCCGATAACGTCTTAAACTACAGGATTTGTTGAAAACTGTTTATGATAGCGATGCTTCCATTCATTTACGCTTCAAACTCGGAACAATTTAATTAAGAAATTGCATTAACTGAATTCTGTTGAATGCTAAGTAAAGGGTTTCTAGTGCTTCGTAAGTATTAGGCTGTGAGATCGAGATTTCTACCGAGTGATACATAATTCGCCCTGATTGATCGCTTAGAAACCGATAGAAAATAATCTAGTCGTTTTAAAATAATTCTACTGGTCGTTCAAAACTGAAAAGGAAATGCTACTGTTTTTATTTCATTACGGGAACAAACTCATAACTGTCTATCACAGTGATGGCGAACAGCGGCGGAAACAGACTGCAGCATTTGCGATAGCACGCTGTTATGTTTAAAACCTCGTTTCCAGGGTCTTCTCTCTTCTTCCCTCGAGAAAGTTGAGAAAGAGAGGAGACCTTGGGAACGAGGTTGGTAGATACATATCACTGTCAACAGCAACAATATCATTGATGTGTTTATTATTTCTCATGAGCTCAATATAGCGACAATTGGAAATAAAAATGGTATAGACCCAAACTGCAAGATCCACTGGAAGTCTTTGGATCCTGTGATTTTTCCTGCTATCGAGAACTAAACATAAATGAGTTTCTAACCGGAACTTAAGGAAAGGTTTTTCATGCCTAATTGCCTTGAATTGAAACACTTGGAGATAGTATAGGACGAAAATGGAATATGGTATGTGCCGAATATATTAATAGGATTGTTGATAGAGAAAACCAAGCACTTTCATAGACAAGTATCTATATAGCTATAGCGGTATTGAAATTGTCTTTGAGCGCTATACAGTATTGGAATATATATGTATATCAAAGTGCGTAGCTCGCTCCTTTGACCTATAACATAGCTTGAATTGTCAAGAGAAAGAAATTTCTTAGAGACCTTGGAATACCATGATTATTCATCGAGGAAGACGAATGATAACATCTGAGACTCGCGAAACGGTGAGATATTTAATTTTGAAAATGCGAGACAGAGATTAAGTAAAAAACTGAGGCGTTGGAATTCATCATTATTACTTTTACTTAACTCTAGTAATTTAAAGCAGTGCTAGAAAAGGGGCAAGGTACTCTTAATTATGGTTAAGTTGGGATAAGCTTTTTTGTGTTCTTTTACATGCGGTACGTCACCTTCTACGTAATCATTGATTTTCAAGCGTAGATTCGATCAAACGAACACTGTTGCCGCCCCACTTAGCTACCTTTGCTAAAGATCCTCAACTAAATGAAGAAATCCAAGACATGGTGAGCTTTGAAAAAGACATGAAACTTCGAGATACATCCCAAAGGCTCATGACATTTGGAGATCGATCAAAACACTTTGCGAAAGTTGGGCTTTTGCAAGTTACTTTCCGCTACACATTTACAACCAACTTTTCCCTTAGTTTGATCTCTGTATAACTAAAATTTCACCAAAGCGAGTTTAACTGGTGCTTGTAACATGCTGAGTTTAGGCTGCAGGTCTCCTTGTGGAGCTGATATCTTCGTTTTGCGAAGAGGCTAAGTCAAATTCAGTGAAGTTAGGTCCAGTATAAGAACCATGATACAAGCCAAATTGTCCTTCATGATCAACCAAACTGTTTTTATTTCGTTCACTTGAATATACGAAGAAAGAGAACTCTCGTAGTTAAAATGTTGAACACTGGCGCTATTGTTTACCGTTTATTAACAATCTGAGTGACACTCCAGTTGATATTCTGTAATTCTCCCAATTTGAAACTTTGGCTTCAGTGAAAATTCGCATGAAAAGACGTTGGGAAGTTCCAGGTTGTTCTGCAAATGATGCAGTACGTACCCATTCACTCAAGCGTTAGAAATTAAACTACATGTGATTACGTTCAGTGCATTTCCTAAAAAAAATGTCTAAGCATTTTTTATATTGGGTTAAAACATAATTTATATTATGACATATGAATCATATATTTTAGAATTATTCATCGACACAGGAATCTCTTGCGTTTGAAGCAACTTACGTATCGTGTTGAAGCAACAGGCTTCTTCACATGCATGCGAGTTTCAACTTGAGCCTAATGACATCAGTGGAGGAAAATCGTGACGATGAACGCTAATGAAAACGTAATCTCATCTTTTGCCAAGTTTGTTACATTAGCTGTGGTAACTGGGAGAGCGCCATTTGCAAGGTGTGCTGAACAGAGGTGTCTGTGGCAGCCATTTTTCAAAAATAGGCAGCCTCTCTACGTTTGAACGAGCAAAGTCCAAGCTATAAATGGGCCTTTGTGCCTTTTTTCCCGATTGAGTGCATATTTCACCACTGAAGAGTTGAAAATCATTTCTCAGATTTCCTGCAACCGTTAATTTTTTATTTCTTTTCCCAAGACAGTCTTGGTGTCAGTTTCTCGATTAGGCTTCAAATCTAAAGCTATGATGTTTCTATTCTTTAGATATACGTGTGCGGCTTTATCAAAATCAAGTTTGATAGACTTTTTTTTTTAATACAACTATCGGCAAAAGCAAATAAAAATGTCGAGTTTAAGATCATTGAAAAGGTGGCCTTCTGAATGCTGTATGTAAAAGATGACTGTAACCATCAGCTGCGATCTTCAAGAGCTTCAATAAGATAATATTTAAATTACCATATGAATGATTAAGCATGACTTCACGATTTTCCATTGAACAATTAGTTCCGTCTTTGAAAAACCTTAGCCTTTCTCGAAAAATCTACGACTGTTACAAAATTGTCTACAATTTTGTCTTTAATACAAAATCCAACAAAATTGTTTGATTTCTTCTGGTGATGATTTAACGCAGTGCATTGGTGTATTTCTGTCTTAAAAGAGAATTTTGACTTTTCACGTGATCAGTTCAGCATCTCGCTACGTGAAGGAATTAACCAGGGTTTACAGCTAATTAGGCGCACGAAGGCGGGACCTAAATAACCCTTTTTCAAAGAACTAACTTCATAAAGCATTGTTCTTGTAGAGACCTTGTTATCAATATTGATCCTATGAACAGTCAAAAAGTCCATAAACCAAAGTGAAAGCGTTTAGGTTCATTTCGCTGGGATAATTTATTCTTTGCTACAATTTTCGACTCAAAGGCTGGTTGTGTTATTTCGCTCACAGCTAGCCGCATTTTCCATGCAGTTGGGCAAACTCTTTGGAAAGGATTTTCTTACTTTGGTTTAATTTTCGCGTGTGTATTTATAGCAGATTCCAGCTGTTATCGCACAGCCAGTAAGTCTGATAATAAGGTTAATGAGATCAAACATGAGATAAGGCATCCTTTGTCTTCTGTTGCTATTGGGAGTATCTCATGAAGAGCCCACGTGCTTTTGAAACCAGCTTAGAACAAAGTCGCTTTCAGTAATTTAGTTTCAAAGAAGACTGCTAAAGCCGTAGATTTTCATGGGTGCGTTCAGCTGTATCCAGTTAGCTGCCGACTCGGAAAGGCGAGCAAAAGAAATTGGAACAAAAGATTTCAAAAGATACCTGTCAATCTAACTAATTTCGCCACCCAAATGACACTTATGACCAGACTGGGTTATATCGATAATTTATGAGGCTTTTTGTATAATTGTTGTGTTAACTGTGTTGCCGATTTATGAGTAAAGTGAGATGATCCCTGAGCAAGCTTTTATCAAGTCAGTTCTATGTTCGTTCGCAACGATATGCTTTGAGTGTGTCCAATATCGCAATTTAGGCACGGCCCTATAAGTAACACTACCGTGAAAATTCCAGAGAAACAAACAAACAGAAAAACGTTCACAAATCGGCTTTTTTGCAAATGTACTTTGTATAAGGAACGGTTTTAGAACCCCAGGATATAGAGTATGGATTTATGACTCTTGGATATAAGGTACGAATTTATGATCAAAGTCAAGATCGCGGCATCAGACCCCTGGATGTGAGGTACGGTTATGGTTTCATAGTAACCTCTCTTATTTCTGTAAATGTTAAAACTTTAGGGTACGGTGTCGGACTGCGTAATTACCAAAGTGGCTTCAAGAGAGGTTTGTAGAAGACTAAAACAGAGGGAGCAGCCAAACACTAACAGCTGATATTTCCGCTTGTATAGGTATGAAATATGCAAAGTCTATGAACCTCATGGAACGAATGGTTTTTAATTAATACTGATTGGTAACAAAAGGTTTCCCATGCAGGTTAACACCGAGAGCAATGTTACATACAAAGCACACTTCCTTCCTGATCCTGTAAAGTATTTCCGTCTTCGTTATTTAATTTATTTACTTTACTTTACGCCGTGCTTGGAAAAGTCTTTTCGCGTACAACGAAGCAAAATGCCTTTCTCAGAAAGAGTACCGTTCACAAGTAATTTCAGCTTTTGAACTCTTTGCGTCGGCCAATTTAGGTTATCAACTCAGTTGATAATACTAAATTACCCTGTTAATTTTAATTTTGTTTTAAATGTGTTTAACTGAATGGTTGCTCAAGTACAGTCAGCGAGTGATTGGTTATATAGTGGCTGGAATCTCTTAAAGAAAGAATTTCTTACCATTTGTGACCACAGGCTCGTCGAACATTAAACAAGATAAATATATATATAGCACGGAAGTCGCAATGATATCAGACTATTGAAGAGCTGTGATCTAACTGACTCTCTTATATTAAATCTTTTAAGTATTAGTAACACTGCACAGTCGAATGTTCTAGAGACAGTTTGCAATAGTGCTCTGTTCAAAAGTGAAAGGTCATCTTTTCATCATTACTGAGAAAGACTATGCAGCATGCACTTGTTTCTTTCCATATTTTTCGATGATTTTCAAACTCAATACAGAGGCTTTGAAATCATAAGGGTAAGAAGTCAGAGTAGCTTGGATTGAAGCAAGTTTTAGGCATAAACAGTAGAACAAAGCAATTACTGGGTTGATATCCGCTCACTGGTAAAGCCAGTTCAAGTTTCTGAGTGTCTGACTCATTCATAATCACTAATGGCTTTTCACCACTTAAGAATTGTATGAAATAAAACAAAATACTGTATGTGACCTATATACTCATTAATTAGAATAAACAAAACCCTTCCACAAATATCTTTCATCTATAAACTTGTCCTCTGTACGAATTCAAGTTCACACCATCTGATAAATTTTATGGCAGATTTGAAAATTCGAGTGCTTCGTTAATCTGGGAACTTAAAAAAATTAAGAGAAATAATTTCTTTGTTCAATTTGTTACAAATTCACCCACTTAATCTTGTCTAGATAACCTTTTTTTTTTATATAAAAAAGTAAGTTAAGACCTTTGGAGCTTATCAAACTGTGCTGAAATGCCCGCAGTTTGGTCTTGACACCAAGCTTGGAAACATAGGGCGGCATCAAGTGTTCGCTTTGGCAGTTCGTTGGCGTGCTAAAACCAGGAGTTCAAGTTGTGTGCAATGAAAACACAACACTACTGTGTCCTCCAAGAGGTTAGGGCTAATTTCTGTGTCGCCTGTGAGAATTTTATTTTGCATAACAACCGGCACGATATAAAAACTGAATGAGCTTTTCCACGCACGCAGATACAGAATTGTTCCTCAAGGCTCCCAACACTTGCACTAACATTCTGCTTTTGAAATCATTCACTTACGTACCGCTAAGGCGACAGGCTTGTTCGTGTGCGCACGAACTTAATCCTTGTCTAAGCGTCTCAGACACTCTCTATAACGTTACGAACATAGATCATGATAAGAAAAGTCATCTTATTTTATCTTGTTTTTTACACTCTGTAGATGAAGCAAAATTTAATATGTAGGGTGCTGCCTTTGAAATACTCTTTAATTTGGTTGAAGCGCTTCGTTGGCTGAGGACACATACAATCACGTGCGTTGGATGAAAGCACGATTAATTCTGCTCAATTGCACAAAAGTGCGTCTGTTTCATTCAATTGCCTCGTGAAGGTGTGCTAAAGTCCAAATTGTCAATGGAGCTTTGTGAATATCTGTCTTCTCGATTATGCATACTTAAAAACGAGGATAGAATTTTTATAGGAATTTTTCTAAGTTGTGTTCTACAGATCACTCTGTTTAATGTTTTAGGTATATTAATACGGGAGCTAAATTTAGTTTTTATGTTTCCAATCATCAAATCTCTAACCTTGAAACCCTCTTGTACAGTGTATGTGCCTCAAGTCAATATTTTTTCTGGAAATCAATTGTTTCGTTCAACTACTTGCATTTTTGCATCTGTAACAAAAGTAGTTTGCTCTGTTCAAAGAATGTTTTGACTACAAAGATAATTCAAATCGATTGGCCAGTCACAATATTGTCTCAGTTGTGTCAGTGAGAACAGCATTTTTATAAGGATGTGGACAGGCTTGGAGTAGTTAGGTACGTAAAAGTCATTTTTTTCTTCAAACTATAAACTACTGGCACAACTTAGTCAACTCAAGCTTGTCCAGATTATCCAAAAATTTCAGACGCTTTTTTCGACGTGTTCTTTTCGTGATAGAACGTTTGATCATGTGTTCCGTACGTGGTGGAATGAGATAGGTTAACTGAGGCCAAACCGGCCGCAAGGGAAGAACTGTTCGACTATTTTCCCAAAGAAATGTTATTATTCCCGCTGAGACTTAATTATTGATATTGCTCCAAATATCACACACATTTCAGCGATCACAAAGACAGTAAATCAGAGGTGGAGATGACGAGGTTCATTTCATCTAGGTAATTTCTTTGAGATTAGTTTAGAATTTGTTGCTGATACGGCGCGAATAACGAAACAGGTAATCTTTCCAGGAAGTTTTCGGCGATGTTTCAAGCGGACTGCTTTACTTGGACTGACTTTCGTGGTTGCTTCTTTTTTCTAGTAGATTTGATATGTTACAGCCACTTATCTTCAGAAGGGCCGTAAGATCAACCTTAGATAAGACATTGTCAAATTTTTGCTTTTGTTCAGTTTAGTTACATAACACACCGGTACCCAAATACGGACATCGCGCCTTTAAGTAAAAAAGACTCTTTTGGTGTCTAATCATCTCAGTCTTCTACAGGATGGTGCAGCTGAAGACCAGTTCCTCGTAAGTACTCATGATCAGGAAATTTCACCGGACAGGAATACGAGAAAGTTTTCATATAATTCATTCCGGTTGACGACCATTCTAGACCTGGTTGCCATAAAAGTCTGTTAATGGCTTTTAACAATATTACTTTTAATTGCAAATTATTTGTATCAACGATTTGATAAAATAAGATGAACTGTTCCTCTGATTACTATTTTGCTCCTAAGCTAAAGAAAGTTTCACTGACATTCGCCGGAAATTGGGCATAATTCTGTCATAATTTGTATTCTGTTAATTAAGAAAGACGCATATACCAATCGTATACACAAAAGAAATTTGTTTCGCTTGAGACTGAAAGCAAACCGCTCGCGTGAGGTTCTAACAAGATATTGCCATGCTTTTTGCTAATACTGCAAGTTTGCGGTGTAGGAAAAGGTAATAAAATCTCGTTCAAACTTTTCTGCGGTCTATAGTGGTCGGGAAATTTTGTGAGAGCCTTGAGTTAATGGATTCTCAAAACCGCTTTACGTGACATAAATAGACACAGGTAATTTATAAGACTTAGCAAATAACCGTTATGACGCCTTAATATCTAAAAACAAGTCTTAACAACTCGTGCCCTGACGAATTAATGGCTCTTCGAGTCTGTAATTCGCGTGCACGAGCCGGAAATTGATAAAGTTCACGAAGTCTAAAAAATGATTTTGCGCTTCAGGGCAAAAATGCAGATTAGCACGCGCGTACAGCAGGTTGTAAAATCACGGCACGTGAAGTGCTTTCTGTTGAGGCGGTAGACAATCTATTGGATGAAATTCTCGGTGTATCATAAATCCCTGTCTTTAGGAATATAGGAACTGATACCAATTTCTCACTTCCTTTCTGTCACACAAACCATATGAAAGTGTTGAATTCACTTCCGGTTCACTTAGTTACCGGTCACGAACCAATAAGAATCGAATCTTCGCGAGAAGTTTCACCTGAGCGTGTGAACAAAAGGCTTTGTAAACCAATCACACTTACCTACCACAAAGCTCTTTGACAGGCGACAAAAATCACGTTTTTTTTTTTGTGTTTTGTCCAAACAAATATTTATTAGTGCGCCAAGAGGTGTCTCTCTCCATCAGACAGTACAAGTCATCAAATAGATAAGTACACCGCAATAATTTGACGCCTATCACTAATAAGATTGTGGCTGAGGGGCCTGAGAATGACTTCAGTGCGTCAGTTAAAGTAAGGTAAAATATATTTAAAAAGATATTGTCACAACTAGCGACGACAAGTCTGGAAAATTGACTTAATTTCGCTCATCACGCGATAGGGAAGTTTCGGTGACAGCGAAAAAAATTCGCTTTTTTTGTTTTCATAGATGTTAGTGGCAATTTAACAGAAATTTGACGGTCGCAGACATGGAAGGTACCTGTATAAAACTCGAAGAGGAAAGTATTTTGGATAACCGTACCCCAATGGATGCTGTTACCACGCAGCGTGACATGACAGTGATAAATTCCTCGAAAGAGAACGAGCACGTAGTGGGATCATCGAAAAACAGCGAGATTCAAGATGCAATCGGAAGCGCTGACTGTAGCGATCATTCGTTCGCTGACAAAAAGAGCACATCCAGCGAAGACCCACTTCTCTCCTCGTCGGCTGTCGCGCCCTTAAAGGACGGGTGTGCCGACTTGACTGAAGAGGATGAGTGTAGAATTTGTCAAAGTAGAGGAGAAGAAGTTTTAATCAGCCCGTGCAAATGCGCTGGGTCTGCGAAATGGGTTCACGAGAGTTGTCTGGTAAAGTGGTTCCAAATTTCCCAAACGACCTCGTGTGAGCTGTGTTCACGATTTGTGGTTATCAGGAAGCGGACAAAACCGTTTCAGCAGGTAAGCGATGCATTTTTTTTTATTAAGAAACAAATAATATCTATTTGAATCCCGACACATGGTTCCCACAATTTGTTAACTTTTAATAGACTTTGTTATATGCAAGAGGCCAACTAAAACATTAACATCGTTTGAATATTATTTATGCCGGTTTCTTTGTTTATATTCTCACGCCCGACTGGTTTTCTATCATCACAAACCTCGCGGATCATCCAATTTCTGTATTGTCATACATTAGTGAGTATAAATACTGTTTGTCCTGTAATGTTATCAAAATACTAATTTGACTTTGCCACCGGAAATTTTCTAATGGCAAGTCGCGGTGAATGCAAAAGAAACTTCAAAACCACTGAGTCGAACCCGTTGAATAATTACCCGAAATGGTTTTTTTTTCTTTTTTCGGAAAACTGGCTGGCATCCATTTCTCATAGTTAAGTGGGCATAGCGTACCAGTATTGTAATTTTTTGTTGATACAACGTAAATTTGATTGGGTAACTCTTTGAGTATAAAGCAACGATGTGAAAGTCGAATATTGCTATCGTAAACTGCGTCATATTTGCAGTTTAAGTAAATTTAAATTTTATAGAAAGCTTGCAGTTTAGTCTATGAAAGATTATTCAGAAAGAAGCTTTCGACAGGGAAGGCTATAAACGACGTCTAAAATCTTGCCCACTGATTTATTGATGAGCATTTTAAACAGTTTTCACTGTTGGAAAGAGGCGCGATTGTTGTTTCAAATAGAAAGATTGCAATTAAACGAGAAGCTAAATAATTGAAAATTAGAAAAAAAAAGTGAGAAATTTGGCAGTTGTGACTGTAGTTTTTGCAACCTTCAAGAAAAGAAAAAAAAAAGAACGAATAGAATTACAATGATATAAAAAGTTCAAATATTAATCACTTTCTTTGCATCCAAAAAAAACTTTATCTTTTCACCTGTCCGAAAATAAATTTTAACTTTTATTTTGTGCCAGAAACGCGCAAAATTATTTCTTCCACCCTTGAAATATTTGTTTGTTTGGAATTTGTCCAAATTGTAGTGATTAGTCGGACTGAATATAATATCAGATGAGTCCAATAATAGATGTTTGTTTTCGGTGCAGTTAAAATACTTATTTGACCCTTAAGCGTTGAATCCTGCGGTTCACTGATGAAGAAATCAAGAAATCTTCTGTAATTTCGGAAAACCATTTGTTCGAATTCGAACCTATAACTTTTTTACCATACCGTGACGAAGCCAACCCAGATCTCGACTTCGAATTGAATTAAATTAAACCTTCGCTTCAAAGAGAAAAAAGGGATTCAATAGAGAAACTTGCTGCACCGTGGTTTTTTTTTCTTTTTTTTTCTAGCCGCGTAGTGCCAGAAAAAAAACACTCTAGTGCAGTCTCTGGCGCGGATTCAACCTTAGACGTTTCGAATTGGCAGCCCCTAAGAAGCGCGAGGAAAAAAATCCCTGAAATCACTATAATCCCTTCATTTACATTCACTAAATTCTCCATATAAATTTTTTTTTTGGTGAAATAGGTTTTAAATTTCAATTTTCACTAGAAATGCTTTTAATCATAATTTTTCCCCTTCAGATGTTTGTTTGCATTGAATTTTTTTTCGCGAAATTGTAGAGGGTCCCCAAATTGTATTTTCATGTTAATATGGCCGTACTAATCTAGGGGTATTCTGAAGCTCAAATGGTAACTAAAGAAACCGATGGTGAGAGGTTCGATTCCACGAGGGAGATACAGAGTACTCTTTGTCTCTTTGAAGCGCGAAATCCCAAGGTCTAAAGTTCGATTTCTCGCGGGGCGCCAAGTTTTTTTCCTTGTTCCGCCCTTTGACGTACAGTAGTAGAGCTTCGCGCCGCGAGACCATAGGTGTGATGCTTTAGTCCTCGAGAGGTTGACCTCTTTCTCCCGTGCTTGAGAAAAATGAATAACGAACATCCCTCGAAGACCGAGTACAAATTTCGCCATCTTTCATTACCTATCTGATATATAGATTTAGGCAAGCCTAAAAGCGGAGCTCGCATTTTTTTTCTCCACACGGCTCTTCGACAAAACTAAACCCCTGCTATGGATAAAGTGCGTGGTATATTAATCATTCGCAACTTCTCCGTGTCCGTGTAGAGGACTGATTATAAGATGGTGCCCGTGGTACAGTTGGCCGCGTATGCTAAAAGTAGCACCTTGTACGGTCGTACGGTCGTACATCCAAATTTTTTCGGCTTGATGGGTTACTACTATTTTGTATAATTATGGGGCTACGCTTTGCGAGCTCCGCTATTAAATTACAATTTTAAAACTGTTATTTTTCCTGGACCTGCTTGTGAGATTTGAACGAGTGTAACTATTATGTTGCGCATCGAACTTGAAAAGACTCGATATTAAATGTAATGTTAAGGTTTCCAAGAAGTGTTGGTGGAGTAACACGTGTTTGTCTCTTACTGATCACGCGCTGTAGACTACTACCGTGAGTTGTAAATTGCTTGGAGATTCTAGTTCAAGGTCAAAGCGGGCGACTATTTGCGGGGAAAAAAAGAGATAGGCGTAATTTTTGTATTAAAGTATTCAGAAGTACTCTGACGGTTCTAACTGCTAGAGCCGATAGTCAATGTTCACTATCTATTTGATACAGAAGAAGTGCAATGCTCAAGTAAAGTGGCTCTGGGCATTTGAGCTTCTAGCTTCGCCAGGCAACATTTACATATAAATAGCGTCTTTTTAGTCACGCGTAAGGACAGGGGTTTGTAAGTGTGTCGCCTGAAACCAAGGAAACCCTCTTGGGAGGCTTGAATGCAATTTGTAACCGAACATTCTACTGTGGCTCCGACCAAATGTATCTGTTTTGTTCACGGAAAAAAAATATATGCGTAATAATATTTATCTCATACATACTGAGAATTACTCCTTGAAGTACTCTTGTTTGTGTCTCTGATTGGACGAAAGATGTACATCCACAGTCGTTTGTTAGCATTGAAATGTGAAATTAAATTAGTATGCATGAAATAAAAACATCGCACCATGAAAATTGCTTCAACGATTTTTATTCACTCGTTGCAATGCAGCGAGAAAAAAAAACACTCGTTTACTGTGCTCACTTGTAATTTTTTTTGATGCATCGCAAATCGATCGTGAATAAAAATCGTTTGTGCGAACTTTCCATGGAATAATCTCTATCACTTGCAGTAGCGTTTTCGTTTTCAAATTTCTACAATAACTCGTTTTCATTTAAAAACGCGTAAGGTTTGATGCGTTTCCGACTATCGACCAATTACAACCCAACCCCCCCCCCCCCCACCACCACCCTTCGAGCTCCTCAATTTCACCAGAATTTGATGGGCTTCTTCAATGGTGTAAAATTGTAGGAAAGGACGCATCAAAGATTTGCGGACAAATATGCTTTGTTAAGACTTGCGTTTGGTAGAATAAGCCAGATCTTATTTAAAACAATGGTTCAGGAGCAAGGGTTTCGGGCGAGAGATTACAAAATAATCTCTTGTTTCGGATGAATATGCAAATTTTACGGGCTCCGACGACTGTAGGAGGTAACTCCAGTCTTAACAATGCAAATTGGTCAGTTAATTAGACGAGAAGATGGTCGGGAGGTTTTTAAATAGAGTTCGTGCTCACTGCTGTTGAAATTCGTTCCTTGGCATGGTAGTCTCGTGTTTACACTAAAGTCTCTTTTACCACACTTGTGCAAATCAACCATTTTTTTGTACTTCTGACCACGTCCTAACTACGATAGGCTGATTCATATTTGATTACTTCGCTATTTTTCTGCCGAAAATATAGTGCGAAATATTACACTGCTTTGTTCATTCTTTCCTTCTATTTTTATCTTTCTGACAGTGGCGCATACCCCGCGATGGACTGGGACCTTGCAGTCGCTTGGATCTCTGGTACTTGTTTGTCACAATATTTAGTATTTGCACCATTTTAGGATTTGGTATTTTTCAAATGTTAGTCAAGTCCAAGGAGCCGGAAACAACTGCAGTGTTTGCCGCTATTTATGCTCTTTGTGGAATAATGATCCTCTTGAGAATTCACTACTTCTACGTGTGGTTCACTCGACGAAGCAAATTTTGGCGAAAGTGGAAAACTGAGAATCGAGTCTGGACTGTGGCCTCTCCTGGAACAGTTCTGAAGTACAACGAAGAGGGTACAATTGTATGAGAGTTCTAGTTCTTTTAGATCGTGTGATTTTCTTATAACGTCCGCAAAACTCTTGGTTGCGGAACACATGGACACAAAGATGTCACAAACCAATCTTACCTCAATGTATTTTGGAACCTCAATTTCTTTAGATACTGATCAAGCTGACAGTTTTTTGTCTTAGGTTTACATATTTTCCGAGAAAATCGTTGTTAATTCATGTTAAAATTTTGATGATTCCAATGATATTCGGAAGAAAAAAAAAGAAGAAAATTATTCGCTTCAATTTAAAGAGAGAAATCGCTCAAAGCTGTTAAGGGAGAAGGTTCCTTTTAGGGCGCTTACAATAAGGTAGAAATGACTAAGCGGATCAGTCGATGAAATTGCTGCTTCATTCACTCAGCCTAAATTTTGTTGGTTCAAATAGGAAAAAGATCCTACCTGGTCTTTTGCAGTTTTCTTTCCTCAAACACTACTTGAGGGTGCTGCTTGTTTGGTCTCGTTATTCGAGTTCTTGAGAAAAATATAAACGAGGCCGACTAGAGTGTTACCTGCTTATTTTTGCGAGATTATAAAATGCATTATATCCTTTCTTCGTTTTTCTGTCAGTTGAGGAAGACAAGTTCCGATTTTCGTGATCCATTATTTTCTACTTTGTGAACGGTGTCACAGACCCTATTTAGCGACCATCGTTGGGCCCGTCCCGATTGTGCTTGGCAACTTTTGAGAAATTTAGACTTTTGGTGTTTGGAGCAACCTCTTGTGGTTTTAGCAACTTCGAGCAATTTTTGCTTTTCTGAGCAATTCTTGAGCAAAATATAGTATTAAAGTATTTATCAAGCGTGAAAAAGGAAACCATTTCAAGAAAAACCAACAAATAGCCTGTCACGTGACAACAATTCCCAGGCCTATTGCGATCTTTATCGAATCTTGTGACATACCGTATTTACCCTTATATAATGCGCACTTTCTTTCTACGAAAATAACCATCAAAATCGCGGTGCGTATTATACACGGTTTCTATTGTTTTTCAAGTACGTCCTAATTTGCATACGTTAAAAACACAACAAAGAAAGTAACAAAAGCCATGTAGTAATTGGTCTTTATTAGCTTGAGTTAAATAATCTACCGATGAAACATTTTCAATTTCGATCCACAAACACAACAAAGAAAGTAACGAAAGCCTCATAGTAATTGGTCTTTATTAGCTTGAGTTAATTAATAATTTACTGATGAAACATTTCCAATTTCGATCCACAAACACAACAAAGAAAGTAACGAAAGCCTCGTAGTAATTGGTCTTTATAGGCTTCAGTTAAATAATCTACTAATGAAACATTTTCAATTTCGATTCATAAATAAATTTAGTAGAGTATTTAAGAAACAGCTGACGAGATAAACATTACGATCGTACCGTATTACTGTAATCACAAGCGATAAGAAATTCGAAATGGTAACGAAACTTACCACTGCAAAACGTCAGTTGTAGGAAGAATTAACGTTTTTTTTTTGCTCTGAAAACTTTTGTTTATGAAAAATTTGGTCAAAAATAGGGGTGCGTATTATACATGGGCGCGTATTATACACGGGGAAATACGGTAACTGGTTGAAATGACGTTGGCAGGACTTCAAATGAGCTTTTTGTTTTCTTCCGTTTGACCGAAGTATCGTTACATTTCGCCCACATTTGCAAGCAACTCTTTAAAGCTAAGTTTCGAGCTATTTCTCTTGTCCAATTTTCAGCAATTATTGTGAATAACGAAAAAGAAAGCTTGTAATCAACGTTCATTTAAGGATATCAAGAAATTTAGGTAGCAAATTTTGAAATTTAGGTAACAACTTTTTAGGTTTTTGACAATTTTTTAGCAACTTCTTGGTATTACGGCGAGGAACTTTCCAGTATTTTACGAGCACTATCGGGACAGGTCAACCATCGTTGTAGCAACAATCGTCCCATCTTGCCAACTTTACTTGTAAATACGATGCAAACTATTCGGGATATTATATCGTAGGCGACTTAAGAATTTATTCGACGAAATTTTAAAAAAAATAATTTTTTGCTACCAAGCAGCTTAAGTTTGATAGAGATTCATGTCATGACAAATTTTATTAAGAAACGAATTAAAAATTCAGTTTCAGTTCAGTTTTGAGGTAACTCGTCTGTAATTCCTCCATGCAATACAAAACATCACAGGCTTTCATCGGGTACTCACTGGAGCTTGAGCCACGGCCAGTTACATTTTTCCATTTGCGCATGCGTACGCTTTTCCTAACTGCAAAGAAATACGAAATTTATCCCTGTCTCGTAACAGTTCTGACTAAAACCTACTCTCCCACTGGCAGCCCCGTCCCATGCTCCCGTCCCCCTGGAGGTGAGGGGTGGATGACCTTAACTGATCTCGCTTCCCTTAACAAGGGACCTCGGAGATAGCGCTGGGAAGGCTGGGTTGGGGAGGGTTAATTCCCCCCTCCCTTCCACTTCTTGTAGGGGCGACATTTTTATTTTGCTTTAGTACGAGGTATGTGTGGATGATAAAAGACAGAGAAAAAAAACCACTAGTAATAGGTTCCACCTTCTCTGCTGGTGCCTGTCATTCAGGATTACCGGCCGCTGCGCGCTGCCCCTGCTGGTGACAGGAGTGGGAAGTTGGAGGGGGTGGGGGGCGGGGCGCGGGGCGCGTCTCCCGTCGGGGGTGAGATCTGCCTCTTTGGTCTCCCGGCTTTTTGTCGCTTTTTGTTTTGTTTTGTCTTTTAAATCTGTCCCGAACGGATACCAATATATAACTCTCCGCATTTCGTCCTTCTATCCGTTTTCTTCCATAGGGGGTTTGAGCACAAACGTTTTTGAGACGCGCGTGGCAGCCAAAAACTGAAGTGCTCATACCTGGTGCTCACGCTAACCTCAAGAGACAGTTTATAATCTCTTGCTACTCCTTTTTGGTTAGCACAGTTTGGTTTAAAATGCTGTATAAAAGAAAATCTTCTAGATGATCTACTGGCGTTGAAGCGCCCTACAATTATTTCCATCAGGCTTCTTTCGGTTGCTGTCTGTGTCTGCAAAACGACGGTCTCTGTATAAGTTCTCTAATTTTCCCTGTTTTCTCGTCACTATTAATTTTAAATCATTAAAACGCAAAAGGCTTTTTTAAAATGTAAAGAAATAAATGGGAATTTAACAATGGATATTCCGTTAGTGGCTCTTCTTGTACACTGTTTCTAGATCGAATTGGAATGTGGAATGTTGCTTTTAGTGGAAGGATCAAACCCGGAAACCCTGAGAAAAACCTTCGGAGAAAAACCCTCGAGGAAAAACCCTAGGGGTAAGGACGACAACCACATACATGTGATGCCAGGTCCGGGAATCGAACTTTCGCCAGCGAGTGGCGGGAGGCGGGCGCTCTCACCACCCACCATCATAATCTAGTCGACAGCCGGGGAGTAGGGAGCCCAGTGTCACCAGTAAACGAGGAGGTTTTAAATCAATCAATCACCCTCTTAAATGTGTTACTCTAACCTCCAAAAAAATACAGTGTGACTGTTCTCAACACTCGTTTCTTCCGAAAAATGTATGTAATAGAAATTTACCCACAGTTAAACCCCGATAACTCGAACCCTTGGTAACTCGAATTCCTCGCTAACCCGAAGCAAAACTGATTTCCCTTTGATTTGCCTCATATATTTACTGTAATTTTAACCCCTATATTTCGAAACCCTGCTAACTCGCAGCGCTATTTACTTACCTGCAGGTATTTTTCTTTATAATTTTATCCTCGATAACTCGAAGTCGATTTTCACTTTTGCGGACCAATGAACCATAGCATTTTGCACCGGAAGATTACATTTAATCTCATTTGTATATTATGACAAATTGATCTTTGTCGATATCACACGTTTGTATGTCTGCAAACAAACAGTTTTAACAGTTCTTCCCGGCTAAGAGAAATAATTGCGCGTAAGCTGGAGTCGGTCTGTTGTTTGTCATAACTTGTCAATAGTGCCCAGTTCATTCTTGAGAACAATAACATGTTTCTTCTTCCCCTCAAAACTCAGTGTGCGAGGCACTTGCCACCCCGGTTCACAGCCTTTCCAGTAACTAGTGCAGCGCAGGAGTTTTGCTTATCGGCCTCCGAAAAAACATGTATAATCATAAAACCAGTTTAATCTAGTGTTTCTGGTCTTTCTGTTCTAAACTCCTATAACTCGAAACCCTGATAATTCGAAATAATTTCAATTTCCCTTGGCAATTCGAGTCGCCAGGGTTCAACTGTATATAGGAGAAGGGGTTTCAAAGAAAGCATCTCCTTCATTGCTTTCTCCTTTAACGTAACGTGCTGGGCTTCTCATTTAAAAATAGCAACAGGTTGTCTCGTACTGACCATTTTACACGGCGGGGAGGTGCAATCCTGTTGTTTGCACAGGAAATATCTTTGGAAGCAGGTTATTGTTTCAGGAATATTTGGCATAAATTAGCACTTTTGTATCGGGCAAGTCTGGGCGAGCCATTTTTCCCGCCAAATCGGACAATAAAATTTTACACGCGTTCCGTCGGATTTACGGCGCCATCTTTAAATTGCTGCGAAAAATCCACGAAGCAGAAAACTCAGCGATGCGTTTTCGACTTGCAGAAAACAATTCTCTGCTGTCACAATAGGGTGCAGTTCTTATCATGATTAGCGCGAGGGCTTGGAAAGAAATCGTGATTGTTTTGAGAGATTATCCTTGAATTCGAGTGCAAAAATCTGGTTTATATCTCTCATATCTTGTCAAAACACAGTTTCTGACTATTTATCTGTGTGAAATACGGTGGTAATCAACCGGAAGTAATAGACCACGTGCTTATCTTTCTCAGATATAAAGAGTGCCTCTATTGGCTTTGTTTTAATAGTACGATATAAACGTTTCATTGATTGATTCGCTCCAGTTTACTCGCCTGACATTTTGATGCTGAGCATGCATGTTGAATCAGCGCGCGTGGTTTGCCATCCAAAATGGTAGAGATTTGGTTCTTGTAGATTGCTGTGAAGTTTTGAAGTCTTATCTTGAAAATAGGTTGGTATAATCTGTTATTGCTCTAAGTACTAATCCATCTTCGTCCAAGACATCGAAGTTTTCATCGAGATTTCGCTGTGAAGTTGCAAGAACGAATGGATACCTCAACTCAGACGATTTCGAACAAGAGATCGTTTGGAATTGATTTCACATGAATGGAAAATGTTCAGAATTTGTATCTCTCATCAGAGATG
This sequence comes from Pocillopora verrucosa, assembly GCF_036669915.1. Classification (NCBI taxonomy): domain Eukaryota; kingdom Metazoa; phylum Cnidaria; class Anthozoa; order Scleractinia; family Pocilloporidae; genus Pocillopora; species Pocillopora verrucosa. The sequence continues at coordinate 2,449,227 of NC_089320.1, read as the reverse complement.
GTTCTATTCAGTGTATCAGCTTAAGGTGCAAGTAGCAGTAATTCATAACTAATCAACGTTATTAAGAAACTCCTCGCACCGGAAAAGATACTGGGGTTTAGTGTAAACGAATCCAGCATTAAGTCGAACTATATTTGGTCCCTCTTCGTTGTGGTTTCTTTGTTTACATCGGAAGTTGAGGTCGTGTTTGGAACTGAAACTTCACATTGTTTTCAATTCTGTGGTTTATTTTCAAGCCTGCTTGTGTTAATTGAATTGTTTATCGTCTAATGTGTGGAATTCGACCATTATCTTTTAGAGGAAAAATAGAATTTACAAAACTAGACATCTGTTAGGATACGATCTAAGCTTATCATTGTAATAGATCTGTGATAGTATCCAGATCTCAAGCAACGAATATTTCATCTCCAGTACTTGAGCTGGGGTTTCAAGGGTTTTTTTTTCATTTGAATGCATATTTTAAGGTGTTAATTATGGATTGTGATATTTCACTTTCCATGTGAATCAACAATCGAACCATTTTAAAATAGGTGGTCAGTTTTGTCATGACTGGGGCTAATTTCCAAACTACTTTACAATTGACATTAACCTTGGATATATTGCAAAACGTAGAAGAAGTGTAATAAACACCTGTGATCAAAACAAGTGTACATTACCCTATGAATGGGAGATCAGATAACTCAGTTATGTGACCAAATTTTCAAATTGCTCCAAGTATTTATTATTAGTGTTTATATAACATCCTCAAAAATATATATATGAAACCTAGCTGTAGACACTTCTTACATACAATCTCACTCCATTGCATTGGTAATTACAAAGTTTTTAAGAGATTGCTATACAGCAAAACACTGTTGTCTTAGATGTTTTTTTTTGTGGTTTTTAAAATTACCACTGATGACCTTTTACATGACTAATAGGTGGGTCTCTTGCATATAAATGAAAAGTGAATTGTTCATGAGGAAGAACATGGAAAATTCCACCGTCACCCAGTCAGACTTATAATTTCAGTGTAGTATCATTTGTAATAGTAATGTTAACTGTATAGCTGTGAGCCATGTACATATATTTGGTTGAACTCTTCAACTCCTAAGATGTAATGTTTAATTCTCCCCTCTTGCTGCTATATTTTTTTTTGTAACTACTCAGTTTTGGAAATTTAGGTTAAATCATAGGAACAACCCCCAGTGAATGAGTATGGTTAAGTAAGTTCTGTTTGCTTTACATGTGTATAAGGTTGTAAAAATGTTCAGGAGAAGTTACTTTTCACCCTTTTAAACCCCTTAGAGTGACTGGCATCTAATTTCTCCTTACTGTATCAACCCTGAATCAAACATTAAGGTCAGGAGAATAAAGGAGCTGATTACAGACTAAAGAAGCTCTTGATTCTTACATAAATTCTCCATGTCAGTATCTTAGGAAATGTTTAGGAAACAGTATGGAGAATATGCATACTGATATTAGGGTGGAAAAGGGTTAAATCTCACTTGGTAGTAAAAGAATTAAGGGTACTTTCAGCTATTTCTGCAGGTGAGAATTCATGCTAGTAACCAGAATGGATCTCTTTGTAATTGCTTTTAAGGCTGACACTAAAGGCTTCAGCAACATTGTGATCATTGTGTGCTCATTCATTTCAGCCATGTCGCAGCCATCTTCCCAGGGCTCTAACTGCTCTTTAGAGCCTTTCCTGTCTCAAGAAACACTTGACCAAATGTTTTCAAGTGTCCATAGTATGTTTCAGAATCAAGGAGATTTGCAGAGGTACAAATGTTTGCTTATTTATTTTGCTTTTGTTGTTGAAATAGATCTTTTACTTCTTTAATATTTAACTGGTAAAGGTCTACCCAGGATTTAAGCTTGGTTTTCACTAGTGATGCAGGCACAAGCTAGCATAAAGCACAAACATAAGCATAATAGCTCTTAGTTCATTGTCAAAACAGCCTTGAAGAAAGCATGAACACAAGTGCATTATTACAAGCACAAGCATAGCAGGATCAGAATATTTCCTTTCACTTGTGCTTGCCCTTTGCTAGCGTCTAAGGTGATTTTCATGGTGAAACAGGATGTGTTGTGCTTGAGCTTGTGTTTTTTTTTTACTATTGTTAAGCAAGCTCTGCTCTGTCTTGAATCTCACAGGCTCTCTGTTTTACTGTGTGGGAAAATTGTTATGAGAACTTGCACTCTGATTACTTGTTGGAAACAGTAGGTTTGATTTGTAATTACATTTTGTAACTATAATTGACAATTTTGGGTTTTGTTTTCAGCATGCAAACTCAAGTTCATGTGGCGCCTACAGTTATAAATGTGTCAGATGAAAATATACATGGTATGTTGTTGTAGCTGCAAAGTCAGTCTTCAAATTCTATTCGATGGGTACATGGATTAAAATCCTAACAAGAATTTTGATGCAACATCTACTTCTCCCTCTGCTTTACAAGGAAATACAAGATGTTATGGAAGGAGATTTGAGTATTCTATCAGGATTCATTTCTGGCTTTTTCCATGAACTCCTTTAATTTTAAGAATTGCTATATCTCTTAAATAGCTTTAGATTTAGGATTGGTCAATTTAGTATTTCACAGTACGGCCTGCTTTTCCATTGGGACATAAACTCAAACATTATAAAACTTGGTCTATAACTTACAATATAGACCTTGAACTCAGTTATTATGAGGTATTTATTAGAATTAAGTTAATAAGGAATACTGTGACTAGCTGTGTCTGGGACTTCTGTTGGCCTGGTGACTAAAAATTTTGTTACACTTTTTCTTCCCCCACTGAAAAATTTCCGAAAAAACCAGACAAATTTATGTACTGTACAGAAACATGTTGTTATATTAGCTAACTGGAACTCTTTAAAGGTTTCTTTCATGCCTTTGTGCAAATGTTTAGTTGTGCTTTTTCCTGACTTTCAAAGCCAGCAGGTTTGCATATGATCTGTTACTTTTCCTTTGCAATTCCAGAGAGTGTTGAGATGAATTTAGAAAGTGTTGCTGTTCTGAGACCTGAGGTACTACTTTCATGAAAGTTTCTGCATGATTGTTAAACAGTTATTGAGATGTGAAATAAATAGTACAAATTTCAATTTGGAGTTAAAAAAAATGCTCAATTCCAGTCATTCGTTTGGCAAATTGTAAGGGAAACCTGAAAAATGGCAGTTAGCATTCTATCCAGAAGCCGCAGTACCCTCACTTGCTTCATAGTAAGGAGACCAGGAGAAGGGTTGGGTCTGTGGGTCTCAAGCTACAGATTGACCTCTCACATCACAATAGATGAAATTCTGCTTTTCTTCATTCAGATGCTTCAACTTTTACAAGAACAAAATTTTCCAAATCCACAACAACAATCGGGCTTCAAGCAGGAACCTCTGGACCACTCTCCTACTTTACCATCCACTTTAGCTACACCCCCACCTGAACAGCCCAGCCCACAGCCGCTGATTGTGTGTAACACTGACTTCCCTGGTCTGTACGGGTTCAGTTTGGGATTTGAAGAGGAGAAAGGCCCTCCCACCAAATCAGCTCAGTGGACCTACTCTCCTACCTTAGAAAAACTGTTTGTAAAGATGAGGTGTATTGTACCGATCAGAGTAAAGCTAAATGGTTAGTGTTCTGTGTTTTATTTATCATGAGTCTGTTGGCTTGACCTGTCCAGTTTTATGAAGTTATAAATAACCTGGTTTTGTGGCACGCCATAATACTTCTCTGATTGGAGTGCAGTTTTGTGGTCACTTAGAGAACAAGATTGTGAGCTACAATCCTTGTCAGAATTGTTGTTGGTAGGAAAATTGGATCACCTAAAAAAAAAAAAACAAACAAAAAAACAACCGCATCACTGAGTGTGGAGCAGGGTGTTTAACAAAACTAAAAAGATGGTTGTGATACTGTTATAGTGGTAGAATTTGAGTCAAGATCTCTTGAACAAGAGTTCAGTCTGATAGACATTTGGCTACAGCTACTTGTATCCAATCATATTTATTGTGATGCCATCCACACAATATGGGACCAGCTCACCTACACAACTGTATCCCCATATGGAGCCAAATGGGTGAAAAGACAAGAGATTGGTAAAGAATCCTGAGTTACCTTGATGGTAGTTTTAAAAAAAGTATAGTCTTTGAAGGTCATAGCTTTCGGTAAGAGTTATTTACATGTAGAATTTCTGGTACTGTTTTGTGGCCACTGTGGAACCTCACTCTTGACTAAACAGAGCTTGCAAGTTGGATTACATCAGATTGTGGTTTTTCCAGCATCAGTTTAATGAGGCAGATACAACTTTGAACTTCATGACTTCCTTATGACTTGAGTTTTCATGATAGTGAAGTCTTGTGGAATAAGTTTCTGTTTAAACTAATGTGTATGCTTCCTTGTACCAACTTGTTTCTTTGTTTTCTTTTTGTTTTAGTTTTCCCTCCAGCCCATGCAGGGTTTTACATCAGAGTGGTGGTGATTTACAGGCAACCTGATCATTATCGAGAAATTGTTGAGCGATGTCCTAATCATATCACTAAACACAAAGATGGTAAACTTCTCGAATGAATGGTTTGCTGGATGTGTATGGGGCATAAGTAATCAAGTCCAAGCTCCACACTGTAGATGTTGTTTAGATTAAATGTTAATTGACGACTATAAACACACACACAGATTAAAACTTTTCAACTTTGTACAAGATCAGGAACAACTTGCTACATTATTGTGCAAATTCTTACAAAAATCTTTTTCCACTTGCCATGCTATGGTGACCAAAAATGGTCAGAGCTTGAAACACTATGTCATTTGTCTTATTAACAGTATCTCTTTTAGTAATTATACATGTGCTGATGTTGAGTAAAATTGTTGTTGTTTTTTTTTTTTTAGGCCATCATGCTCCAAAACACTTGTTGAGATGTGAAAATCCCAACACATTTTACGTCACATGTCCTGAGACTGGCAGACACAGTTTGAAAATACCACTGGATGCACCTCAAGGTACTTTAACAATAAAGTGTAGTTACACTGCTTGAATCATAGCTGAAGTTGTGGCCTTAAGAAAATGTGAAGTCAACTCTGAAGCTCTAATCTTTGATGACATCTGTGTGATTCAAAGCTTTTTGTCTTGTTTGTTCTATAATCATACTCTTGGTAAACCCTTTGTGCCCTCCATCAGAATGCATAATCTCCATACTGTTCTCTATACAAGGCGTGAAATTGCACCTAATACAGGCGCCAATGTGCCTAAATTTTTCACTTTGGCGACCAAATCCTGAAAGTTAGTTGCCAAATTGGCGACTAGAACGTTTCATCATAACCTTACTAAGAGATATAGTGAATTAAAAAGATTTGCAGAGATAAATCCGCGGCAAACTTCCTCGTTAAGTTTGTTTCCAAAACGTAGCACATGTATCTCGATCGATAACTAGACGCCATCTTGGATTTAGATGAGCCTGAATGTTGTATATCATCCATCCTAGTGTCCACTTTGTAGCACGTTAATTTTGGAGGGTCTATCTAGCACGCTGACAGCATAAAGAGAGATTTTGTTTGTCTTTGAAAATGGCGACCAACTTTTTTTGAATTGGCTACCATTTTGAAGAATTTAGGAGCCAAGTGGCTATCAGAAAAAAAAGTTAATTTCACACCCTGCTATACTTTTTACAAAGTGCTAACACGGAGAACTTCTTTTGCAATCAAGAGCTGTTTTAGTTGGTGATAATTTCCTCTTTCTTGTGACCTTAATGTTTGATTCCAGGGTGTACTGTAAGGAGAAATTAGACATAGGTCATTCTTAGGGCCAAAGAGTTACATTTTTTTATGGTTTATTACTCTTTTAAGCCCAATCAGATTGAGGTCTATTTTATGTTATATGCCATATAATAAGCTCAGTTATGCACGCATTCTGATTGGTTCTCACTTATGATCTATTTGAGGACAGACGTATAGATGACTACATCATTAAAACTTTTTTTAATTCTTTATTATATAAAACAAATAGATTCCAAGTTGCTGTGTGTCTGTTCAGTAATAGATCACAGATGACATCAAAATGTGGTTAGAACATCAGTGACACACGAGGCTGCGCCTTGTATGCCACTTTTTTGTTCTTACCACATTTTGATGTCATCTGTGATCTATTACTGAACAGACGCATGGCAACTTGGAATCTATTTGTTAAACATAAAATCTTTAATGATGATTTTCATAAACAGTTCCTCTCGTTTTGGTTCTCATTCTATCCTCTCTTGATTTACATTTTGCAGCTGGAAGTGACTTTGTTACCAACATGTTCCAGTTTATGTGCTTCAGTTCATGTCCTGGGGGTTTGAACAGGCGTCCTATCCTTGTGATTTTCACATTGGAGCAAAAGTAAGTGGGTGCTTCATTGTTGTCAAGATCAATCTTTCTAGAAGCTTTCATGAAACTATGGAAATTCAGTGCTCAATGCTGTGGCAAAAATACTGAAAGGTTAACATTTGTCTGAAATTTATGTATTCTTTGATTGTTAGTTAGTTAGTTTGTTTGTTTTTTTATTATAACTTGCCACTTACTCATTGTTTGTCTAGATATTTAGCCTTTATTTGTTGCATAAATATTACAAAGTGAAAAGTTTTGAGTGTTTTTCCTGGATCATAAAAATGTTGTCTCTGGCAACTGTACTATGAGTTACAGTTGCAAAATGGCAGCTTTCATTTAAGCAGAACTTGGATTAGTGCCATTAGTTTTGTTCATTCAACATGTACATGTATATATTTTAAAGTTTTTCCTTAATTTTCATTAACAGTAATACTGTAGTTGGAAGAAAAGCTCAAAATATACGCATATGTGCATGTCCTGGAAGAGACAGGACCAATGAAGAGATTGCCGAGGCAAAAAAGCAATCAAGGAACACAGTTGTGCCTGTGATGCCTGTGATAGACCACCAGACTCAACCAGTAAGCACTTCTTCCCTAACCGAGACTCCGCCTACAACACCTCGAACATCTACAGCTCCTCAGACTCCGCCGCAAGAACCTTCCACTTCCACTGGTACAGATGACACCAGTCAAAATGGTCAAGTACCTAAACTAACTAAAAAGCGATGTAAGTTTGGAGTTCCATGTACAATTCCAAAAGGTAAATTTTTTTTGATACAAGAAGTTGATGCGGAGCAATGGTTTACAGTTTTGTTACTCCCCCTGGAACAGGTGCTAGTCCACTGTGGGTTACATCCCTCTTGCCTGGTTTTATTTTTCAATTTGATCTCAAAAACAAGTTAAAAAAAAATGTTTTTCGATCAGTGTTTCCATCGTCAATCCTGTAGCAAACACTTTGATTTTAAGCAAATTGTTTTATTCCTTGTGATCAAAAAAGAATGAGAGAATGCTCCATTACCTTGCATGATTAAATTATTTTTGTAAAACCTTTGCCTCTCCTTTGATTACAGCTCATACCACCATGTCTTCTGGATTTGAGGTACGCTCAGTGTCTGTTGACAGAAATGTGATGAAACGTCTTAGGAAGGAGGAAGATGATGAGATCTTTACTCTCCAGGTTGGTGGAAATTTAGTAGGGAAATATCTCCTTCTCCACTCTTCTGATTTTGTGTATGAGATAAGAAAATTAATGAAAGTTCAACAGGGTCAGGCTTTTTAAGAGGGGGTCAAGATAACCCAGGATTAGTGTGAAATCTGATTTCAGATCTGAACGTTTTAAAAGAAAATTAATTACAATTCTTTTTGAGTACATTTTGTTGATTTTGTGTACAATTCATGATTGGATGCTCTAAAAAGAATGGGGAAGACTAACTGCTGAAAGCCGTTTGAACAAAGGAATAAGTAAACCCAGATTAAAATCTTACCTTGGGTCAGCACCAATCACCCTTTGAACAACTGGGCCCTGAACTGTTTCAGACATAAGAGCAGGGCAAAACAGTAAAGACAATTAAGCGGCTGTATCACAAACTGCATAATGTGTGCACAAGTTGCAGCATCTCATTTTATTGCTGCAGCTATCACACCAGTTTAAGCCAGTTTGGAATTGTACAACTTGATGCCTTAATGAAAAAACTGTTACAAGAATGAAGATAAAATAAAAATTAAGGTTTCAAGTTGGCAATTTTTGTGTTTTTGCCATAACCTTTTACACTTAAATATCATCATGCGTATTCTCCATACTGTTCACCATACATTTCTTAAAGTTCTAACAAGGAGAATTTGTTCAATCAAGAGCTTCTTAGGTTGGTGATCATTTCCTTAATTCTCATGACCTTAATGTACGATTCAGAGATGATATTGTTGAGAGAAATTAGAGGCTAGTCACTCTAAGGCATTAAAGGGGTAAATCAGAATTTTCTGGGAAACATCTTCACATATTAGTTAATAGAAGTACTTTACGTGGTTATAGTGGAGCTCGCAATGTGTAGCCCCATAAAGTAGTAGTAACCTATCAAGCTTAAAAAATTTGGATGTACGACTGTATGACTGTACAACCGTACAAGGTGATACTTTTAACATGTGTGGTCAACTGTACCGCGGGCACATCAACGCCACAGCTTTGTTCAGTAGTCCAGTGGTCAGTGCACTGGGCTCTGAGTTGGATAACCTGGGTCCTAGTCCTGGCTGGGGCAAGGCGTTGTGCCCTTGAGACGTGCGAGGAAAAAAAAAACACAAGCTCTGCACTTAGGCTTGGCTAAATCTATATATTATTTTGTTCAAATTGTGTTTTGAAATTACTGAACTAGCTCTGGGGTTTGTTCCTTTAGGTAAGGGGCAGGGAGAAGTACGAGCTCCTGCTGAAGGTGAAAGAAGGTTTGGATATGATGGACATGGTACCACAGGCGCAGATAGATACCTATAGAGCAAGGTGCGTCATCAGTAAGAACCAATCAAAACTTGTGTATTATTTAGCTTATTCCTGTTTTATGTTTAATGTATGCTGTTTGGAATTCACAGCTGTCCACCCTGCGGCAGACTGAAAACCTCAAGAATGTTGCAGAATTCACACCATCTGCCTGACTCACAGAATACTCAGAGTTCAAATTCAGACTCTCAAAACTCCACAGAGTCACTGCCTGTAAGTTTGTCAACCAGATCTTCTTTAGATTGTTTGTTTGTTTTTGTTTGTTTTTATTGCACCATTATAAGCTAGTACACATAGCACTCATCAGTCATTCTCATACAGCTGGACAGTCAGTCACTAACTAAAGGGCAGGCTATATGGCACAATTTGGCTGATGACCTGTAAAACAGCTCCATGTCAAAACTACAATTTTTAGTTGTTGCTTTTAGTCAATAAATCTCAAATAAGACCCCTTTGACACATAAGTTAAGGTTCTTGCATCTTTGGCTTGTTTAAGCATCTTTTAATGAAATTTTAATAAGAATTAAGTTAATATTAAAAGCACCAGGGAAAAGAATGGCAGTTGCATGTTTGTGTTGCAAACAACAAAAAAAACTTAGTGCATGATAATTATATTGTGTCTTAAGGATTGAATAGAACTTTCAGTCAATTTTTCACTCAACCAACCAGTCATTGACTGACTGAATGGTTGACCGAACAAGTGACTGACCAAGTGATCATTCCACAGAAGGACTGCTACTTCATTTCTTAATGCAAATCAACCCTTTGACTCCTAAAAATGACGTGCAACTTATTTCTCCTTACAATATCACCCCAGATCACACATTGAGGTTTATGAGAATAATGAAATGATCACCAACTTAAGAAGATTTTAATGGGTAAACAAATTCTCCTTGTCAGCACCTCAGGAAGTGTATAGAGAACATTATGGAGAATATGCATACTGATGTTAGGATGTCAAAGATTAATCACACACTCTTAACTGCCCCAATGAGAAAGTTAAGCACTTATGGAGGCTTTTTAAAGCATTTTTGACTAAATAGTGTGGAAAGAAAAACAATGTGTTAATTAAGCACCAGGCAATAGAGTTTTAGCTGTTCCTATCCCAAAAAAAAGAAAAAAACTTTTGAGCATGAAATGTTTTTAGGATTGACTTAAACTGTCTGTTAATTTTTCATTCAACTAGCCAGTTACTGACTGACTGAATGGTTGAATGGAAAACTGACCAACTGACTGATCAATTGAAAGAGGGCACTAGCTGCTGAGTTACATCATGCAAGTTAATCACACAATTGCTCACTGACCTGACAAAAGCATTGAAGCACTTGCTCCTTTAAAGCACACATGGTGGCCTGTTTAAGAATTTTTTAACAAATAGTGTAGAAAGGTTAACAATATGATAAGCACGAGGCAAAAGAGTGAAAGCTTTTTGTGTTGCAAAAACTTTTGTGCTTGATGATATGTTTGGGGGATTGATTAAAACTGTCAGTCAATTTTTCAATCAACCAACCAGTTAGTAACTAACTAAATGGCTGACGGAATAATTGACCAACTGACTGATTGACCTATCAATGAACAGAAAGACTGTTACTGAACTTCATCATACAAACTGATATAGTTAAACACATTACCCCCCTTGCCATGAAGCTGCTATTTCTTAGAAGGGTCCATATAAACTGTTCATCAGTCTGTCTTTCAACCAGTCCGTCACTAAATAACCGATTGGTTGAAAGACTTACTGAATGACCTTTTAAATGCTTATTGACCAACAATTGATAGTCAGATCAGTTATAAATGCAATGTACCACCTCGTCTATAAACGAGAATTACTCTTTTTGAAATACAATTTATATCAATTTAAAAAAAATCTCACTGTAAAATTATTATTATTACATATAACTGTGCTTTTTGATGCATTTTAAACCCCCAAGATTTGATTGTTAACTCTTCCCTCTCGCTGCTGTACTACACATTTCCTCATAAATTAGTGACAAGAATATGATGTTAGGTCAAGATCACAATCTTTACCTGAGTTTGAGTATTTTCATCTCCCCTTTGCTGAATTAAGTATGGATATTAAAGGGAGAAGTTACATTTTCATCACTTCTGTGAGTTAAAAGGGTAAAACAAATTTAGTCTGAGATGACTGCATTTTCACAAGTTGTTAATTTGAGTGGAATGTTTATGTTCACATCGGCCAGGCTGATAATTACATTTGTTAAATAAATTCAATGTCATGATGTCAAGAAACATATTTTGGCAGGATGACATTGAGGGCACGCCACCACTTATGCCGATGTCACGATCAGATTCAGGATCTTCAAATCACTCTCCTTCCTCGTCACAGCAGAGTTCTGGAGGAGGGACAGGCTTCAATGCAGTGAGGTTTACCCTCAGACGAACAGTGTCCTTGGACAAGAAAGGCTTTCAGCCATGAATTCGTGCACAGTTGGATCCAATTACAAAAGATAAATGGACCAATGTTCCAATATTCCAAGTAGTGGGTGAAAATTAAAATCTGAAAACTACACAGGAAACATGTAACAACACTTAAGTAGCATTGGTTATTTTGGGATCTTAAAGAAAAAACTAAATTTGTTACTTTGGAGTCATTTTAGCTTCCAAATATTGATGCAATTTAAAATTGAAAATAAGAAAAAAAGATTATAGAAAGATTGTAGATAATTGTTTGATCAGGGCATGACAAATACTGAACCTCCACTTATAAGTAATGCATAAATGTTATCAAATTCAAACTGTCATATTGGAAACTTTGAGTTGATATGCAGTGGGACGTGAAATCGTTATCATCATCTATGTGAAAAATGGACTTTGCTCTGAGAATATTTTTCACCTCAGTTGCATTTTACTTGAGATCATTATTTTGATTAGAGGTTTGTAACTTGAATAGTGATATATACTGTATCATGTACATTTTATTGCACAGCACCTTAAAAGGTGCTACTGCAATTTTAAAACATGGGTTTGTTGTTGTAAATACTTAATGATATGTGTCACATCTATTGTTCAACAGCACAAACAATGAACAAATAGATTGCAAATATCCTGGGATATTTTACAGGTGGTTATTTTGTACAGTAGAAAAACTTGTTTCACAGGTTTGCTCTATTTGTTCTGCTTCTTTGTCTGCTTTGCTTTTCCCTCCTTATGAGAATGAACAGAAACACTTGGCAGTAAAAAAAAGCAGTTTGATAATAAGAAACTTATAAGACATTTGTAGTATTGCTTAGTATTAGTTGTTTGTATTTCGACTTAGCCTACAAGCTTGCCAGATACAATATATTTATTAACCAAAGTGTGGTTCATGAAGGAGTGGTAAACTTTTTTCCCTGGTTGGGTAGGTTTGGTTATCTTTATTTTGTTCAATGTTACAATTTATGATAAACTTTGGTGTCGTTTTAGATATTAGCCTCATTTCATACACTGTTGCCTGTTAAATGTGACTTTAATGAAGGTGGTAATGCAACCAAAATGGAGTAAAGCCAACATACAAATGAGTATTTTTGCAAGAGCTCTCGATTAATTTTATATGCACATTGACAAGTCAGCTCCATGTGAGCAATGTCTTCAGTTTGTGATTTGGCCTCTATGTATAAAAGTCTTTGGAACTTATTTTTATCAATTCAGCATGTATAAAGATTAATATACATAGGCTTACTTTGCAAACTTTAGATGATTGAAAGTAGTTGTAAATGATAAATAATTTTATAATAAAGAGTAAAAAATTGATAAATTACAATATAAGTGTAGTGCAAATTTCACTCAGTTTACTTCATTTACAAATTGCTTGAAGTGTGCCTCAGAATTGTGTTTTTCTGTTAGAAGTTGGAGAGGTCATTGTTATTACTCTTTTTTTAATTTGTTTCCAGTTAAACCTGTTTCAGGTCAAAGTATATTAGAAGTGTATGATATTGTATAGTACAATGGGTTTTGTTATTGTTGTTTGTTAATAGTTAACGTCAAGTACAGTGCAAGGTTGCTGTTTTCTGAATGGAAGGTTGTTACGTTTTGAAGTTTGGTTCGATGCGAGCATGAAGTATCACTTGTAGAACCATACTCATTAGAATAGATTACTGTACAGCTAAGGAACCATGTGAGACACGAGCTCGGCATTGGAACTTTTTTTCCATATTTTTTTCTTCGTTGGTATACTGAATATGGCACCACTGGAATTTTTTTTAGAGAATGGATTCTTCCAGGGGCTGTATTTTAGAAAAACGCTTTAATTGTACTATTGAGTAGTTTTTAAGTATTAAAAAGTGCCAGGAGCATATGTAGACTTCTGAAAGAACCCAATAGCATAAAATGTTATCGTTAGATTTTAATTTTTCGTTTTGTTTATAAGTAAAAAAAACAAAAACAATAAATAGAAAAAAAAAAAAGAACTCAGTTTTTGTTTTGTAAATGTTATATGTGCGTCTGTCTTCCCTCCCCCTTTCCCTGCATCAATATGTGCAGGTTCTAAAAAAAAAGGGAGAGTGATAAAAAGTGCAAAAGAGAAAAATAAATGCTAAATTTCTTGTCCATCATACTTGAAAATTTTAAGTTGATGAGGTTGTAACTTGTTAAGTCTCTAGCAAGAGAGACTACTTTCATTGTATCACTAAAACTTGGCGTCAGGAAAAAGAATTAAAAAGACTTAAGAAAGTTCGTTGATTAGTGCAAACACGCATGGTACGGCGAAAAACGAAAGCGATGAAAAACGACGAAATAGGTCACAGCTTCATCAAGTGTGACTCGCCAATATTATTTCCTCGTCACGCCATACTTTACATAACTGTGCAGCGTTGTGAATTACTTTGATTTCAAGAGGCTGCAAACAAAAATCTTACGAAGATATTGCATTTGAAGTCATCTAAATATCAAGAGAAGTAAAAAACGTTAGCGCGTTGCGGTTTCAAGCGAAACTTTCTGCTGTCGCCAACGTCCGATCTAAAAGTTTTAAATTATTTCATTGCTATGCCTAGTTACACAAACCTTCCTGTGTAGCCAAGCAGCGATACAAACAAAATCCCAGACACCCACAGAACAATAGATTCATACGCCAATAAACGGGAGATTAGGCTGACCTCTAACGACGAACAAAGCCACGAAGTACTTGTTTATTTACCGTGTTGCTAGGTAACTTACGTCACAAAGGCTCAGACCGTGAAGGATTACGACAAAGCTCTCGCTCCAGTGATCAAACGCAATTTTGATCTCCACGAATGACTACAAGCTCAAGTTTCCTGTCCTGTTTACATCGAGTAGATCTTTGCTGACTTCAGATTCCTACGAGTTCATTATTAGCTGAAGATAAGCCCGATGATGCTGTGAAATTAAGTGTACTTACTGTTGATAACCCTCGAAGCTTCTACTTGTTTCCAAGATGACCGTCCCGATAATGGCAGACGAGTGAGTGATTGTGTTATTTTTATTTTCTTTGGTATTTGGTATGCTGCGTGAGCAGGGAAAACCTCGATTTAACCACTTCTCCTTCTTTATACCACAGATCGTCCCGAGATGAGGGAGAAGTTTATACCTCTGTGCCGGTTGTGGTCCTAACAGTTCATGAAGCACAAGAAGAAACCCATGTAAAGCGATCACATTTCAGCTACGAAGCTGAGGATGCTTTGCCGGTGGGTGAAGTTTATCTCAATAAATTATCTTTTTTTCACATTTAGTTTAAAGGAACATTTCACTGCATTTTCAAGCCCTTCAGATGACTTATTCGACGAGAATCATGCATACAAATGGGTAGTTTTGGAGAAAGTAGAGAAGAACTGCCTGTTTGTATACAAACTCGCGGCAAAATGATGGCTCCCGCGAACATAAAAATCCTTAAGACGTACTTCTGGATAGATGTCGAATTATCTTTTAAACCTTCATCTGAAGCGACGTAGTATTGTGTAGCGAAATTTTCCGGTCATTGAGCTGCCTTCGGAACCCTTTGTTGTATTGAAACGCATCAAATGCACTCATAGAAACAGCTCAGACTTTGTGACTTGGGGCGCACTGCCGATGAATTATTAGTCCGCTACGAAAGAGTCGTTTATTTCCCGTTAGTTGGATTTTAATGTGTTTGTTTTTTCTTTTCACCAGTTGCCTTCGTCCAAATACAGATACAGCAAATGGCATGAACTGGAAGACATGGATGTTAAAGGAAACATGCTAAGGTCTCCCAGAGTCAGAAGGAGTAAGTAATTCAAACTGCCATGTCATGTTTTAAACGAAGATAACTCGATTTTCCTAATACATTTGAAACAGTTTCAAGGAGGTCCGAGACAGCGGATCTTTACACCATATGCAAGAAGATAGTTCTGAAATATTTTGGTCTTAATTGATGTATTGTTCCCTTCCCCATTGGGTTTTTTTTCCGCATGACTGGGGCATGATATCCTGACCAAAGTCAGTTCACAGGATTGAATAAAAGCATGTGAAATAAAATGAATTCCTTCTAATTTTATCATCCCTGCCCCCCTACTTAACCCATCTCCTTTAACATATAACATTTCCATTATCTCCAGCCCCTGAAAATTTATGCAAACTGGTGTGATTTTCAATTTTGCTTGTTCCAATGCACAAGCTTAATCTAAAACCCTTTGTTCTTCTCCAGCACCTCAAGGATTCAAAGTAGAGAATATTCGTAAAGTGCATGAGCAAGAAAAAGAAGAATTAGGGGAATCTGATAATGAAGAATTCAGAATTGCTGTACCCCTCAAAAAGAGCAAACCAAAAAGAATACGAAACTACAAGAACAAGATGGAAAACTGGGAAAATGCTGAGGTAAATTTGTGTCCAATATATGCACACTTAACTTATACGTACATTTTCTGTTGTGGAACATCTCAACCTGTTGTAGTATTTGGATTAAATTGCTTTGACATGCCTGTAAAGAATTTTAATTTAGTTTTGTCAACTGAAGAGTTGATCATGTAAATTGGCCACTGGAAAGAGTTTCTGAAGCTGACATGTTAGGTGTTAGGCCTTTGTCATTCAACTGAAATGTTAGCTTTAGAAACTCTTTAAAGTAGCCAAATTATTTACATTATCAACCCAGTTAATAAAATCAAATTACCTTGCAATAATCTCCACTGATGCAAAACCCCAGTTTCCTTTAAAACTTACACCCTCTATTTGTTGTAATGAAATTTTTTTTGTTTTTGTTTTTTCAGTCTGTAAATTTATCATATCAAGATTTAGGGCATCCTTATCAAAAGAAAGAATTTCTGCGGGTCCTTAGAAGGCTTTTAAGATGTGAAAATTTGCAGCTTATGGAAAATTCTATACAAGATTTGAGCAGTGTTCTCCTTCCGAGGTGGGTCAAGTTGGACATTCTTTATTGTTCTTCCTGGTAGACTGAACCTGGGTTATAATATTTCAACATAAATTTTAGATTGATGTTGTCTAAAGTTATCACAATTTTTATTTTTTCAGATGTTCACATCTTTACCTGCAGAGAAATTTCATAACTGATTTAAGGGTAGGTCTTGAGAATGTTTATTCCTCTTAATGTATTTTAGATAATTTATTCATTATTTTGATGTACATCCAAATTGCCCCACTCGCCTTCACTTTTATGAGTGAAATATCCAACAAGGAATCAACCCTTTCACTAGCATCTGGTATCTCCCTATAACACCACCCAGGTGAAACACCATGGTCACAAGAATAAAGGAGATGGTTACCAACAGAGAAGTTCTTAGAGAAAGATGGTTTTTGTCTTGTCACAAGCATGGGACAAAAAAAAAATTCTTTGAAGTTCTTGATCATCATACTAATTCTCCTTGTCAGTGCCTTGTGAAATTTATAGAGAACATTATAGAGAGAATGCATACTGATGTTAGGTTGTAAAGGGTTAAGTTATAGGTGCAACTTGGAGATTCTTTAACTCTTTATCTGTATTTCTGACACAATTATTGTTGTTTCCTAGAAACTTCCCAGGGCTCCCATGCTGCTTCACTTGTCGCTGCAACAAAATAATGTGGAAAGTTTAAAGGGTCTGGATCTACTGAGAAAAACCACAATTCAATCATTAGTTCTTAAAGGGAATCCTGTGGAGTTGGACCCAAACTACAGACAGCAGTAAGTTATGTTTAACCTTTTTAGTGTAATTTCTGTTTCTTTGTCACCTACACAGACTTGACCAATCTGAATACTGAAGAAATTTCATTCAAATTCTTTCCTTTTTACTTGCTCAAGTCTTTTTATTGTTTCATCATTTTGGTTTAGTGTTTTGACCTGCAAAGTGGTCAGGTTTTTTTTTTTCTCAACCATGTCCTGGCCAAGATCATACCATCTAATTCTATTACGTAAGAAGCTCATTCTTATGACTGGTCTCTTTTTTGTGAAGAGACTCGCTGTTCATCTTGTGTTGGCTCAGTTCTCCCAGTTCCTTCCCCTTGATGAGCCATATTCCTGCAGACACATTTCCTCTGGTACTAGGATTCTTGCTGATCACCTGTAATTTAATGCATCAAGCATTAAGATGCAGTTTTAATGCCCTTGATCTGTCAAAAAATGCTATCAAAATTATTCACAGAATTAACACATGAAATAAGAAGTAATTTTGCATTGATCTGTTTTGAGGTTTTATATAAGATTGTGAAGGTGTTTCTTAAGATATCATGAATCTAGGAAGCTAATATGAAAACACTCTTTCCTTTTTTCAGGGTATTTAGAATTTTGCCTCACCTACAGCTTCTGGATGGAATCCCAAGGTTAGACAGTGATGATGTAGACGCAGTAGTTGATTCAAAGACATGTATTGTGTCATAGGAAAAATCACCTAGTGTGTTCTACAGTCATCTTGTGGACTTATGCCTAGGCTAAGAGTGGATCAGACATGGAACTGCTGTAAGGAGACATGGAACTGCAGTAAGGAGATCCAAGACTGGATGCTCAGACAGAGAGTGATGAGCGTTGTACTTTTTGGTGATTTTGACAAGAAGGGATAATTCACTTCCAGTGGGAGAAGATTCCCACCCTACAACAGATCACTCAAATTATTATTGAGCTGAGCTAATGAGACACTATTCTATCTTCACAAAAATTTAGCAATTTCTCTGTATTCGTTGAGGTATTTTAGATGCAAACAAATACTGATGTAGCAAACACATTCTTATTGAAGGTTTATTGTACGGTTTCTCAGTTGATTTTGAATAGGTCACTAATGTAAATATTGATCTAGTGAATCAAATTTTACAAATATGCGAAACATTTGTGAATATATTTAATATATATTCTTATGTATATTAATAGTGAACAAAGAAAATTTTGTAAAGTATTTATTTTTACTTCTCCTTAGAAATGTTAAATAAAATCTAGATGATATGAACAATGTTAGCTTGATCTGCGTAGCATTATATCGTAGCTCAAAGGAGTTTTTTAAATTGTAGCTTGGAAAACTCCTTAACCTTGAATGACAAAACGAAATATTGGCGCCGTTGGATTATACAACACTAAACGGACTACAATGAACTAAGAAGGAAAAAAGATCGACGGGGATTGAGAGGATTAAAAGGGATGGTATCTGTTAAGCTAATACTAAACAAAGATGTTTTTCGTTTTCTTTTTTCACGGGCGCGGAACGAATAAAAATGTTTTCTTCCCCGAGGAATCGTTCATTAGACATTCGGACTTTACTGTGATAAGCAAGGCGGTTATTAAGTTCATACGTGACAGGCGCCCTATATACTGCGAGGTACAGCACTGTCGTTTGAGTCAGTTTAGTAAGAATGATGGAGAACTTGTAAGCTCGATCGTCGAGTCGCATGAAGGGTTTTTTGTACTGATTTACTCTTACTTTATAGTGCTGGTGATATATCAGTAGGGGTCAGAGGTGGCCTCTGATGGTGTTGCAGCCATCAGGGCCGAGAGGTTTAACTCACGAAGAATCATTCCCTCTCTCTCATCACGTTCCTCACTGTGTCCCGAAGGACAACAGGTAAGGATCACCCTAACTGATGATAATGAAGTCACGTGCTCTCAAGTATTTTGATTGCCCAGCCAAACTGCCACTTGTGGGGTGCATAAATCTAGCGAAATAAATAAAAATGTGTTTTGTTTGTCAAATTCACACTACCAGCTCTGGGTTACGTTATTAGCAAATAGAAATCGCGAGAATTTCCGAAAGACGCGATATTATTAAACACGCAGTGATGTTAAGAGATTTTTACAATACGCATGCGCAGATAAATCCTTCTCCTTCTCTCTCCCACTCTCTCTCCCTCTCTCTGTCCTAATCAGAATAATAAGTATTCCTTTTTTACATGATGAGAAAAAAAAAATGACTACAAGGGTAAAAGCTAAGGCATTAATGAATTAATTTCATTTCATTTCGCCCTCAACGCCTACCGCGTGGGCGTAGAACACATTTAGCGCAACTTATATTGGTTTGCAAAACGTAGCGTTTCCCGCCTACCATGAAATATCAGCGTCGCTATTCTTTGACTTATACTCCTAGTAAGAAAAACCTTAGTCGTAAGTGCTGTGGTTCTTTGCTTCGTTTGTGTGCACAATTACCTTTTTCTTCTTTCACGCGCGACCAAACTAACTCGCGTGTATCCCTTAGGATCCACCGCGTAACACCATCGTTCATCTGCAAAAAGTCCACCCCTATGAAAGCCGTCGCAAGAGAATTTTTAGTGAAGGACTAAATGACGTAAAAAGCGGATAACACGAAAAGGTACTACGATGGCCATTTATTTTTCAGTGCGTCAAGTATTTAGGACTTCATCTTTCAAACTTGCCAACATTAATCATTTGAATCACTTCCACGGCGAAATAAAGGCTACACTGAGGGATATAATCACGTTTAAATCCACATCCTATCGTTGGCCTTGCTTCAGCGTCTTACGAGTGTTTAATTTAAACCCGGATTTAAAGAGCACGGACACATGAGCCGAGCAATCGAGGAGGGAGGATTGACGAGTGTGTAGCCCTCGTCCATTATCCCGATGCCTCTTGTCACTTTCTACGCTCGATTTTTTTCCGTTTTTTTTTCAACGATAAAATTTGTGTTAATGGAAAAGGCATCCATGAATACTAATTTCGTTTGCTTTTCCCATAGACCAAGGAAAAAACCCTTTTAAAAAATAGCAAAAATTCCTTGTTCTCTACTTATGCAAAATAAAAAAAAGCGCTATATTTTAAAAATAAAACGGCTTGACGCAGACGGAAAGGTTTTAAATTTGCACTGTATGCCGCAAACGTCCTTTCAAAACTGTCTTTTATTGCCAAGCAGAAATTTTAAAAAGTCAGCTGTCTTTTATCGCTTCCTGTGGGACTATTTTTAGCACAAGTTGCGCTATTCCAGAAGCAATTATAAACACCCTCGTGTACAATGATATTTAAACTTTTTAATTTTTTAGAAATTTTGGGGGAAGACGAAAAGAAAAAGTAAAAATAGATAAAACCTCCTTTGAGATAAATTTGTAGGTAATAGGTAATTGTAATTGATCTACGGGTCGTCTATATGATTATGTGACTGGCAAGAACAAACTGAAACGATTAATTTCATTTGTAGGCCTATGTACGTATCGTTATTTTCCAACTTCCGACAGCTTGATGGTTGTGGATTTATTTCATCATCACAGGCATTCAAGAATACGGAAATTCTGATCAGAAATTTGAAATTTGATGTACTCTTGACACAAATTGAACATCATCGCCAAGCGTATTAAGTAAATAGTCCCCTCACGCTGATATGGAGCCCAGGATAACATTAGCGCAATTTTTGACTAATTTCGGGTAATGAAGACCTCATTCCCTTTGCTGTAGATTGTTAAATCTATAATCATTTCGTTAAGACATGTAGATAAGAATATCAAATTGCTTCCAACGCATCGGGTCCGCTGAGACATTACAGGAAGGTTCATTTACATATTCTTTTTTATTCCGGTGGTTTTTGTTTTTACATTCATCGTGAAAAGATAGAAGCATGGTAATTTAATACTTTAACTAGAAATATTTCCATCATTAGACTGAATAAAAGGCAAAACTTCTGACCAGGAATTTATAAAAAGAAAAAGCCCTGTAGGCATCGTCACTCTTGGAATCAGATCCAGGAAATTCAATTTAAAAAGCTGGCCTCAAAAAGTAGGTTTTCCCTCATTAATGTTTGTATTTGTCAATGGCCGTTTAAAAATTATTAAAAATCATTAAAAATTTTTGAATTTACACGTATGTGTAAAGATCTGCCGGCCAAGATCACATCGTCTATTTCTTTTACGTGAAAGCCTCGTTCTCGTGACTGGCCTCGTACCCGTGCACAATTTTGAGATCGGCTCAGTTCGCGCGGTCGGCTCTCCTCTTGACATCCTTCGTTCTCGCAAGCAACCTCACTCTCGTGAGCAGCCTCAGTCTCGCGAGTACCTTCCCTCTTGGATTAGCATCGCTCTTGAGCCGGACCGCCCCGTCGAGGCAGGAAGACTCGTTGTCATCTCTCCGTGAACCGTGGCGTCCTTCACTGAGGCTACAGTTAATCCTCTGCAAACTGGTCTGCTTAAAAAAACATGAAACACCCGGATGCGACTGAAATAGCTTCTTTATATTTGTTCTGCCAAAGCGTGGCCTCTGTTTCTTCTTTCGCTAAAATTTCCGCCATGTTGGCACATCTTCTCCATAGTTTGGCTCGCCTTTCTTTTAGGAACGAACCGTCCTTCTCTAAGTGGTCCGCCTCTTGCAACTGCTTCGCTTTGTTTCTGACTGCTTCTTCTATGTTACGCTGTCGGAAAAAAAACAGGTTATACTGATTAACTAGCCAAGATCTGTAGATTAAAACTGAATTCTCTCCTCCAACTGTTATACATTTTTTCCATAGATCAGTGAGGAGAATTTGGTGTTAAAACGAGAGAGTATTACCTCGATTATTTCCCTTTCTTCATGAATCTGACTCGCTCTTCGTTTCGCGTATTCAGCTCTTCTCTCAGCAAGCTTAGACGCCACTTCTCGTCCGAACTGCTTGATGTCGTTTCTTTGTCGTTCTGCTTCGTACCCAGAAACAAATATTGGCGAGGACCTTCCGGAATCACAGGGAGGATGCAGTTTTTCTTTGATCTACCAAGAGAAGACAAAAGGAACAGATAAGTTCATGGCTTGCTATTCGAGTCAGTTTTTCTCTCTTTTTTTTTTTTTCAATAAAGCTCGAAGCCCTCTGCTTGAAAAGGTCATTTGATTTTCCCAAAAGGAAAAGCGCTCTTACATGCGTGTTATTTTTGCACGCGCGTTACATGGTAACGTGTCTCCTACCATGTCACTTCAAAGCCATTTCAAGGAAAGGGAACTCTTTCATATCTTGATTTCTTACCTAAAAACATGATTGGTAATCTTCCCAATGTCTCTGCCTTACATTTTTGTGAGTTTAACTTGATTGATCTAGACCAATTATGAAAGCTATGTCGCTAGTGCGTGCTTTACCTCAACTATGTTTGCAATCGGCGGGTAGAGTAATTCCAGTGACCGAGACCTCTCGCGGTCATCCGTAATCGGGAAGAAAAAGCTATCGCTCGGGGAGCTGGGACTATCCGCTCTCTGTATCTTAACTTTAATGCTGGATAAATCCTGTGGAAAAAAAGATCGTGGTAAATCATTTTATAGTCGAGTCATGTCTTATCGATCTGCTTCAATTTAGGAAGAATGCATGATTGCATGCTGGTTCCACGACCTCTAATAGGGCTTAGTGACAAATCAATAAATAATCGATACATTCTCGTTCCCTCATAGTTCTCCTCTTTTTTTTTTTTTATTTTTTATCTATGATTCTTTTGATTTGGTGATTATTCAACAGTTTACGAGAACTGACTTAACCAACCTTAAGTGTGTATTGTCGATCCCAAACGACTCGGTCATCATCGAGATTCGAGATTTCGTTATCCCCATATGTCGCTGAAAGAACAAATAAAAAGTGTTGCAAAAAAAATTCTATTTGATGACATAGTCAATGAATACGATACTTTAAATAATCGTTTATAAAGAACTGATTCCTAGTCTCTATTCCCTGCTTATCTCCCCATTGCATGCTTACCGTAAACAGCGCAGAGGGCTGGGGCGAGAATGGAGGATAGAGCAGGTTTCAGGGCTCTCTCTTGCCAGTCTGATCTCTTGAAAATGTCTTCCAAAGTATCAAGCTCAAACTGGGCCCAGTCTTCAAACGACCAGCTTGGAAATCTTTGAATAAAATGAAGGAAAATAGATTGAATGAGAGTCTTAAAAGTCGTACCTTTATAGGGCGCTCTCCCGGGATATCAATATTTTAACTTTATAATTTTGAACAAAAATTAATCTCACATAAATGGAGAAAGAGAAATGTTGTGAAACCAAAGCCAAAGATTGATGGGTTGTTGAAAATAAGAAGTATCGCTGGGAACAGATGAGAATCCAAAAAAAAAACATGTGACTTGCCATAAGGGCGGAAAAACGTGAGTGTACAAGTGGCGATCGTCTTTAGGTTAAGCCTGATTGGTCGAAAGGGTGGCACGCGTTTTCTCTGGACTAATCGGGGAGTGAAGTAGAACTAACGAAATCCCAGATCTCTACCGACTCTAAATTATAAATTCCTTTAAGTGGTTGATGAACAAGATTTCCCTTCTTCTCTTAAAATAAATGATAGAAGTACGTTTTTTGTGGACATGACTGAATCAGTAATGTGATTTAATACAATGCAACCAAGTAGCCAAGAACAATAAGATGAAAACTTTGTGGATGCTTAAAAATTCGCCACAAAGGCTCATTCACACAAGATTTCCCTCTCGTTGATATTGGTTAAGTACCAAATAACAGGTGTACGATTTCTAGAAGCTCGAAAGGGATTTGAATTTTGTGTCGGCCAATAACGGAGTCTTGGATATTTCAGGTACTCGAGATGAACAGGGTGCCATTTGCACTATGTCATTAACTGAGGCACGTTCATAAAACATAGAGATCTCGCAAGTTCAAGATTACGGAAAGATCGAGATTTGCGGAATTCGCCATCTAAGGATTTCACAACGATATGAATGGAAATCCGAGTCATATCAGCTTGCCTGAGATAAGCGACAAAATTGCTGTAATGCGGTTTAAATGAGAGAGGGTAATGTTTTTTTGTACGCGTTTGTGCGTTAGAAAACATTAATGAATTATGTTCAATGTGTTCCTGGGCTATTAACGGAATGATAAAATCATCAGTGGAACACCACAAGAAATTTGATTATGTAGAGTCAATTTTTTACGAATTAAAGAAATGACGCGCTGCTCTCGGCGTTTCGCCGTTAATTTACGTGAACATTGAAATGTTGTCTCGTTAATAAATAAATTTTTCATCAATTCGATTTAACATATATCTCCAAGGCGGATGCATTTGTTGAATTATCCGAGGAAAGTAAACTCTAAATGATAAGCGGACATTTACTTCAACACGAAAAATAGATCGAGATTCTTCCAAAAACGTCTCGAAATTAAAAATAAGTTTTTCTTTTGACATGTCCTCCCTAATGATCGCGAGGTGATGGCTAATTTAAGCGCCTTGCTTCAACGCAAATTTATGTCAAGCAAACCCTTCTGTAAAATTTTTTATTAGCAGAAACGAAAAATTCGAGATTTTAAGATAAATATAAAACATACGTGCTGTTCGAACTTGGAATCAGATCAATTTAACGATCATAGAGTGGCACCTCGTTTCCTCAGTCTTAAGAGCAAATAAAAGGCGCTGAAACGGACCCAAAACTCTTCCGGTGAAATTTTCCGGTTTGAATTGCGCAGAATTGTTGATAAATATCACAGGATATTGTAAGGAAGCACAAACCTGTCAGGTCATTTAAACAGTCCTACGGAAAAAAGCTTTCATCCTAATATCTAAACACACTGTCGGCAACTACTTACGCTTTGTCTAAATATCAACCGTAAACCAAGGCATTATTGATTATATTGATAAATAGCGTTAAATACACGATCAGTTTGCACGTAGCTAAAATACAATGAATAATATCGAACCGAATGACGTCACAGTAGCGTAAAAACGGCAAATGAAGACAACACCTTCTTGTAATCGATGTGTTTTTCATTAAGAAATTTTCCCGCAAAATTTCGATCGATTTGCAATCTCACAAACATCGCTTAAGCGTAGATGTTCATTTTGGTTGATGTTTCTGAGCACGATTTAATGCGTAAAAACTATTCCGAACAAATAATTTAAATTCCTTGTTTATTAAAATGCATTCCTGTCGATAGTTTAGTCACACAACATTTTTTTTTAATTTACAAAGTTACTTCCTTGAAATACATATTGCAATTTATTATTTCATAAAAACGCGTAGGAACATTGACGCACTTGTACGCGGGCTTACAGACTTGATATTTTGACGTTTTACGATTTTAAAAGACGTTTTCAGAAAATATGTCACCCGCTTACATCAAGCTGGTCTGCTTCGTTCAGTTTTGCCAGTTAGTAGATTAAGAAGGTTATATTTCCGTGTGCGATTCAGAATTTCAGTGGAATTAATACTTGCGCAGGAAAAAAAAAATGAAAAACACCAATTTCGAAAACAACTGAATGGGGACTTTCAACGAAATGAGGAACAAAAATCTATTTTTCGCTGAAATGAGATGGCAGTCAACATTTCGATGAACGTGACTCGATTTCAACTTTAATGAATGACCATTTTCCATTATTTACGGCAAAATTTTACTATTTACGAATTCATCCGTGTGCCTTTTTCAATTTTTATTCCATAACTTTTAGTGTCTGTTTAATCTGGAGCGACTTTTCAATTTCTCTGAAATTCACTAGCTATGGACTTGAATGCTCTTAGCGGTTTTCAATGTAACGATCTCAAAATCTCTTCAAAATCTACAAAAAATATCATCGAAGATTTTTGTTCTTTGAGGTAAACAAAGCAGTATAGCAATCGCCTTGCGAGTAGATCTTAATATTTCTAAGGCAAATCAAATTCTAAACACGAGGATGTTTTTTTTTGCAAAGCTTCGGTTGTCATGAACGTTTCCAGTGGCTCATCGTGTTACGTAAGGGCATGAAAATTAAAAGTAAAGAGCAATTTTGAATTTTAGAAATCTTACCCGAGCGACCTGAAGCGAAGAACCATCTTCTTTCTATTTTAACTGGAGAGGAAAATACTGTACCTCCGTTTACCAGAAGAGGTAGTTTCATTTGAGCTGTATTCTTTGGCAGCTCAATTTAAACCTGTCCAATGAATAATATTTTGATGATTCTCTGACGTCAATCCAGTGCTAAATTTAGCGCGTAAGGCTCATGGCTTTGTTCTTCACTTATTTTGCATTTGGCAAACACCTAAGACGGAAATGTCTGCTTCAACAAATATTTCAATTTTTGTCTTAATTCTGTTCTATATTTTTCCTCAGTTATGTATTGGAGCATGCAGTGCCACTTTAATTCATGTCCGTGCATTTTACATGGATTTTCGTACTTTTGCTTCGCTAAATTTATAACCGGAAAAAGAGAAAAACATAAAAGCCAAAATGTATACAATACTTGTCAAAATGTGCAGTAAGGATGGATGAATATTAACATTGTTTGCGTTAAACCCCGTTGTTTTTACACCGCTGGTGATCAAAGTCTTCTTCCCTCAGTTTAGTTGACCATATAAGGTCACTAAAGAATGATATGACTGAAGTCTTTTCCGTTTTTTAGTGGTACACATGAAAAAACATGAATGAACTCGACGTGAGTAGAAATCGGACCCGAAGCACGAATATATCAAAAGTTTACCCACTGAAATACTCTTTCTGATGCATTTCGTTAACTTAAAATGGCATTCTAAATCGATTCTTTTATCACAGACGCCGAAATGGCGCTCACTTGTTCCTCACTAGCGTAAGCTTAAATGGAATCCTGCACGTGGCTCGAATTATGAAATAAATTATTCAACTTCACTCATACAAGGAATCCTTTCGCGAGGCGGCTTTGCTCAGATGTGTATGTTTACCGTTAAAACGCGTACGATGAGCATGCCGATAAAAGAAATGACGATTTTATCTGTAAACATTACAATCATTGCCTTATGATCTGTGACGATATTCAAATTTCATGGAATTAATCAGCTTTGTCTGCCAAAGCTATGGTGCATTAATTTTATTCCAATGTTACGTAAAATTTTGACCAAGAATCAGACTTCTCAGGTTTATCTGGAGAACCGTATTCACCCGTAAATGAAAAAAATGTGATCTTCTTCCTTACTCATTTCACAAGCCAGCCCAATAAGGATCGAAAAAAAAAGCAGAAAATCTATTCCCAATATGGAAACACTGTATTTCAGGCAAATGTAGTAACTAGCTATCATTTTGAGATTTGCAGAAAAATTATCCTATCCATTCTTTGGGGATATTAACGAGGATCTCAATTGTTCTTTACTGAAAATGAAAAAAAAATTTCCTTTACATTAGTAAATTAATTGATTACAATAACAGACTTCCTTAGATTAGATATTGAAAATGAAGAAAAGCATATTAAACTTTCCTTGTTTTCGCAAAACATTCAAGGCTTTCATGAATAATTTGTCTGCCAACAACTCCGTTGAGCACACGGAACATCAAAAATGAATACCTATGTTAGTTGAGATGCTTTCTAGATTTTTTAGGACCAAAGACAGATGTTATGAATAACTCAATGTCATGGTTCTTGTGCCAAACTTTTACGAATAGAAAGGTCATAACTTTACTAGTCACTTCCACGTAAAGGTGAAAGACAGCTACCGAAGCAAGTTGATAGAAGAAAAAGATCTTTAAAACGAATGTTATGACGAAAATCAGGTAAAGGACTTAATTTCCCTCCTGTAGCAGTTTTAACCACTCAACTGTTAGGTGTCCTTTGTCCTAAAGCGGTGACTACCTTTTAATGCCACGAAATTCGACTAGAAATTAATTAAGACATATCGGTTTTCTCATCTTTTCTAATTTTGCTCGTGTGTGTTGTATTGTTTTTGTTTCGTTTTGGTTTATAATTTTAAGCTGAACACTTAAAGAGCCTACACTGACTTTGAATTTTAAGAGCCAAACTGCAGTTTTTTTGCAAAAATTAGCAAGCTTACATTACAACATGAGAGCATATTCCCGTTAATTTGCTCTTAAAAACTGTTCAATAAGATACCGCTTTGATTAATTGAACAATATTTTTTTAAGATTGACCATTTTACGTGGGATATAGGCAAAAGCTGGCCCGAGGTGATTTTCTCAAGAACACGATATAAATTTGTGATACCTAACGTTACTTGGTGAAGGAGTAAGTTTCAAAACAAAAATTTCTCACATGGCTAGATAACAATGATTTGGCAGATTTCAAAATACATTTTTTCTTGTCAATGAAGGGTCCATTCTTGTCAATAGTTTTGAATCATCTAAGTTTCGGCTTCACTGAGTGACGTCAACCTTTGGAAGTGCCGGAGAAGACAGAAACATTGATAAAACTTTTCTAACGGCGTATATTTTTCCTGTTCATCCCTCTGCATTTATCAGTGGAAGAAGTTATATTATCCGTCCATAGAAGGTTTTGGAAAGGAGCCCTCAGTCCGTTTATTCGGCTGTAATACGTAAGAATCTCTGAGAATACGCTCCTTTTTTTTTTAACTTGACCCCACGAAGCTGGGCATAGTCATTAATTTCAGCTGAATCATATGATCCGAGAGAAACTGGTACGTAATGCTAATATGAGGGCTTTTACAGCGATGAAAACCCGTAGTAAAAATGAGCCAAGTCGCAAAAGCGCGGGAAAATGGGAGGGAGCCCGTAGTAATTGTTTTCACGTTTGCGTCTGATTGGTTGAGGCATATGCACAAGCTTTTTGGACCAATCATAGAGCTAACCAAGGGAAAGCCAATGGATTGCAAGATTACTTCCGAAACTTGACTAAAAATAAATGAAAAGTCTTTAATCTGACTAATTAAAAAATCGCTTGTTAGACGGATTGTTTTAGATAACACTTATGGATAGCAGTAGAATTCTCAAGGAAAAGAATTCATGGGTATATGGTCGGTGGATATCAATTCCTTTTCATCGATAAATGGTGGAACAGATTCATTTCATCGTGACGCAACCAAAATCCTCTAACCTTTTCCCCTCGCCCTCCCCAACCCCCCCCCCCCCTCCCTTAACCAGGCGACAATTACCCATCGGTTCCTAAGTGTCAACTTCTGAATTTTTACTTAGAAATGATTTTGGCGGGAAAGTTCCAGCCAATCGGAGACACTGCAGATGCTCAATGAGGTACGATGTTCATCTGTCCTTTCTACAACAATCCGAATTTTTTTTTGCATACTCTAACGAGGGTTCCCCTTAAAGTTAGAAAATATCACGACATATATAAGATCTGAGGATATTTAGAGATATTCATGGCTTTTCGAACAAGCCATGCGTGAGAGTTTTCTGTAATATCAGTCTTAATAATTAACTATTTGCCTGGGTCTTAACTATCTTTCCAACAGATCAACCTTCAAGTGTGAAAATCCCAAACTTTTTTGAAAATTTTCGGAAAAAATATTTTGACGATCCCGGCTGAAATATATAGTAAGGCCTATTATTATTTTTTTCTTTTCGACCATCAACTACTCCTTAAAAATAGATAAAGAAAAGGATGAATAAAAAGATAATTAAACTGATAAGTAAATAAATGAAGTGTACAAAATAAAAGTGAAAACAAGAGAAGATAAAACGCGATTAATAAACAACTGTAAGAGGGAAGCCTTTTTCAACAGTTTTGACATAATCTGCGTTTCGACAACCGTTATTATGTCTTCGTTTCTGTGATCAGGAATATGTTTTAATAAAACAGTCGAGTCACATATCGATAAACGTCGAGTCACGGAGTCGCCTCGAACAAAACAAAAAAACCCTTATGATGTAAATGTATTGTGTTTTTTTCTCGGAAATAAATCACGCGCATACCTAACTGCATCGATGAGCTGAAAATGAAAATCTCAAGCTTGGCATTGAATGCAAAAGCAATTTTAAGCCTTGTCACAATGTGGAGGATACAGCAATTAATTAGTTTGCATCATCCGTTGAGAAATAGGCTCAAATAAAACTAATTGTAAAGAAATGAATCAATTACTTAAAAGATTTGCAATCACGTTTCTGTTAATCACCAGAAATACGAGAATCCGGTTGTTATGATTTCGAAAATTCTGGGTTATTTGCAGTTCACTTGTTTTATCTTAGTGACCGGAGAAATACTATAACATTTTGATGAATATAACAGAAAAGTTACAATGTCGGCTGAGACTCATTTCGCCAGATGTTTTCGATGTTTTTGGCAGATGCTTGAGGCGTAGTCTACCTCAAAGTAAAACTATTTTTCTATCGCAAAAAATATGAACTGGCCAAGATACGAGACTGATTGCGCTGGAAGAGTCCTCTTTCTCCAGCCTTTAGATGTTGAAATTTTAAAAATTGATACAACACTTAGAACAACGTTCTATTCCAGTGAAAAACAGTTACGAAAGAAAATTAAAATTAGACGCTAAGATGACAGCTAAATTGAATTTCTTACCCGATACAGGGAAATAGCTGTGTTTGATTCGGACACAATGCTCTTCTGGGACTGTAATCCATCTTATTAATCGAGCAGAGAACTGAGATCAGTTTGCCGAAAGCATAAGATTTATCATTTTCCCTCACGATCGTTCATCAACATCAACGTAGTCTGTCGTCCAGCCTTTGAGATAGCCTATACGTTGTGTAAGTCCTCAAATCAATCCCACTTATTCTTGAACTTCTGGTAAATAATATCTATTTATAAGTATCCCCGTGAGGCGTGATAATTTACATATCACGACTCCCTTGATGATTCAATAGATTCTAAAAAGCCGAAATTGTGGCTTTTCCATCATAGATCGACAAACGATAAGCTCTCATGGACACTTAAAATGCTATAATGATTCACATGGGGTTTTACTAATTACCAATAGTTCTCAACTGGGTCACGCAAAATCGGCGTCTTGTAGCGAAAATGAATTTTAATCTTAGAGCGCTGTCTGAGTCTAAAATCTTAATAACATGCCAAACAATATGAATTCACCTTCGGCAATCGTCAGAATGATAAAATCAAGAATTCAAGCTGGGTTTTAAATAGTTATTTCTGTGTTCTATGAATCTTTAATATTTGCAGTCGATCTAAAGTACAGAAAACCATTTTGTGCATTTTAGTAATCATGGCTTATCTTCTGTTATAAAAGTTTTCTGCTGTAAAAAAATTCTACAGATGGAGAGGTTAAAAAGCATTGCTTGAAAAAAATCTCTTAATTGTCCAGTAGCCTCTAAATATTTCAAAATTTTTTTGGCATACTTAAATATTCAAGTTTCTCATAGCAAAATGATTGTTCAGTGTTGTCGAGTGAAATAATCACATTGAACCAATCTGGCAGACAAAGAACCAATTCTGAATACATTCCGTTCAGTTACTGTGATTTTTTCAACTAATCGTTATAAGGGAATATTTTAAATAAATTTCTAAGCTTAGAATATTGACGAGAACTCTAGGTTACCGAATCCTCTTTCATAAAGATGCATCATATATACAAAAACACATGAAAGCAGTACAAATTTGAATTAAAATTTATGACAAGTACATTTATCTCGGTATTTTTGTACGCATGTCCTCTTCTTTCAAACTGATATTTTTTTATGTAAATATGGTCTATGGTTGCAATTCGTAATGGAAAACCATACAGAAAAAAAATATGAAAAAGCTCGTCTTTCGAGAATGATCTCTCCTACGATCAAACTCAAGAGAATCTGTCACTTCCCTCTTCAGAAATCATGTAATCGCGGCAGGATTTGTAAATTTTCCGTGATTTGTGAAACGAACTACATTTAGACGAAAGTAGACTGATAACGTACAAGAAATATGATTTGCGTAATGATATTTACTGATGTTATGTATATTTGCGACATAAACACATATGGTTATTTTCCAGCACAGTCTCGAAAATGGTTAAACACAGAGAAAAATGTTAAATGAGCTCCATACAAAACCATCCGAACATCAGGCTTATTTGGCATTGTTAATAGAGTTGATAATGTAAGTTAGCCGCCGTAGAGAGTTTCTATAACCGAAGTTTTCGAGCTTTGGCCCTCCGTTAGAGCGAACGTCAATTGAATGCAAAGAGTGCGCAAAATGCAAACAAAGGTTGACGACACTATCATGCACCATTGTCCAATAATTGCGTATTTGAGGCGACAATGAAAAGATACGCTTTTCACTGGATTAGCCGGAAACATTTACTGCAGTTTGAGAACAGCGCTAAGATTATGGTAATTATCACTTTACTTTTGATAGTTTCAACGCCTCGAGGCAAAAATATTTT
This sequence comes from Pocillopora verrucosa, assembly GCF_036669915.1. Lineage (NCBI taxonomy): Eukaryota > Metazoa > Cnidaria > Anthozoa > Scleractinia > Pocilloporidae > Pocillopora > Pocillopora verrucosa. Next base: position 2,417,105 of record NC_089320.1, on the reverse strand, counting down.
GGAAGAGAAAAAGATAAGTAGCAAATTAAGCTGGCAGGAATAAAGTGCACTATTCGAGTTTCCTATAAATTTCTTTTAAAAAAAATTGAGATTCGTCAGACTGACGTTATTTTTGTCTTCTCTGACAAGAGTGCAGAGTTGCAAATTAACCAAAGTGACAAACATCATTTTCTGACGAGGGCTTGGACACTGCCCTACACAATGGTCGAACATCAATTTGTTTTCGGTAAATCGGCTTATTATTGATATAAAAAGCAAGGAAGAAAAAAAAATTGTTATCAGCACTTCAGGCGCAGCCACAACTTGAGGTTGTCATAAATTGTTTAAAATCCGCTTATCGTGGAAATGTTAATTTTATTTTCGCTGGAAAGTAATCGAATTATGAATTTTTTCACTCTAAAATATAGAAAATCTTACGATACAACATGGAAATCGTGTTCATAAATAGATACTAGATATGTTTAGAATCTTTGATACTATCAATACAAAATTTTCTGAAAACGGATAATGTTTTTGTGTGAAAAAATCTGTTCTAAGATTTGCTCAAAGTTATGCAATGGCAGAAATATGAATATGAAATATGGTTTCGTTAGTCGAGAAAAACACAGATTTGAGCTTCTTGAAGTGGATCAACAGTATCAGCATTTTTTGACACCATTGTCCGATTTTAGACTCTGCGAACCAATTTTGGACAATAGTGTCCGATTTTGGACAGAAGTATTTGATTTTGGACCCAAGTATCCGATTTTAGGTACAATTGTTCGACTTTGGACACTAGCGTCCGGTTATAAATACTAGCGTCCAATTTCAAATACTAGTGTTCGATTTTAGACGATAGTGTCCGATTTGAATCTCCAGTGTCCAAATTTGGCTCTACTGTCCGTCAGGTTAATATCAGCTAGCGTTTGATTTCGGACGCTGTTTTTATACTTTAGGTTCTCGTGTTTGAACTTCGACGATAGTGTCTGCTTTGAGACACTGGTGTCCCATTTTTAGGCACTATCTGATTTCGGACATTACTATTCTATATTTGGTGGAAGTGTCCGATTTTTGACACTAGTGTCTGATATTCGGACACTTCTGTCCGATTTGAAATACTACAACGAAATCTGATTTTGAACACTAATGGCGGTCATGTTTGGTTGGAATAAAAAACAAAGCAATTTCAGTGGAAGCTAGAATATGAAGACTTCGTTTTACAGAAGTCATTCCTCTTTTTTGAATACCTTATTCTATATCTTCCCGTAGGGAGTTTACTATTTGGGAAATGGCGAGCCTCTCTCAGCGAACGTAAAAAACCCCCTCTTTCCTATTGTATGTTTTATTGATTGGTGTGGGCTATATATATATATATATTCACTGGGCATGTTATAGCAATTGAAGGCAAACATTTTCATGCAGTCACAAATGCAATCCTGTGTGCCCGTGGCCAAAAAATGATCACAGATTAATAAAGACGATCAAAGTCAAGATGGAGGTGAATCTTAATGTAATTCGCCAAAAACGATGGACAATACAAGATGGTTACTGAATTACTTTAACCATTTACCCCCTAACATCAATAATCATATTCTCTGTACTGTTCTCTGTACATTTCCTAAGATGCTGACAAGGAGAATTTGTCCAACAATGGAGAGTTTCTTTCGGGTTGCCTTATAGTGTTAAGTGATCGTTTGTCATGAATCTTTTGGAGTTTGACTTAAAAAAGTCTGCCAAAATAAAGAATGCTCAAAATCTTAAAAGGAATTGTAATGGTAACTATTTGCAGGTGTCTAAGGAGAGAATCAATATTGTTTTGCTTCTCACTGAATTTCACGGTGTCGAAGGTGGGCAATAATATTGGGAAGGACGAGACTGTTGCCATTATCTAGATGAAGAAGATAACCATTACACACATATTTGTACTGAAGAACGGGGAATGGAGAGGAAAAACCACAGCAACAAATCGATCAACAGCTGTCAAATTAAACAAGGCTCTTGGTGGAAACAAAAGTGGAGACGAACCGCAATAGAAGAAGGACCATGCAGATGTTCTGTCCCCGTTGACCGAAGCCACCGGCGCATATCACTGCAAGAAGTGATGGAAACAAAAATTGGGTACAACAGGTCGGACACCGACATGTTTACAATCAAACAATTGGTTGCCGTTCACCATGCCTTCGTCTCGAAGACAATCATTCCGATTAAGACATTCCCAGTCAGCGAAACGACTAGAATCCAACAGAAAGCTAAGATTTCTGCTGTGTGGTCTCTTCGGTTGGTGCAGTTTGATAGCGGAGTTCCATTCGTAGCTTCGTTGAAGATTTCACTGGCCATTCAGTCTGCATTCGTTTGCTTAAGACAGCTTTGGTCTCCTAGCTTTTACTAAGTGATATACCTGACGTTAGCTCAAATTATTTGTTTCTTTAGAACAGCGGAGGTGTCTGTCAGGCTATATCAAAGAGGGATATCAGAAAGGGGTTGGAAGTTTGCAAAATGGAGGATATTGGGGAGTTAAGAAACGAATATGGCAACACCGAGGACAACGTTAATGTTTTACCGACGAATCTTTCAATACTCTAAAGTCAATTGGTGTGTTTTTCACCGTCAAAACTATCTCGAAATTAAATATGGAACACAGCGTTAAAAAATTAGCCGTCGTCGTTCACGTTCTCTAGACAACGTAAAGTTTGGTCATATTACGTTGTTGTTTTGCCGAGGACGCAAAGAAATTTACAAAGGTTTATAGCGCACGTACACATTCATTGTTCTGCTTTGAAAACGTGTTGTTTAATGACGTTCTCATTGCCGTTGCCTTAGTGGTTTTCTTAAACTCCCCATTATTTTCTTAGAAACGACTGAATTATCTGCGTTAAATCTGTGCTGTATCTGAACATAACTTTTTTTTATTTTATTGATCTATTTTTTAAGTAGTGTCTGCCGATGACGACGAAAAATGTTCTAAAATAAATTAATAATAGTGATGATAATAATAATAATAATAATGACACATCAAACGAGCTAACTTCAGTCAAACTAAGAAGATTCAGCAGGCTGTTAGTTGCACCCAAAATTAAATTAAAATCGCTCCTGAGTGTTTATATATGTCGTAATTGGTTTTCATGATTTCTGACAGTAGCATGTAATTAAGTTTGATGTCAAATATTCCCAAACTTTCTGAACACTTAACTTGCCACCATGCCGAATTCGGTTCTGTTGTTTCAGATGAATTTTGATCAGCACACTGCTTCTGATCAAAGTGCTTATGATCACCACATAAATCTGTTTCTAATTTGTTTACTTGTGTTGGATTTTGCGTCAAAATTAACATCAAAGAGCTTTAATTTATACCATGAAATCCAAAAATTAGACTATTATGTGAGAAATCCTCGGCTCCAAAAATGTTTATCATATGGATAACGTAAGCAAGATAGGGCGAATGCTACGTGTTCTGACTGGCGCTTCTCAGTGACTCGCAAATTGAAACAAATAAGTGATTAATTGAAATTCGTATTTTGTGGAAGTTTTCCTAATGTTTCAAGCAAAAAAGATTACCAGGCCTTTTTGGCTGCCAGAAAACTACGAACACGTTCTTAGAGAATTAAAACACACGCACAATGACAAGTTTTGTGACGTGTTTTATTTTGCAATTCCTTAGACCTTATAAAATGGAAAAAGAATAAAAATAACGTGTCTAATATTTAATTATCTTGACCGAGAATGCTTGAAATTTACAAATCTTGTGCTGATTAAACTTTCTCGGTCAAGATAATTAAATATTAGACACGTTATTTTTATTTTTTTTCCATTTTATGGCCCCCGATGTCGTCTCGCTCTATGAGATTTCAAAAAGAAGATGGATTACTCAGCCCTTTAAAAAAATGCGCTTTGCTGGTATCAGATATTTTTATTATTTACGCATACTGTTTTCTTCTCAGGCAAAATTGCTGCAACTTTATAACGACTGTATTCCAACCTGACCTCGTTTAAGAATATTTTCCAGACCTTGACGAAAATTTTCACGGAATGTAAAAACAGACACAGGGATTAATGGCACAATTTCCAAAAGTAGAAAGATGGTTATATGAGTGAGGACTGGAATACCACAAACTGCTCTGAACCGAGATCTTTACCGAAACAGCCCAGAATTTTGAGGGGTAGCCAGCAAACTGCAAATCCTAATACAATGGCGATGGCCATTTCCAAAATTTTTTTCTGCCTTTTTACGCTTTGGACCTCATTGTTCATCAATCGTTCTCCCAGCGTGGAGAAAGGCATTGTGCTTAAAATTATTTGCAGTTTCCTTCCTCACGATCGAATGATACTGTTTCATATAAAAATGTTTATACCATATTTGCAGGCAGTCCTATCCCTGCGTTTCGCTAAATTGTACAGAGATGGAGGAGGTAAAGAATAGCCTGCGTTGCTAGCGGTCTGCGGTTTTGGGGGTGGAGAGAAAAATATCCATTTATTTTGTTCATGGCCTCTTTGTGCAATAAAGGAAACCGCAATGACAATCCGAGTTACAGGAGCCCATCAAATTAGTAATGCACTGTGAGATTAGAGGAGAAAAGTTGCTGTAATTGCAGATTTTTTACCTTCGCCAATTTCTCTAATTCAGGCTCACGGTCAATTATGAAAAAACAGAGCGACAGAATCCATCTCTTTTAGCTAAATTATATTTTTTCGATGACCTTCTTTGAGGCTGCGATCAACAAGCTACATCCTGAAAATGAAGCCAACTGCATTCATCTCTTTGAAAGATCATTGGGAGTCAAAAATATAGGAAGACGGATCTGCCCGGTTAAGAGTCAATAATCTTTATGCGGCTTTCATTTTCTGATAATGACTACGGTCAAGGAATTCCTAGTAAATAAAACGAGGTGAAGAGAGCAGCAAACATAGGTTCTTTGACTTGCCCGTTGGCACCCATGGTCTGAAGTAGCATCAATGCAAACAATTATACAGACAAGATGCGATTTACACCTGCCATGGAGCATTTTGATGAAGGAGGGCCTTCAGAGCTTGACGAAAATTTCTACAGAACGTAAAACATATGCAAGGATTAACAGCACAATTGGCAAAATTCAGAAAGATAGCAACAAGCGCAAATAGCGGAATGATACAAACTTCACTGTCTCCCAAAGAGACACCTAAAAAGCCTATGATACTCAAAGGCATCCAGCATATGGCAAATCCCAGTAAGATAGCGATAGCCATCTTGAGAACTTTTCTGTTTCTTTGTAAACGTTTTTCTTCAGCGTTAATCGATCGTTCGCCTGGAATTGTGTGGATTTTCAGCTTGAAAACAATGACAGAGTATAGAATAGTTAATACGACGAAAGGAATTGTCTTGAAGACTACATTCAAAGGCATAACGTGAGCATAATATTTTTCTCTAAAATATTTTTGAAACCATATACGACCGCAGGTCAGTTTCTCGCTGAATTCCATGGAGTTATAAAAGACCAACATTGGAAATGAGGAAGCAGTCGCAACTATCCACGTTGTCAGGATGACAAATAGACATAGTTTTGAGCTGATGATTGGGGAGTGAAGTGGAAAAACCACAGCCACAAATCGATCCAGAGCGATCAAAATAAGGCTTTGGATGGATACCCAACTGGAAATATACTGTAACTGAAAGAGTACCAGGCAAATGGTTCTTCCTGGTGGACCGAAGCCGCTGACATAAATCTCTGTGAGAAGCAACGGAAACACAAAAACTGGGAACAGTAGATCTGACATGGCCATATTGACAATAAAGAAGTTAATTGTTGTTCGCATGGTTTTTATCTTGTAGATAACACTTACAATTAGGAAATTTCCACTAAACGAAGTGACAAGAAGTAGGCCGTAAGCAATGGTCATTCCAAGGTTTCTTAGTGTGAGGCTGCTCAAGTTGATGCAGTTCGCTGGTTGTGTTTCGTTCGCCGTTTTGTTAAACGAATTCACCGTCATTTTCATCAGTTCTCGGGTTACCAAAGCTCTCTATCAGCTGACGTCTGCAAATGGGATGTTTTCCTTTAAGGGGTTGATTTAAAAATCAAACAAGTTTTATATGGCCCTAAAAGATCTAACTTTCCACGCACAGCACTAACTAGTCCGATAGAACAATGCAAACATCGAAAAACTAGACCTTGTGAATATCTAAAGTCTTTTGCATTAGTCCAAATTTGAGCGTGTTGTCAATCTCCACGCCAAAGCGGTGACTATTCGTCGAGCATTGGCTGATTCTGGTGACAAAACTCTTGGAAATCTTTCTTCAAATGATTGACCCAAAAATTGATACGAGTCGGGTCGCTCAAAAGCTGCGATAACTAATGATTGAAATATTTTAGAGAGGTGAATTATAGTGTTTGTATTTTGTGACAGATGATAGAAAGAATAAAAGCAGGTATATAAAGAATAAACAAAATATCTATCTGAGTCCGAGGTGGACCGTAATGAGATCCGTGCCATGCTTTTTTACTGCACTGTTGCTTGTGTTATAACCCTTCTGGTATTTCTTGGTTTAGAGGAAAAATGAAAAAGTACAAAAACTATCATCAAGAGTTCTATTCGTAGCTAAACTTAGTAAATACGCGCCACCTCTTACTGAGAATTTTTTTTGCAATGTTCATTGTTGAAAAATATTTTAGTCACCTACGATAAGATTGTATTATGGAAGGTCCCTTGTCGGAAAGACCCTGCAAGTTCGTTTTTCTAGATCTTCGTATGTTCGTATTTGTTGGTACGTTCTTTTTATTTGGTGACATTATTTTTTCAATGACGTTCCTTTCAAATGTAACGAAAGAAATTACCATATATCATTTTAATTACAACAGTGCTTGTTCAAACAATTTTCCCAGGCAGGGGCAGTGAACTCGAACATCTGCACGACCCATTTAGCAACCTTTCAAATCACCTTCCTGATATTAATTTATTTAGTTTGCGAGTGAAAATGTCAGATTGAAGCTCTAAAACTACAACTAACTGGAGAAAATCTTTATCTTAAGCTGATGTACACCTCTCAGGTCAAAAAATTTAGAATAACAGCCTTTTTGTTACGCTAACTGGAAAGAAATCGTTGATCAGACCAGCTGCCTGCTTGATAAAAAACATGCGAATATAGAACGAATTCCTCGATTGTTTACGATCCTTTCAAACTACATTAATGTTTAGTTGTTCTCAGTTGCCTCAAAAGATCTTGGTAATTTTAAAACTGAGGTTAGTACTTGGACAGAGGTCGATACGTTTTTCTTGTAAAACGGTGAGAAATCTGCACCAAAGAGTTGATATCAACTGCGCGCGCGAAAACCCAATTTTCAACTACCTCAGCGTGATCGGTTTACATGTATTTTATACTGTATTCAATATTTCCTTCACGTCTGAGCTCGTATAGAACAACATACATATAAAAGCTTCGGAAAAGAGAGAGGAAAGTGATATCGAAGTTCCTTATTGAAATTGAAAGACAAAGCAGTTGACGCGCTCTCTTCTAAATAAAAGCTTCCTTCCTGTTACCGAAAGCTTTGTGAAAGTAATAAACGAGTGTCGTGATAATAATGATTATGGTAAAAAAGTTGAAAATGCGAGGACTTTTGACACACACAGTCAGAAAACCACGTACCTTTAATGTTTCCCACCTTTGCGTAATATTTTTTGATCACCAAAAAGCTTGAACTGCATCGGGATTGATTTTTTCAAAGTCATCCGTGCAACGCCTCTGGTCACGCAGAGAGACGTTGTGTGACAGGATTAATCAGCAGCTGTTATGAGACTTCATTCGTTCTCGCAAAGAAATGAAATAAATCATTTTTCCAATCCTTCTGTTAAAGGAGATACTGCGCTATTTTGTAATTCAATATGCTGTACGTAGACTTGTGGGTAACCTTGTCCAGCAGAGTGCCTTTGTCACTTCACCTTAACAGTCTGGAAAATGACTTCTCGGCATTTTAACACCAATCAAATTGGATCCTTATGCGCATCAGAGTAAGTCAGTTTTGCCTCACTTAATTTTAACTTTTCTTGTTCGTTATTCATTTTTGAGAACGCAACACGTCGCTTGATGAGTAAGCGCACCCTCCCCCCAAGGAGTAACGTAAGGGGAGGATACTGCTACACGTAGGCTAAAAAACACGAGAGTTAATGAATAACCCCGACCGTGAAACATGAGACAAGTTCGTTTTCCGGTTTTTTCACACCGACAACAGTGGTATGCATTGCTTCACTTTGAATTCAAAGCAGGAAAAAGGTAGGTCAATACATTTTTAGATAACTTTTATTGACGTCCCCAGGAAACGCTTGAATTTGACTGACGCTTCACCTTGAAAGTTACTCCCACAAATTGCGCAAACTCAATTTTTATAGTTAAGGGTAAACACTCAGTGGTGGGTAGTACGTCAAACGTATCTCGGTGCCTTACTCCAGTATATCGGGAGTTTACAAGTTGTAAAAAGGCTTCCGGTTCAGATGGGAGTCTTAATTGGCCAAGTTGCGCACCATTTATTGACTGCAGTTGTTAACCATTGAATAACTAGGATGGGGTAATTTTCTTGTGACACTGTGGTGCATGTTGCGTCAGTGGGGGGTTATACAGGATAATTTGGTTGTATCAACTGAGTGGATAATATAATTTTGCCACAGCAGAGGGTTTCTCAATCTGACATTTCGTGCGTTAGCCCCTAAACCTTCGAAAAGTCAACTTCAACAAGGGATTTTGCATGAGACGTTTGCCAGATCACCGGCCGACCCATTCCTCGCTCGCCTCAAACTTACTCGCGGGCAAAGAAACGTAAGCAAAGGGGGCCTGCTAACGGGTTATTGAATAACCAATGTCTGCGTGCACAATGCTTGTGACCGGAACTGACGCACTTTGAAATGAGAAACTCTTACAAATAAACCAACTGCAAATGGTCCAAAACAGGAACAGGTAGTGTAAAGCTTTACTGGAGACGCCTTCGCACAAACATAACACGTCCCGAAAGGAATGTCCTTGGCTATTTTGTTGAAAAATTGAGAAAAACGACTAAGCAGGGAACTTCTGCTTGTTATTTAGAGAGTCTAAAATGACACCGTTGATTATAAAGATCATTTCAAGGAACTTCCATTTACAAACCTTTCCCGTGAGCGTACGTATCTTAGTGAAAAAGGGTTTGGGCGGTGAGGGGGAGGGGTCGGGATGATACTCACCTGCATAAGCTATTTCTTAGAGTAGGTGTCATCCCAAAGAGTATTGTTATAAAGTTTTTTTTCGGTTTTCGTTTTGAATGGGGAATCCAGCGAGACTACAACTGAATGCATGAGTATTTTTATGGGGTATGCACTTTGTATAAAAGCTTTGAAAACGCGTATAGAAAATGGCCTGGTTTGGTCTGAACTAGGGTCAGGATATGGACAAGGCGCGACATGCCCCTTCCTAGAACTCCAACCCTCCCCCTCACCCTAACTAGTTGTAGTCCCAGTCAGATCCATAAAATTCACAGGGATCTTTCATAGCCGGAAAGTTTTTCCACATGCGGGTGGTCTGCATTATTCTAGCATAATGGTATGGACACTTGCAACGACTTTGCCCTCATTTGTGAATATTACAGTGTCTGAAACGAAGTCAAAAGTCTCAACACTAAATTAATTAGTCTCGAAACACGTACAATTGATAATAACATCGGAAATTCACTCAATTATGGGGATGGAATTTAAATGAGGCAACTAAAAGCGGAATAAGTGACTCACCCTCTTTTTTGTGAGAAGTAAAAATCAAAGTAAAAGAAATGTAAAACTATGGTCTAACAGGACAATAAACTGAAATATCTAGAGATATTTTCAACATTAGCAATGCGGTTTTCTTGTTGCATTAGGGACCTTAAGCAAACCATGACAGCGACGGCAACGAGGACATGGAAAATCATGAGATCTAATTGGCAGAACAATAGCTCAGCACGTGCGTTTTAAAACTTTGTACATTTCTTAGCCGTCCTATTCAAAACAACAGCGTGAAATCACCACAATTTGCGTCGGCTACGAACCGAAACCGCGACGGCAAATTATTTTAATTTCCATTTGGAACTCAACGCTTTTTTTATACGTTATGCTGAAGTTGAGGTGTGGCGCCGTATGAGACGGTAAACTCACGCAGCCATTTTTGAAATTCTGATTAAAGGCAGAAATTCTTTTTTTAATCGATGTCTTCCTTGGCGTTGCCGTCCTGACTGCTTAAGGTCTCTATTGATACACTGGTCACGTCCAAAATGATTTATTATAAAATAATTCAAATAGCTCTGATTGGCCATAAAACCATTTTACATGAGCGTATGTAAACACGGTTTTCGTTCCTCTTTCATTAGTTATTTTATAAAAGAAATGTAAAATGGTTTCCGTGTTTACATAGCCTGATGTAAACACGGAAACCATTTTACATTTCTTCATTGAAATACTATACCACGCAACTTTAAGAATAAGTTTAGAACGTTTTCAGGCTCAAATCGTAAAAAAAGAAAACTTTCGACCTTAGCTCTAAAATTAAAAACGAGTGTATCAGACAGAAACGGTTCGTAAAAGTCCAATATGTAACTTCTTCTTTTTCACCCCAGACCTAGCTTAATTAACGAAAGATTTCGTAAGTCTTCCGCCTGTAAATGGGTTAATTCATTTAGCCTATGTTAGACAATTAGCACTTCATTTGTTCAGAAGTTTTAGGGTCTGGTTTCTGGTGGAATCTACCGGTCATTTAGTGAATAGTTTTCTTTCATCCGGGAGGTCGAATCAATTAATTTCAGTTTGTTTTCTGATTAGTGGAACTGTTTTTCTAACTAATTTCCTTAATCATTTCGGGTGTAAATTGAAAACGGTACTGCATGATACAAATAAAAACTGTCAAACAAACGACCTTGGACGAGTGTTTGAGAGCAATAAAGAGGGAGACATTCATTTTGCATTACGTATCGTTCAAGTACAAAAACTTATTAAAATATGCCGAGAGTTGACAGAAATTTTTTAACAATGTGACAAAATTGTACGCTGTGAACGAATCCACGATTGTCTTTGAAAGTCGTTTGGATTTCCATGTTTGGCAATGCTAGTACTCGTCACTTTGTATTCGTTTAGATGAAAAACTTTGCCAGAACTGTTTAAAAAACTAAATAATTGACTTTGAATAAAACCCAGCATATTTAGTAGTGGAGATGTCATCAGTTCTTTGCTAGGTAAACTGTGAACTTATTTGCACAAAGCTGTTTGAGCATCAAAGCCAAGTTATAATCTTGCGCCGATCTGCGCTCAGCTTTAGCTGACAATGTTTCATGTGAAAGACGAAGTTCAGCTTTATTCTATCAAACATAACCATAATATTTCCTTCTTATTTCAACCAGGAAAGGGTGTCATTCATTGAATTAAACCGTTTTTGGCAAAAATTTCCTGTTTCTGTCAAACTATCTCGAAAGCCAGTTTGCATTCATTGTCGCTTTCCCAATAACATCTCTTTGATCAGCGGCTTAAGTGTATTTTTCTTTGTGCCTAATCAGTTGAATATTTCAAACAAACGGTTCCGTAATTTTCCCATGGGTTTTAATGTTAGATCTATTATTAGCCACTCTATGGCGTAACTGTCGGTATAAAAAGGTGTTCCCTTTGTACCAGGAATCAAACGCAACTCTTGTAAAATTGCACTAGGAGAGGAGACAAAGCAAATGTAAGTGATCCACTTTATATTAATTTCTTGGTTCCTTTCATAGTTTTATCTCTCCTTAAAAATTAATTAGAGTGCGATTTTGGCAGAGTTCGACTTGACATATATCGAACAACTAATTCTCGTTCTTCAAATTAGGACCTTATGTATTTATGAACCAAGAACTGGACTTCAGCAAATTGGTGATAGTCCACCGCCTTTGATAAAGAAAATGCCTGTAAATTGTTACTTATTGTAAACATGCGGAGAAACTGTTTTTACCGATTCGAATCTTTAAATGTGTTCTTTTTGAGTGATCAAAAAGCTTTGTAGGCACTGAACGCGATGCAAACCACGTGTGAGCTATAGCTGCAAATTAAAGATGAAGTCGGGGTGGAACGTCCTCCACAGGGGGTAATGTCACATTCTTCCATGATGCTCTCTCGAGCGATCGGAAGAGTTCGCAATTGGAAATAACTTCTTTTGTCACTACGATTGGATTTACCTGGAATCTTCAACAATTTACTACTTGCTATTTTTCGTTGCTTTTTTTTTTTGTGGGCGTAGCACGTAAGAATTAAATTGTGACAAAATGTTCATATGGTTCTCCGTAAACATCACTTTTGAAACATACTGTAGTTCTCCCGCTCAGTTTTTTTCCTTGTTCAACTCAACCAGTAAACCTTACCATTGCCTGTCTTCCATAACGAAATTAAACTTTAATCCGTCTACAAGCTTTTTCACGTCACCTTTCCTAAGAATCGTAACTACGTTGTTTTCGTAATGAAGATAAACTTGTCTCTCGATGAGGAGGTTTCTGGTGTACCAAGGAAAAACAAAAGAAAACCCTTGAGATTTTCGTCAGACGAAACTCGTATAAAGAGAAATTCCTCAATTAGTTAAGCGAAAAGCTTCGGAACTGTTCATCTACCTTGCTTTTATAGAAAAATAAACAGTTATCGCAAACAAATAAACAAAGTTACATTAGTCTCTCCATTAGCAACAATAGCGCTGTCATTTCATCTCAACTATAGACTCAAAGTAAACAATTTAATTTATTGCCCTACCCATCATCTTCCTTTGAGCGAAAAGCCAAGGCATTTTGATACATAGGAGTGTTGTGTTAAGGAAAACTCACTTAACATAACCCGAGAAATCACTGATAAAATGGCTAATTCACAACTACACGAAATAACATATTTTAGTTCGCTTTTCGTCCGCTCGATCGCTCATGAATTGTTGCGCTTAATTGTTTTAGAGCTTCTCTATATATTCAAACACTTTTCAGTTTTTCAACCAAACATTGACACAGATATTTCGTAAAATTTACTTCATCATTCTATAAATTTCTCCTTTAGAAAAATGTCCCTGAAGCTCGTAATTGTGGCCGTTCATCTGCTATTGCTTCTCGTAGTGGACTTCTCGTCTGGGAACTTCTGCGATCAGGGCCCCCCGGGACGCTATTGTTACAAGGACCTTACCGGCTGGTATGATTGCAAAATTGATGCTAAGACCCAAAAGATGACAGAGACGAAACACAATTGTCCACCCAACAAAAGGTGAGGAGATTTCAGATATGTTGGGGGGGGGAAGTAACCTTTTGACCCTTAAGGGTGCCTAGCATCTAATTTTTCCCGCCTTCAATATCACTCGTCAATCACACTTTGAAGAAAATGATCACCAACTAAAAGAAGCTGTTGATTGCTTAACAAATTCTCCTTATCGGCACCTTAGTAAACGTATAGAGAACAGTATGGAGAATGTACATACTGATTATCAGGTGTAAAGAGTTAAAGTTCTGAGAGGTATCTCTATAAGTCTTTTGGCCGAATCGGAACGCCGCGTCATGTCGGCTGAAAACCATTTTTTTACACAAATAACTCACAATTATTTTATTGTGTGATTCCATCTAGGTGTCAGTGTTTCTACGGTCCTAGCTGTTCAGCGAACATAACAGATCCTTGCGCAACATATCAACTTCCCCCTCCCCTGCCAAAGGTGTTTTCCACGTTTTACACCACAACAGTCACAAATTGTAAGAACAAAGCCTGCACTACTGTGACGAACATCGGCGAAATGCTGCAGAACGCCACCGCTGGAGAGCAGCGAATAGATGAAATTGGAATAAGCTGGACCACGCGGTTTATTTTTCCTTTCCAATACATCGAAAACGACGACTACATCCAGGTACACACTCTGGTTCCTAAATTCAAATCTAGGAAAGCTCTTTAACTTTTGCAATTAATATGGAGTTTTTTTTAAGCCCGTGCTTTTATCCAATGAACGAAGCGCGCACTAATTTGCACCGGATGACACAATCTGTTCTTTGGTGGACAAGCTTTCTTTTTCAAGCGCAGGTGGTAGCTTTTTCATGCGCGAGATTGTCATGTTTTTTTTACACACATGATCACAGCTATACTTCCTCTAAGGCACCAAGAAAAGTTCAGAGAGGGGATAAATGTCACCCAAAAGTCACTTATTGCTAGAAGTAGCAACGAAGTGAACGCGTTCAAGGAGTATGTTTCTGATAAGTTTCATTTTGCGAATGCATCCTTTTCCCCTCCCTGCAATCTAAGAACTCTCAACACTGTCAATATTTTTTCCTGATCATTTTACATATTTTAGTTCGACACAGCTTGGTTTAAGAAGAGCTGCATCCTTAAAACCCGCTCCATTTTCCCGCGCTTTGGAGTTCCATATTATTTCACCTGTGATCTGTCGGAGAAGTTCATTGAAAAGTACAACGCTACATTGAAAATGTGTTCCTGGGAGTCTGGGGGCCGCAGTAAGACCGAGATGGTTTCCTTAGAGAGATGGTTCCTGGAGAGCCTCCCTGATGGTCGATACAAGCCGTATATGTACCAGTCCATATCACGGCCGACTCCCAGCAGCAATAACACTGAATACACTGATACCATGTACTACTCGTTTTTCACGGATTTCTTGGATCCAAGCCAGCTGACGATGCCTACGTTCTGCGCTCAGGGGGTCGCGGCTTTCTACAAAACCGAGGTTTAAGATCAAGAGACACATAGCCAGAAGTGCTGACAGGGCATTTATCAATTGAGTGTTGAAACTAATTTGAAATTGCATTTTATTTGTTATATTCCATTCGGTGATTGGTTTAAAAATCCCGTGCTCCTTCGCATCGAATCAGATCCAAACTGAAAAGCAAACGGTTTTTTTTTTATTGGCTCATGTTCTTGCTTTGAGTTTTTTTTTTCGACACTTACTTGAAAAGTGCTCTACTTTTTTGCACGCTCGTGTCTGTGAAGACTTTTGGCAAAAGAGATTCGATAGTTATTAGCAGGTAAAAACAAGAGATCTGTTCATGATGTAGACTGTAAGAATTATTGAGGGATTCCTTATTGACTTTTGACGAAGATTTAAAAACACAAATCTTCTTTGATAAAAAGTCGCTAACAAAATTTATCACATAATACAAAATTATACTATCTTGAGTTTTTTGAAGTAAATAGGGGTTAATTTGCTTCTCACTTTGACAATAAAATTTCAGCTTGAGGTTTTTAAAATTTTTCCTCTACTTGTTAAGGTTCGCCCGCATGTGAGCTTTTGCGAGAAGTAGAACGAATTTTAAACCCGCTCAGTGAAAAGGGTAGATATGTCATGCACAGCCTTTCCGTAGTCTTGTGCTTAGGCCTTATACGACACACAAGTATGAATTTGGTATCCCCTCCCCCATGTTCAAATTTTGTCTTCTTCCTCCCCCCTCTTTCTTGGGTTTTCAAATACTTTTTCCCCCTTTCTGTTGTACACTCAATGGTGGAAGCCTTCAAGTGAATTAAGAGGTTAAAATCTGAGGAAAAAGAAGGTCTGTTCAGATATTACCTCTTTAAAAGTAAAATTTCGCGGGACACTCGAGTAGGCTCTCACTAGGGTGGCCAAGAGTTAATTCGCGACGCATAATTAAGACCAAGATCGACATGTGAATTTATAGAAAGGCGAGCGTGTTCACGAATTTATGAATCAGTGTAAGGCATGAGTTGCCTCCTGAAATTTTCGTGACCCGTCAATTGTTTTTTTTTTTTTACGAAAACCTCAAGATGTCCCACAAGAAGATAGATTGTTCCCTGAAATTGTCAGCCTCTTGCGAACAATTTTTATAAAATGAGAGTGAGGATGGCATTGACGAAAAGTAAGTCTAATAAGAAGGAGTGAACAGAAAAAAGACCATCTCTAGTACTGTTTCCATGCAAAGCTTGATTCTGATCACTGATAGCAAAGGATCTGTGAATTATTACAAGATCATACTAGAGAGTTGTCAACTTCGTCTTGATTGTCTAAGAACTTGTCGGTGATTTTCTGGTTGCCAAAGCAGCTTACTGTTACAAGCAAAACAAAGGTTTTGTAACAGTAAGAAGATTCCCAAAAAATACGAATGTATACTAGCTACTATCACTTTTTTATTCTATTTTGGACTCGCTTTATATTGCCCAGTCGCTGAGTTAGCCATACAAAAAAAAATTTATTATGGGGACCAAGGATTTTTCGTATAATAACTTAATAAATTGAATTCGTGGGATAAACTAGAGGGTCTTTGATGTTAATCTCGTCGCAAGATCCAACACAAGTAAACAAATAAGGAATACGTATAACAGGTGATCAGCAGGAATTTTCCTCTACACTGAAAAGCGCTTTAATCAGAAGCAGTGAGCTATTCAAACGTTCAAAACTGAAACCGTCATGGTGGTAAGTGTTAAGAAAATTTGGAAATGTTTTACAACAAATTATCTAAATTATTCTTTTTCCTGACGGAAAAAAATTATATCATGAACAATAACGACAGAAATATCAAACACTCAGGAGAGGTTTTAATTTGATTTTGGATGCTTACGACAGACTTTCGAAACTCCCAGTTTTGGACATAAGTCATCTCGTTCAAGTTATGTTTTCCTCCGAAATGACCTTTATTTAAAAGCGGATTTGTCGTTATTAGCTTTCTCCTTGTTGAATTATCAAGGGCTTGTTTCCTACTTTTATTTCTTTGTTTGTATCAGGTAATTTAATGCCTCAGAATAACTTTAGTGTCACACACTTTTTGCTCGATTGAAAGTTCGTCGTCGCCGCTGAAGGGTGTTTTCTTTCTTTAGCTTTCGAAAGATTGCATGACAGTTAAACCACCGTAAATTAATTACTGAAAGATTGAGGAAAGATTCGTGTAAACTGTCGTGATTCGACAATTTCCAAAATCAACTAGTAAGAATAAGAGGGAGCACTTAGCGTTTATCTAACCCAGCGATTGTGTGACTTGATTATTGAACAAATAATTGCGCAATGAAATGTGATTCGCAACAAAGATCAGCTGATTGGTGGGCGTTTCGAAAGTGATATTGCACAGCTTGAACATTCACGACATTGGAATCATCGAAGTAAAGATCGTTCTGAGGTGAGCAAATTAATGTTTTTTTTGGATAGAATCGATTTCCTTCTGCTAAGAGGTGTCCTGTTTGCAACTAGCTGTCATGGTTTCGAAAAGAGAGTACTTCACAAGCTAATTTTCCACGAAACAAACTTGCAATCTTTGACCATGCATGTTGACTTATGTTGCGGAAGTGAAGTTCGCTTGTCCCTTTTCAGGAGAGCGATTCAGACCTCAATGTTGCCGTTTTTCAATGAAATGCCCGAATATAGGTCTCTCGCATGAATTGGTCGTCAATTCATTACTTATTCGCGAAATATGACTACGCATTTCATAACGTCACATTGTCATGCAGCACTCTCGATCCGTTCTTCGAATTGAGTGATTTGAATGAATACAAGACACGAAACTGCTCTGTTTCATGCTTTATTCTATTTTTATGTGTATTAACTTAAAGTTTCTTTATTTAAATACCTTATTTCATTGTCTCGTAGAGAATCGCTTTCTTCAAAATGAAACTGCAATTGTTCGTAACTTTGTTCGTGTACTTCGTGTACCATTGTTCCTTTGCGAAAGTGGCTGATGGACCAGACGAGTTTTGTGATGAGGGTCCCCCAGGAAATTATTGTCTCCCGGATCTCACAGGCTGGCATAACTGTTATGTTGACCGAAAGACTGGCCAGATGGTGGACAAAATCACTACATGTCCTCCAAACACAAGGTGTGTCACCTTCTGATTTACCGAGTCGAAATGTCAAGGATCATGAAGGACCGGTCGTCGTTTATCTAACGGGGGGAGCGGGGGGGGGGGGTGGGGGTGGGGAGGTAGGGGTTCAGAGGATTTTTGGGGGAAGGTCACATGGTTATCGGGGGGAATTGAGGTGGGGGGGGGCAACAGTCGTCGTCAACAGAATATAAAGGGGGAACCGTAAAAAATTGCCCGCCGATAAGGAGAGCAGTAGAATACTACAGAGCATCGGGGGGGGGGGGGGGGACATTACCAAAGTGAATGGTTCAAAATATTTTAACTCGCTCAGTTTTTGGTTTGTCTTCATTTCCAAAGGCGAGAAAATCAGATTTTTGTCCCGCGCTCGTTATGAAAAAGTATTTTTTTTAGTTGATGTTATTTGTATTTAAGTCTCATCATTATTGTCATGAATTTTTTTTCGATTAGATGTGTTTGTTTTGATGGCCCTCCATGTCCAGACTACATCGAAGATCCTTGCCAGACTTTCATACCTCCACCGCCGACTCCTGATAAATTCACCATGTACTACAACTCCAAACTAACAGTGTGCTCGCCCATGGGATGCAAGACCACTTACAGTTCTGGGAGGGAATTGCAGTCTCTGACTGATCTTAAAAAGAGAGACGATTATGGATCAATATACTGGTCGTCTACGTTCGTTTTACCAAGACCTGGCGGTGGTTTTAATCAGGTAAGAAGGTCTTTGTTCTCACTCAGAGAAAGCTTCACAGGTCACAAGGAACGTTGGGAGTGGAGCTTTTTTTTATACTCCATCAGCATCATGGCTTCTAAATAATTGATGCCCGTGAGGCTTTCCAGCGCCACTCCATTTTGGAAAGGGCTTATTATGTTATATATGTCGGGTAACTTAAAAGACCTTCTTCCACTTCGAATTTTACTTGAGCATATTTGAGCAATTTTTACATTTTTTTATGGGGGTGGGGGGGGGGTTGGGTGGTGTCACATCTTCTTCCGCTGGGCATGAGTACCGACGGATTCACAATGATGCATCAGAAAGAGATATACCCATTGTTTCCATCACATTGTCTTATATATCGCTATATTATTCACAGACTGAGTTTCGATGGGATAAGGAGCAGTGCGTAACGCAGGAAATAAAAACTTTTCCTGTATCGCAAGTCCCTCCCTTCTTCAGTTTCAACGGCACAGTCAAAGTTGGCTACCTACTCTGTGATAAGTGGATATGGAAGACTGGGGGCCACAATCCAGGGCAGCCAACATCCTTTCAAGCTTATTACATAACGAACCAAACGAATGCAGCGAGCGATCTCGACAAATCCTCGATTGCGCCAGTCATGATAGAGTCTACCTACAATTCGGGGCCTTTGGGAAAAACAAGTTCCCATATGGTGCTAAATGTAACTTCCTTCGCGATAAGTGTCGATGAAGACTCTTTTGAACTTCCCACTTTTTGTTTGAATCGTCCATCAATAGCTGTGGTATAAACTGAAATCTACCGTTAAACATGAAATTTTTGCGGGAGTGTTCTGTTTGTAGATTTGCGTTCTTTTGTCTGTCTTTCGTTTACGGGAATGAAATATTGGCGAGTTTCAATTCTGTTTCAAGTAACAGAACACTTTGAAAGGGAAAGGAACTAAACATTTTCAAATTGCATTGTTGCTAACCTGCTGAGTTTTGTCTCAGTGGATCTTCCGTGTGAATCCAAGCTCGAAACCGTCAGTTGACTTCGTACAAGGGCATTATAATATTTGACGAAAGCTCAAGAAAATTTTTCAGGCATATAAATTGCGCTTTTGGTTGGTTTGTTTTCGTCGGGAGCTTACATTACGGATTGAAAACAACCCCGAAAACTCGCCAAAATCAGATGAACACGTAAAATTTTCATGTTTGACGGTAGTTTCTGGCAGAAAGTTAGAAAAGTAATATTTTGACGCGATCAGTTAACGACGTAGATGCATCTTGACTCTGTTACGATGAGTAAATTTAATAGTTTCTGTTTTTATCGGTTGATTGGCATAACAAACATCTTTAAGAAAATCATTAATCTTAAAAATTGATACGGCTTCATAATGTTTAGAGATCATTTGAACCAAGTCGGACATGCATAAAATAACGATTTTAATATCTGCGAAAATTGGCTTGCTTTAATTGTGTCTTTGCTTTTTAATTAGACAACAACATTGATATTGATCGTAAGTCATTCATTTATCATTTATTACACAAATATACCTGAATTTCAAAGCTTTGAGCCAAAAGTAATCTTTTGCTGGACGATATGGAGTATCAGGCGGTTTGTTTTCAATTTCCGAGAAAGTTTGATTGTTGAGCATTAAAATTAAAGTTGAAAGTTAAAACACTCATTTTCTTTTTTCCTATATTGCATGCATTACTTGATCTGCCACTCTATAGTGCTCCAAAATGTCGGAGGCGTCACCCATTTCGTGCGTGACCGAAGGCATTACAAATCGCTTCGTTGTTGGAAACTCATCGTCTCCAGCATTCATCCCCTCCTTTCGATGATGGCGTTTGACAGTTTGAATATCCAGTGGTACGTCATCAATCGCCCCACCCTCCCCCTCATCCTTACTCGTGCATACATCCGGGAGATCAAACATCCGAGACTCGCTGCTGATGCTGATGGACTTATTTGGGTAATAAGCGACCATGAATTCCTTATAGTGAGTGAAAATTTTTTGTTTAGGAATAGCAATGGCGAATTCTACCTTCAGGGGTACATTAGTACCATTGATTTTAGCCACATAGATGTGATGCACTTCAACAATTTGACCTCCACCACCGAGAGTATTCGTCTCTAAATTATCTGTAAGGCGAGTGAGAATTTTGTTGCGAACTGTTTGGCTGAATCCAACGTTTTCGGCTTTATCCTTCACGGCACTAAAGTTTCCCTGACTGTTGGCTTCGTAAATCCAATCTTCACATTCGACGCCCAGAATTTCCACTGTGCCGTTGTATTGGAAATTGTCGGGAACCTTCATGAGGCCTTGGAATTCCGGAAGCATGGTCTTGTTACACAAAGGTGTGCCCTCCCTCAAGTCTATGGCGTACTAGGAAGAGAACAAGCAAAAAATTAGAGGAATTGCTACTTATGAGGATGGCATTGTGAAAGATGTTACTAATTGTGGAAGAGAATGTTTAACCCTTTCACTCCCAAGATTAATTAGTTAATTAATTATTATTAATTCTTATGATGTTAGCTACTGAGAATTTGGTATTGGATTAGCTAAAATTCTCCTTGTTGATATTTTTCTTTATTCTCATCACTTGTCATATTTTAAGGAGAAATTCTATCTTGATCACTCGTGGGAATTAAAGGATCAAGAACTAATGTTTGATGAGTTGGAACTAATAAATGTTTCCTCTTCTTGGCCTTCACACTGCTCATGGTCAGCAGAGCTTCACAAAAACTCTCAGAATCGACGAAAAATTTTGACTATCTAGCTGTTTCTTCCTTTTTATTCAATTTTTTTGTACTTTGTTTGTCTTTGTAGTTGAAATGTTTCCAAAGTACTTTCCAGAATGTTTAGTTTTCTGCTTCTATGCTGCTATTATGGAGGTGAGAAAAATCCTGTTGACGAGAATAACATTTTGGGTCAATCGTCTCCCCAGAGCACACCATTATCGATATTATCCATACCCAGTGGGCCGGAATGGACACTTGATTTTTTGAATCCGTAATCCTCGGAGTCTGAAGACTACAATGTATTATTCACCTGAGACCACCCGTCTCCTTCGGGCACAATTATCACTGTCATGTGCTGTGTCAGCCCCATCACGAGATCTTCACGTGATCTGCCACCTTTCTTGTTGTCCCGGTATTTTTCACTCACAACAATGCGTCCTTCGCAGCCATCCTTGTCACAGAACGCGTCTGTTACAAATATCACGCCAAAGTACGACTGGGGAAACTCAGGCCGAACGCGTTCGTCCGCAGAACGGACGCATGGGTTTCGCGCATGCGTCACACAGGAGCCTTGTTCCCGCTTGCCATAGCATACACATCTTTAAAACAGAATTTTTCAAATATAATAAGCAGTTTTAGCCTTATTTATACTTATTGGACGAAAAGAAGAAGTAGGATTCTTCTCTCAATATGTCTGCCTATCGACGGCAGCTACAGTAGTAAGAGAGACCAAACATTACTTGGAGCCAGCTGGACAATGATGTAGCTCTTCAGCGGGCTCATCCAAAGCATCAATCAAACACTCCCGCCATCCTGTGTAGTCAGCCAAGCAGTATTTGCCAAGTGGTTTGGCATCACAGAACTTGTATTCCTCCGCGAGGGATGATGGGAAACAGAAAATGGAGAGTTGAAACAACAGAAGCATAACTACTCTCATAGTGCTTCAGGTCTGTCCGAAAAAGAGAAATAAATAAAAATAAATAAGGGATTCGGAGGACCTGCAGCACTGGATCAGCAAATAATGGAGGAGAATTTATGAAGAGATTTTATGGATAGCAATTCCTGTTGACATGTTAATTATTAAGGTCTTCAAAACAATTTAAGTTTTTATTGTCATTTTTCGGATGATTGATTTGGCCTATGTTCTTAAACAATGTTGATCGTGCTACAAGCAGATATCAAGCTGTCTAAAATTCACTAAAGGAACATTTTCTTTCCAAAATTAAACCAACCCTTGCCGTCTTTTTGGCTGGGCCCAGCCTGTCAAGTAATATTTTGTCGCACAAAACGTGACTTTATATGAAACTTAAATTTTCAAAATTAACCATGCAGATTTCGGAAGTTTATTCTGAGATTCGCTAGAGCATCACTTTTACACTCTACTACAATGATTTCGAGTCTAATATGAAAAAAGTTTTAACGCCAAAGCTTTTTGTCAATCAAGAAATAAGCTCACCAACTGAGTCATGTAAGACACCGGTTTTGTAAACGGTAGTTGGTTGATTTCCCTTTGGGTTAGTAAAGTGTTTTAAACCACATACCTGGAGACTTACAGCAGTCTTTTTTCCCTTATTTGTTTCTTACCTATTTAAACCTTAAAAATTTTGCGGTTGGAGAACGACGAAAACTCTTACCTAATAGACTTAAATGAAAAATGAATACCGGGAACGAATGGTGAGTTTGAGTAATGGTTTCTACCAAAGTGACAGTTACCAGCCGAGATGGGTGGAGTTGGGGCTGCACCAGGTAAGGACGAATAAGCTAGGATGATCAGAGCCATCTAAAAATCCCCCCAGAATTCGTGACTGTTGTATCTAGACTATCAGACCAAGCCTGAGAATGGTTTCTCATTTTTAGAATTGACTGAACACTGTCTGACCAGTCAGGACAGTCTGGCTCGTCAGTTATTACAGATCCCGTGATCAACATTGCTTAATTGAACTTGGCGCATATAAAGGTTTATTTCTAAGCGTGAGTTGAAACACGTCACAGAAATTTATTCAGGGACGGGAAGTAGAAACGTGAAAATAAAGAAATTGTCCCATGAAATTGAAATTTCTGTGAATATTTGGTTTTACCCTACACGCGCGTCACTGTGTGAGCTTTGTATATTATGGTCTAGACCATGAGTCAGATTAAATCAGACCAACGAGTCAGGTTAAACAGATTATACAGCTATTTAGTCGAACATCTATCTACAATATATATTACATCCACGTTGGAATCATTGCGGGTGATCCCTGTAATCTGATTGGATCTCATTGGTGCAATTAATTCACAAATCGCACCCTTTTTTTTTTGCTCTAAATCGCATATTTTTCCCAGCCATTGCGATAGCTTTACTGAAATGCAACAGCCAATTGCTTATTTAAAGAAACCAATCAAATTGCAGGGAAATAATAATAATAAAAGAAAAAAAAATTTTGCAACTTTCTAAAAACCAATTCACCACTGGATCAACCAAACATTTGCACAGACTGAAAAATCGTGTCTCTAAAAACAAACAGAAAACATTCTGGACAAAACACGAGCCCATATGGCTATGCTCTTCTCTAGTCAGCGGACTCATTATTAGTCACCAGTGTCCCAAAGAAGCCATCGTCACAGCCTAAGCCCGCCTGTCGTAAAATGTCGAATCGAGGAGCTTACTACAAGAATCGATATGGAGGAAGACGGTAAGGGACTTTGATTTGTATTGAAATGCTATTGATGAGGAAATATGACACAAGGAGAATTCGATCAAAGTGTAGAAATGCGATAAAGGAACATGAAATATGTTAATGAGTTGGTTGATAATCAATTGTAGATTTACACGTGTGCATTACTAAGGGTAGAAAGTCACTTTTTTCTCGACATGTTAAGTTGTGAGATTTAACTGTGTGTTTGCTCTGTTTATATTTCGAAATGAATGTTATCTCCCTGTTCTGTTTCCAAAGATCAAGATATACGTCATCGATCCAGACTGAATTTTTTTTGGTCATATATTTTTAGGGGATCTAGAGGTGGATGGAGAGGTAATTATCAAAACCCAAACAGTTACGGTCAGCAAAGACCAGATTCTGCCTCAAACGATGGCAGGGGGTCCAGCTATGGAGGCTCAAGAAACTGGGAGGTAGGAATAAAAATTGTGGGAGTGATCATTTCATTTCTGGGCAGTCTGAGTCTCCCTATTCTCTCTAGAAACATATTAAACAACAAGGCTTTGACATCAAATGTCTTATTTTAATCTGAGTTAAAGTGCTTTCTTGGGAAAAGCCATTCAGCAGAGTGAACAGTGGCTTATGTTCAAAGCATCAGTTGTAAGTATAGAAAAAAGATTTGAGATGAAAAAAAAAGTCTGAGAAAAAAAGACACTACAGAACCTGAGGCTGTAAAATATGTGGAAATTTTATGAACCATTACTCAATGGATAGACCATTCTCTATCTAACAGCAGTATGCATATTATCCATACTGTCCTCCATGCTTTTCTTGAGATGCTGGAAAGGAGAACTTGTTTTGCAATCAAAAGCTGTTTTAGTTGGTGATCATTTCCTTTATCCTTGTGACCTTCATATTTGATTAAGGATGGATATTATGGGAAAAAATTTTATGTCTAAGTTCCCACTAGGGGTCAAAGGTTAAATTGAATTTTTTGAAAAATTACTCACTTTGTGTGTTTCCAAGTCAAAATGCTCTCTTTTGGTAGAATGAATGTAAAGTGATTTATTTGTCATGTATTCTTTGATAGGATCTGGCTCATACTCTGGCAGACTTAGAGGGGAAAAGCTACAAAGCTTACCATGATATATCAGGTAAAGTTCTCTTGTTTGATCATATGTTCGTGCAACCATCCTATCCCTGGCATTACAGGTGAGCGTAAGCTTGTCAGCTGTATGTCAGAGAGTTAGCCCTGCACCTTGACAAAGAGCTAACATTCAAACCATCAGCTTTCGAATTTGTTCTGCTTATTTCCCTTGTGACTTCAAAATGAATTGATTTTATATGAAGATTCTTAAGCAGGAAAAAATATTAACTTGAGGATATATGGTAAATAGTGCAGAGAATTGATATTTATATTATTTTATTGAGAAGGTAAATTATACTGTAAAACCCTGTAATTTCAATTCCCTCTTTTTAGGGATTTGTAGCTTGCATTAATGATCATATTTACTTGCTTTACAGAAGCTTACAACAGTGGTAATGCTTCAGGATTGTTATTTTCATTGCTTTTTTGTTCTTTCTGTTGTACTTTAGGATGCTGGATTTTTCCAAACTTTAAACTTTATGCTGACAAAATACAGAGCGACCCTTTTGCTCCTGCATCACTGTTCAGAGTTATCATGGATCAAGATGTTGCAGGATACCCAGCATTTACCAGCAGGTAATGCTTTGCATCTTGAAATAACCAAAACATTTGTGTGGGATTTGTTTCATTTGTGTGGTAGATACAGATAAGCAAAGGTTTTTTAGTTTCAAAACAACCAATAAAATCATGCATATGGCTTAACATAAAGGCCCAGTTGTTTGAAAGCTGTTTAGCACTAACCCAAGGTTCAATTTTAATCTGGGTTTCTTTATTCCTTCATTCAAAAGCCTTTTTGGGATAATTTTCTGTGTTCTTTTTAGAGCGTCAAATAGTCATATTCTAGATGAAAGAAATTTGACTGAATTTTCTTTTAAAGCTTTCAGATCTGAAATCAGATCTCACACTAATCATGGGTTATCTTAACCCAGCTTTGAACAACCTGACCAAGATCTGGTATTTTAGCTCCTCCCTAGGAGTACGCCCCTGGTCAATTAAGCCATACCTTGAATTACAGATAATCAGGTCTTATCATAATAGGATTTGATAGAAAAATTGATTCTTGATTACCAGAATTTAAGACCCATTCACTAGTAAGCAATCTAGTCTTGTCTGTGTTGTTCTTCATGTAGACCAGTGCCCAGTAAACAATACATTTGCCATTTTTTGTGGTTGCTCTCTTTAGACACTCAACTGATGATCATTCAAAAGAAAGAAAACATTTTATATTCATGTATATTCTCCACACTGCACTCTAAACATTTCCTGTGGGGAATTTTGCCAACCTTTTGATCCCTTAGAATGATTAGGATCTAATTTCTCCTTACAATATCATCCCTGAATCAAACATTGAGGTCACAAGAATAAAAACAATGATTGCTTACGGAAGAAGCTCTTGATTATTAAACAAATTCTCCTTATCAGCACCCAAGGAAATGTATAGAGAACAGTATGGAGAATATGCATGCTGATGTTAGGGTAAAAGGGCTAAAATCAAGAGCTTTTCAAGTTTGTAATCATTATTGTTATTCTGTCGTTTGATGCCCAAGTGGAAATTAGATACTAGTCTCCTTCAGGGGTTTTTAAGGGTTAAGCAAAGAAATGTTTTTAAAACTTTGTTTTCAAATTATGCAGATGGGTAAAGATGTTACAAATCAGATGTTTTTGTGTTTTTGGCAACCAAACTAAAGAGCTGAAGATTTAACTTTTGGTCTCTGATTTATAAAACTGACGATAATGTTTGTTTATTTTCACAGCACTCGTCTTCAGCAAATAGCAACAGGTGACTACCTGACAAGAATATTTTCCAATCTTGTGCGGTTTGGAGGCCATGATAGACAGCTGAGTGGTGGCGGCGAAGGATGGCATGGAAAGAAAGGAGGGAGCATGAATATTGAAACGTATGTAACTGTACAATTCTGGGATATTTTATTCTATTGGGCTGGGATGTTTAAAATACTGTGAAGCTAACTCACGATCATAAATTACCTTGTTTATCATTTTTAAAGTTTCTCTCAGTTATTATGTGCTCTGAAATTGGTTGGTTTTGACCCACTACACCCTAAAATCAACATCAATATTCTCCTCACTCTTCTCTGTACATTCCCTTTGGTACTAGCAAGGAGAATATGTTTAACAATCAAAGCTTCTTAGGTTGGTGATCATTTCCTTGATTCTCAGGACATCAATGAATGATTCAGCCCTATTATTGTGAGGAGAAATTTAATGCTGGTCACTCTTAAGGTTCAAATGTTCAACGTGTGGTTTTGAAGTCGTTTCACTGCAATTTAGGGAGTTTTTATATCTTCTACTTTCTCTCTTGTCTAAAGAAAAAATGTGAAGGAACTATATTCAATTGAGAACTGTCTGAATTGCTCTGGACTAACCTTAAAACCACCCTGAAATGTATGAATGAAGTGACATCAGCCATTATTTATATATCATAACATCAGCATGCATATTCTCCATACTGTTTCTTATACATTTTCTAAGATGCTCACAAGGAGAATTTGTTTGACAATCAAGAACTTCTATTGTTGGTGTCATTTCCTCTAATTTCATGACCTAAATGTGCAATTTATGGGTTATATTGTAAGGAGAAATTAGATTCTAGTCACTTGTAGGAGCCTGAAAAGTTTAGAGAAAAAAAGAAAGTTATTTGCTTTTCACTAAATGTTGTTCAGTATTGTTTCTCATATTTTTTTTAAAGTTTAATTTAGTTTTGGTTTTTTGCAGACCATGTCAACATGTTCTTGAGAGGACTTCTTGTATTGTGACACCTGAAACTGTTGAGGTACAAACATTTACCTGTAAACTTTTTACAGAACTTTACCTTCTAGACATCTCAATTATTTGAAAGGTTTGACTGATATGAGCTCTCGAAGAACTAAAAAAGCAAGACTGCAGGGAATCAACCCAAAACGAAAATAACTTTATACACGTCGACAAAATGGTTGTTAGCCTACTTACGTGTTTGCGAAACGACCGAAGAGAAAGCATCAAGCTCAATAACCATATCATTTTTTTTTAGTTGAGGTTCACAGTATCCCTTCCAGCAAGAGGCCGAACCATCGAAGGACATGCCTGCAAGAGAATTCTCACCGAGAACCTTCCGCAAATTATTAATAAGGTGAAACTTGAGAATTTCGCCAACTTCTGAAACTAATGTTTCCAAGAATGATGTCTGGTCAAGCTCGTCTTCATGTTATCTTCCTCGTGTGTTACTTTTTTTTTCCAGGCTCTTCCATACAAAAGTCAGGATCAAGCAGCGCTTAAGAAACACGTGGAGTGTGTTGAAGACCAGGAGTACATTCGTTCTCAGCTCTCTGCAGCCAACCTTGTGGCATTTGTCAGAGATGAAGCTGTTCTACCGCGTGCAAGTGGAGCAGATGACAGGCCAATGGAAAGGTCTGGTGTCACTTTGTTCAAAAGTCCGGACAGTTTGAGAGTGGAGTTTAATATGCCACACGCTGGAAAGTAAGAACAAATTTCGTGATGCGCTGTATGTTGAAGGAGCTCTGCACGATAATTGGAGTCTCTGAAAAGAGAAATTCCTGTTGGGCGCATCTCGACTGAATGTCATAAAACAAAAGTAATCACAACAGGCATCAGGGGAAAGGAAAATATCACATGAAACCAACAACAAAACAACAACAACAACATGATTGACTAAGATTGCTTAAATAAGCGATTTTTTTCTCTGGATCTATCACAGAGGGTCTCAATTAACCGTCCGCCCGTAAAATGACCAAAAAGTTTAGCCGTTAGGTGTTAAAAGGATTGAAAAATTTCAACTCAGTCGTTAACAAAGTTAACCGTAAAAAAATTTTTGTGACGACAGTGGAAATATTAACTGTTAGCCGTTAATTGGCGAAAATATTAACCGTTAGCCTTAAAAGCCATCACTGTCATCACTAAGCGGAGTGAGAGAAAAAAAAGTAAGATGTAATTCTTCATTTGTTAGGGTGACAGGCATGGGTATTCCTAAAGGGGTATCTCTTATTGTGGGCGGTGGTTTTCACGGCAAGTCCACGCTGCTAAATGCCATCCAGTTTGGAGTGTATAACCACATCCCTGGGGACGGACGGGAGTTTGTCTGCACCGATCCGACAGCGGTTTCAATACGGGCTGAAGATGGTAAGAAATGATTTTTTTTATAAAGTGTTTTAATCCTTGTCATTGTGCCTCCTTGCTGCGAAAATGTTTCGCATATCATGCTTTATATTTACCCGTTGGTTTGTGTGTTCGTTACGTCACAGGCTCGCTTGTTCATTCTAACACTCGTTTCCTCATTTGTTCATCCCTTTTCTCGTTCTCTTCCTTGTCTGCTTCCTTGTTTGCCTGCTCGTGCGCTCGCCTGCTCGTGCGCTCGCCTGCTCGTGCGCTCGCCTGCTCGTGCGCTCGCCTGCTCGTGCGCTCGCCTGCTCGTGCGCTCGCCTGCTCGTGCGCTCGCCTGCTCGTGCGCTCGCCTGCTCGTGCGCTCGCCTGCTCGTGCGCTCGCCTGCTCGTGCGCTCGCCTGCTCGTGCGCTCGCCTGCTCGTGTATTCATGAACTGTTGCCTGGCTCGCCCGTACGCTTGTGCGCTCGTTCGCTCCGTCTTTCGTAATCTCTTTGCTCGTTCGGCGCACAGAACGTGTGCGCACCTCTGGTTGTTAGCTCTGTGCCTTGTTTTTTAGGACACTGTACTGTGAATCTATGAACGTTTTCACTTTTATGTTTACTGCGTTTAGGTAGAAGTATAGAGAAGGTAGACATACGGCCATTCATAAACAACTTACCTTTTGGTCGAGACACGAGCAAGTTTTGTACCCAGGACGGCAGCGGCTCGACTACACAAGCTGCAAATATTGTCGAGGCTTTGGAAACTGGGAGCAAGTGCTTGCTAATTGATGAGGTGATTATTTTGCTAGTTAATATTAACGAGTAGTTGGTTGCATTAGCGGGTTGTAGGGTAAAAGTTATCGATAAAATCTTAAGTTCACCGCAAAGTGATTATAAAACAAAGGTAGCAACATTTGTGTAATAAAATTCAACTGCGCGAGCGTGCCTCATAGTTTTATTGTGCACGCCTTTGACGTCAGCAAAGAAATGATTGACAGTAAAGTTCTCGTCTGGTGTGGCTGCGAGTTTCGAGACTTTCAAGATGGTTTTTCCGTTTCATATCGATTCAGATAGACCTTAAGTTGCTCAAAACAAAGAGCAAATTTGCGGAAGGATACTGGATTTGGAAAGAAGTGGACACTTATGCCTTAAAAGGGAAAAAAAATAGGGATTTCAAGTGAACAATAATACGATTCCCAAACGCGATTCGAATTATGGCAGGAAAATGAAAACTTCTGATTTCAGGAGGGCTTTGCCGTTTTGGGACAATTTTTTGACCCGCTAAAGTTAATTTTTAAATGTTGATATGTCCTTGAAGTATTGTGCAACAAAAAATTTTGTTCTGAATCTGACAACTTGCAAAATTTTCAACTCAACGCCTTTGTGATTACTTGGGTTTTGGTTTTTCGACAATCAGATGAAATGCAATCTGAACTTCCGCTTCTCCTTACTCAGGATACAAGCGCAACGAATTTTATGATTCGAGATGCCCGCATGCAGAAGCTGGTTGCTGCTGAAAAGGAACCAATCACTCCTTTTATATCGAAGGTGAGTTCTTGATTTTTGTTAAGTGGAAACGCGAACGTACGCGCGGGGATAAAGGGCAAGAAGTGATGTTCAAGAACCAACAGGGCTCACGTTGATTTTTGATGACAGCGAAGACAAAGAAGAATGGCATACTTGACGTCTGTATGCAAGCCAAGGAGATTGGGACTAGGAGATACAAGCTTGTTTCAAGGAGAACGCACTTAATTGTGTAAAAATTACATCTAAAACTTAAACGTTCAACACCTCTATGATCTTGTTTGTGCTCTCAGGTTCGTAGCTTGTTCGACGACTTTGGGGTCTCGTCGATCCTCGTTATAGGAGGCTCAGGAGATTATTTTCAGGTAAACAGTATTTATGATAGAATGATTTTCAACTAGGGGTCGAAAGCAACCCGGGAATTACTTTGATTTTCTCTAACTTTTGTTCACACTATCTTCTCAACCAATCAGATGCAAAAATAAAATGAACTTAACATGTCGTTGGCTAAAGATAACATAATGTAAACTTCTGTTCTTTGATTACTTTTGGTTTGGTTATTCAACACTCAATTAAAAAGTACCTTATGCAGTGAAGGAGCAAGGTCCTACGATTTTCCATTGTCTTAGTTTACAACTTCGATAATTTGAACATCACAGTACAAAGACCAAATTTCTTGGCTTGACAAACCTCATATGACAGGGGTACTTCTTTGAATCTCGCTTAACATAGATTTAACTCAAAGCAAAATATGAGCTCTCTGTTTCTCTTTCTTTGTACCCCTTTTGTCTCAAAGGTTGCTGATCACGTGATCATGATGGACTGTTACTCTTCGCGTGACGTCACAGATCAAGCAAAGGTTAGTGCGCAGATTCGATGTTGATAGAAGAAAGAGCTGAACAAAACAATCTGAAGTGAACGTGAGAGCGAGGAATGCAACAAGTTTAAGCGCGAGGGAAACATTGAATCTGCAGGAAACGTTGGAAGAGACATGCCCGATATGTGTGCACTTATGGAAGCGTAGCAGTCACCTTTTGCCGCACTTTTCACCAAGGTCACGTTTTCAGCGCTTTTTCTCTGAAGTCACTTTCCCGCGCCTTTTCGCGAATGTCACATTTTCCCGCGCTATTTTGCCTGTTGCGGATTTTTTTCCCACCCTTTCTACTTTTTCCCGTATTTTACCAGGTACATGATGTTTCAACTAACAAAACTCTTTCCCGTTGTTGTTCCTTGCCGTTGTTTAGGCCATTGCTATGGAGCATAAGGAGATCAGTCCTCAGTCTCGCAGTCCGTTTGTTATGCCTGCGCCTCGGATTCCCATAGCTGAAAGTTTTGACGCTACAATCGGAGACAGAGAGAAGGTTTGGTTAAAATTAATGTATCCGATGTTAACAATATCTTAGTTCGTATAGTTGTGAATTTTTTAAAAGAAGTGTTGAATTGCTGAGAGGAGTATTTTCAATGAAGCAGAATTCCCGCGAGTTTATTAGCGAAAGTCTTCCTATTTTTTAGAATTTTTTTTCTGTGTCGGGTCACACCTAATACAACCGCTATCATGCTCTGGGCTTGTAGTGCGAGTCCTAATCTTGAGGCTGAAAAATGGATTTAGTGGTTTTAAATCAGTCTTGAAGTTTTTTTCTTGATTGTGTGTACCAACCCTGAATTAATAGTTCATATTGGCTTCCTGGTATCAACGGGTAAGAAAAGTAGCTTAAGCTGTTATTCTTTTCTCTGCCCATCCTAGCTTTTTTTGAGGGAATTGTTGTAATCGTTTGACTTTCAGGTCAAAGTGAGGGGAAAGACACAGTTTGGTTTCCAGGTTCAGTTTGGTAACGAAGAAATCGATCTCTCGTTTATTGAGCAGCTGGGAGAGTTCAGTCAAACGAGGTATAACCTCTTCTTCTCGCTTCCGTTGAACCAGGCTTCTGTGGACGTGATGCTTTTCTTTACTTTCACGTAAGATTATTAAATGTAGGTGGATAATAAACCATTTAAGCGTAGATTTACATCTTTTTTTCCCACTGTCTGATCAAGGGCCATAGGAGATACTATTCTGTACGCAAGGAATAATTATATGGACGGAAAGACATCGCTTCTGAAAGTGTTGCAGAGGTAAGTACACCTTGGTATGATACATCTTTTAAGATAATTTACCAACGTCTTTCGTGCAAATCTTCTTTCTGTAGAGAGTAATACGTGGACGCGAGTATATATAGAACTGCTCCTCTCGTGTTCAACTCGATGTCTCACTCATTTTCTGCGCCATCACTCATAAAATATTTAGTCGAACACTAGAAGAGAAATTCCATATCTACAGGCAATCATATATTATTTTCGGATCAGTATCAGTATCTGGGCAACTGCCCACCTACCCCTCCCCTAACCCAACAACTGGTTGGGGAGGGGTAGGTGGGCAGTTGCCCAGATACTAATATTGATCTTTATTTCCTTTATTATACAAACACCAAAGGGCTCTACTGACAAAAAAACGTCGTCTTTATTAATTAACGAGAATGGTGAACGCTTTGAACTGGGGCGAAAGGCGAGTGACGTGTCAGCAGCTGACAGTTAAAAAAAGGAATGTCGATTGTAATGTGACACGTGTGCAGTTACAGCTAATTGTAAATAGCAATTGTAAAACACCGCAATTTATTCAAGTTATGTTAGGAAATAAGTCCCTCTCTCTTTCTTGTTCTCAACTTATATAGCTATAAAACTTGTTTCTATTTGTTAAGGGTGGAGCAAGACTTTAACACCAAAGGTCTAGACGTACTCAGTCCCAGACTTCCTCTTGGCTGCTTTTCTCGCCCCAGACTTCACGAGATCGCCGCTGCCATCAATAGGTTGAGAGCACTGACCATGAAATGAAATTAGAAAGCGGCGAAGAAGAGCGAGGGCAGGAAAGCATTCAAGTTATTTTTTCCTTTCTGTTATGATCACGTTGAGTTTCCTATCGTAGCGCCAGCACACCATATACTTAATAACCTGCGGTTTGAAGCGTTCAAAAAGGTTTCCAGGCAACGTGACGCCAGTTGTAAGTGAAGATTTCTGAGAACTCGAACCGTCTTGTAATTGGTCTGTTATAAAGTCGCTAGGTCTTTAGTAAAATAAAAGGGAATTTTGCAGACGGACAATGGAAGGCGAACGAAACAATGCAAAATAATCTACGGGCAGAGTACATTGGAATTTGGATTCAACTTTGAACTATCTATTTAAAGACACATTACATGTATCTTACAGATGTAAAGTGTTGATTTCCAAGTTGGAAATAAAGTTACTCGTCAGTCCAGAATGTACAACCAAGGAGCCTCTTGACTTTCCATCAGTTTGCCAGTTTGTTTTGATCATAGTTACAAATCGTTCTACTTGATATTCATGGAAAATCTCCATACGTTACGTATAAAGTAAAATGGACTTCTGACTTCTTACTTGCACAACACATACCACGCAAATATTGACAGTTTCGTACTATCATGGCATGCTGCTAATTACCAATTTATCTTGATAAAGGTAACTCTCATTGGCGAAATACAGATCCTACGACGGAGGGGGTGGGGAGGCAGGTGGCAAAACCCTCTACTGCTTTGTAATTGATACCAGCATCACAGTGACGTTATCAGAACTTCCATTCCTGATGGCTTCACTAGCGATTTTGTTACACGCGTCCTGGAAGCGCGCGGAAACTGGGTCGAGTTGTATATCTTCCAGACCTGCAAAAGTTTCAGGGTGGGCCTTTACAACTTTCACTATGCCTTACTTGTAGCCAGGCTCTCTCTTGTTTTCGCTCTTGAGAGACATTAGGGAACGAGCTTGGCAGTGTTGCCAAATTAAAAAGCAAACGAATGGTACGCAACGGATAAATTACACACCTGTGTTGTTCTCGGTCTTTTGGGAAGTTTCTTCGCTATTTTCTGTCTGTGGAAATAAAAAAGGTGAGCAAAGATATCATTTTAGCGAGAGAACTTTTTCAATTTTATGTCATAAAAACCCAAAAATCACCCTAAAGTCCGATCAGAACAAACTGCTAAATTACAAAAAAGCCACACGTCATCAGCTATAGGCGTGGGAAAACGAGAGTGAGGGTGAGGAGAGAGGCTTCAGTTTTGCAACCGATTGCTTGGAAAGATGGCGCCAGTTTTCTATACCAACAATTGAGCGCTGCAAAACAGAACCAATGAAATCCCGTATTACTTTCGAATAAGCGCCGGCCTCGGATAAACTTTACACCAGAGAAATCATGCAGCATTTAAGCTAAGATTATAAGTGAAAAAAGGGCATATGCGGTACAATTTGGCGGTAATCGTCACGATTTCATTTATGCAAAACAGCGAGGTCCTCGCACTTTCCACAATTTTCTATATCACGTATATCTGAACGATTAAAAGTAACTTTAGTCGGTGATTTAAAAAACATTTTGAAATAAGCTGTGGTGTCTAATCGTATGATCAGGGTTTAAAACAACTCGAGGACTACCTTAACAGTACAACTTACCTCCAAAATGTTGTTAATGAACTTTAAGGCAGAATCTACTGAAAATCCCTTCCATAGACCATCGCAAGCTAGAAGTAAATATCTACGGGTAAAAATGTAATGATCACAAAATCTGCTTCAGTAAACTTGAAACTTCACAGAGAAATAAACATGGGGTAACAACTCTCGCCAAGGTTTTGATTCAGGCGAGGATCACTGGGCAATTATAAATTCGTCTCCAGGCCCTGCTCTGACCAGAAACATACCTGTCGTTGTCTGTTAGAGTGCACCTCATGACGTCCGGGATACAGCTGACTCCACATCTCTTAAATCTACCATCTCCGATTGAACGCGACACTTCTAAGACACCAAGAACTCGACCTTCCCTGAAAAACATAAGAACAAAGTCTGGTAAAAACAAAGTTCGTTTTTACTGGTTTCTTCACGTTGCCGAGCCGTCTTCTTTTTTGACAATTTGACAAGGAAGATATTGACGATCTCGTTAGCAGATTGTCTAAATAAATAAAACTGCGGTCGGTGAGAATGACTAAGGTTTCGATAACTTCTGCCGAAGTTATCTTCCTTCAGGATCATTTTTCCTATTCTTTTTATTTTCCTTAAGTCGTTTATCATTTTTAGTAAGGAGGCCAATTTTTGCTTTCTACCTGACAGTTCCTCCAGCCTTTTGAATCCTCATCCTTTCCTCATACTGCAAAGAAATAACATCCAAGTGATCAACTGAAGTTTTTTTTAGGTGATAAAAATAAGTGGTTATGTCATCATCCAGCACATTTATCAAATGACCCATGCGGCACCGTGCGCGTAGTCCCATGGAAAACCATACTGAAAGCTGACATGCGCAGGGCCGCACGGGTTGACGAGAGCCGGTCCATAAAGAGCTGTCCAGCCCTGTACGAACATGGCTTTTTTGTAAAAACTCCAAGGAAAAACGAAAATAGCAAAAAAAAAAAGTTTTTTGATGAATTGTGATTTTCTTGTTCTGACTCGAAAAAAACAATGGAAAAGTCATTTTTTGTAAAATCTTTTTAGTGGTTGTCCCGCGTGCGCCCGTCCATCGCGTCTTTATTAAGTTGACACAAAATTTTTCGAAGCGGTCACATGATAAAATGCCTATTGACTGAGTTTGGTCGGATAAGAAAATATTTTTCTCTCAGCCGTGAAGATCAAACCGCGTAGCGCTTGGTCCGTACGTCAGGACCTCGAGCCAAATATTTCCCCGTCCAACCCGACCAAGCTCAGTCAAAAAGTACGTGTACATGTACATAACCCTTACCTGAGATGGAGAATGATCCTTGGAAAGAGAAACCACTGATGTCTCTCCATTTTCACCACAACGACAAAGAAGTGCCTGTAGGTCACGAGCAAACATTCATACTCTGTTATTAGTCATTTACTTTAAGAATCCTTTTAAGAAATTGTTTAATGCATTGACCACTTTCATCATAGCCACCTTAAAAAAAATTCTTCAGAAAAAGTGGTAAACTCAACAAATAGATTCCATGTTGCCATGTGTCTGTGTCCAGTAATAGATCACAGATGAGGTCAAAATGTGGTAAGAACAAAAAAGTGGCACAGGAGGTACAACTGAGTGTGTCACTGATTCTCTTACCACATTTTGATGTCCTCTGTGATCTATAACTGAATGGACACACAGCAACATGGAACCTATTTGTTTTGGAACGATCTTCCATGTAACGGACATTCTATACTTTTCTATGACATTTTTGTGATTCTCATATATTTTTATTGACATGCTTTTTTATGATGTAAACTTTTTATTCATTTTTTTTTATATATATTTTTCCTTTTTTTGGAGACCCTTAATATAGGGTTAATCTCTGGATTTCCTTTTTCTCATTAACAGGGCTTGTTGTAAAAAGTACTTGTTATTTTGAAATAAAGTATTGTATTATATGATAAAAAAGCATAACTTTCTTTCTTTTATTTCAATATGCATCTTTCCTCCCATAAAACATACAAAAAGTAATAGCCAATCAAAATGCAGGTATAATTCAGCTGATCATTTATTTAAAAATAAATCAAAGGTAAATGTATGTGATAATTCAACAGTACCCTGCTATCACCAAGGTTTGCAACATACAAAACATCATCCATAACAAGGGCAGTGACAGCAGTTGATCCATCTTTCCAAACTGGTGACCTATGCAATGTTAAAAGTGAACCTTGTTAATCATTTTTAAGTATGGAGAAATTAGGGCAAAATATTTTACCCTGACTCACAGTGCCTTACTTCATCCAGTGTAGCATTGTACAAAGCTGGGTCAAGATAACCCAGGGTTAGTGTGAAATCTGATTTCAGATCTGAATGATTTAAAAGAAAATTCAGTTGAATTCTTTTTGTCTGAAATATGATTATTACAGAAAATCACCCCAAAAAAGATTTTGATCAGAGGAATATAGAAACCCAAGTTAAAATTTCATCTTCAAACAACTGGGCCCAGGAGTATAAATGGATACTTGTGAACTGATCTAGAAGTCAGACAAAATGCTGGGTTTAACCTCCCATGGACTGGCATCTCATCCAGGAGTTGAGAGGAGGAGTAGCAATAATCTGAATAGTTTCACGCCACAGAAACTGAAATGAGCTCTGGCTGAATGAGCAGCTAGGCTTTTGTACAGACTGCACCCTTTAATTGTTTTTTATCAAAACTGAGTGTTGACTTCCCCATCAATGAGAAATCAACTGCAATTACCAGTGATAACTAGAGACTTACGCCTTCGATGCTTCTAGCAGAAACTCCTCATCAGTCTTTTTATATGCATCTGTTACACATCTTTTTATCTCTTTGTCTTTGTTAGCAGCTTCTCCTGTACATGGAAAGAAAAGTGTCAAAGAGGAAGTCAACATAAAACTCACAGGAAGTCAAAAATTACTAACAGTAAGTCGATAAGTAAACTAAAGTTTGCCATCAATTTACCATCAACCTTTTGGAAACTTGAGCACAATGTTCTTGTGCAGGTGTTCAGCTGCAAACTGAGCAGCTTTGGGGCCAGCATGTCCATCAAACACTCCATAGTAACACATTCGAGAGCTACAAGCACAAGACAAACAATAAAGAAACATTAACTCAAGCTTGTTTGACCCTTTTTTAGCCTGCAGTGCCACTGTCTTATTAGAGCCAGTTAACTTACTTCATTCCCTCCCCTCTCCTGCCTTTTGACTGTCATTCACCCCCTTCTTACATTTTTTTCCCTCTCTCCAGCCCTCCTCCATTGTAAAGTTCAAGGATGGCAGCTAGAAATTTCACCAAGAAAATACTGGGCACTTGCTCACCAAAAATTGTGCCTGCTCTGCAGGTTAGGCCTTTACAACCTCACATCAGTATGCATATTCTCCATACTGGTTACTTATTAGTAGGACCGGGTCCTCATTCACTCTAAATTCCCCAAATAGCATATTCTCCTCTTAAGAACTAAAATTCTTATCAGAATAATCATTTTAATGGTGATTCTTTCATGGAGAATCAAGGTTCTTGAAACAAGATTGACTATAGAAGAGAATTCTTGTGGTAAGAATGCATTACATCTGAGTATCTTGAGAAGAATCTCTATTTTAGAAACTCTTCCTCCAAGAACTGGGAATTCTTTTCTCAAGAACGAGAATTCTTTTCAGCAGGTAATGAAGAAGAGAGTTCTTTTGGAAAGAATGTTTAATTGCAAATCTCATGGATAGAATTGCAATTTCAGAAACTCTTGCTGCAAGAATCAGGAATTCTTTTCTCAAGAATGAGAATTCTTTTCAGCAGGCAATGAAGCAGAGAGTTTTTCTGGAAAGAATATTTAGTCACAAATCTTATGAACAGAATCGCAATTTCAGAGACTCTTGCCTCAAGAATCTGGAATTCTTTTTTGTAGGAATGAGGATTCTTTCTGGTAGGCAAAGAAGTAAAAGGTTCTTCTGGAAAGAATGTTTAAATAGCAGATCCTATGACAAGAATTGCAATTTCAGAATTCATTAGATAAGAGGCAGAATCTCTTATAACCTTATGAGGCCTTGAGCTATGCAAGTAGATGAAAATTCTACCAGTGGTCTGGCATTGAGAACAACTTTTAGTAGCAGACCTCCCTCACACTCCTTAACGACTCATCTCAAATCTTCCCGCAGGTAGAGAAACACACTTCTTGCAGCCCTTATAATGAGGCTACTCCTTTGGCTAATACGCAGAATTCTATGGTCACATTTTGATGGGGAGGAGAGAGTTGTCCTGTAATTTTACAGTTTTCTCCTGCCATGACTTATTTGAAAGAAACCCTGCTTATTTAGACTTACAATCCAAGAGGTTTGTCTGCACCAAACTCATCCAGGAAATCATTGTTAATAACGTGAGCATCTTGCATGTCATTTCTTTCTCCTTTCCTCTCAGCAACAAAGCCCCTTAGTTTGTATTTAGATTCTAATAAAGAAAGATGCAGAAACTTGTTTGAGTTTATTGTCTCCAATAGTTGCATCACAAAGAATTCGAAGTGTGTCTTTCAACAGTTGCATGTAACTACTTGTGACATTAAAGCGAGGAGGTTCTTAAACATTAAATGGTTTTAAGACCTATATCAGTCGTGTCGAAAAGTTAAATATAGTTAGAGGAAATTGCATAGTTTTATAGTGGCACATTGTGTAATTTTGTCATTTTCATTATCATCGACTTAAATGGAGGACACGAGAGGGTGTGTACCGTAAAAGCCATGTGTTCTACCCTTAAAGTAACACCGTCTCAGTTCTTATCTCAAAAACCTCACGTTTTAGTGGTCTTTTCGCTGGGGTACAAGCATCTTCTTCCGTAGCTTCGAGTTTCCTTTTCTTGTCTTCAATTTTCTCCGATGAAGGAAGGTCATCATGCAAATTTCCAGCTGAGCTCGACTCGTTATTTCCCCTTGCTGAAATAAAATAAAAAATTCCACACTCTATTACACAAATAAATACAAATCAAGACAAACAGAAAAGTTTTCTAAGTATTACAAGGTGGAGGGAGATCGCCAAATAAGTCGTCCATTTTGAATCGCCAAAGCCAATTACCAGCGGTGATCAAGAGAATGAGCTTTCCCTTCATATAAGAGAAAATATGAATGGAGGTAGGGGGCGAGTCTGTGGGTTACATGTGGAGGAATTAAAGATGCAAGTACGAACTTGCCTTCTTGTTTTGCAAGTCAGCAAACTTTAGTAGCGATAAATAAGTCATGATTATGCCTTTACCACTCATTTTAAATGTTTGGGATTTCAAGACGTAGCGTACAGCTTGTCAAGGAAAACTCAACCCTGTACCATCGACGGATTGTCTTAGCTCTGAACATCATGGCGGACGGCGCGGAAGACAAGCCATTTTTGGTAGAGTATGCTGCACAGGGAAGAGCTAAATGCAAAACTTGCAAGCAACAGATAGAGAAGAGTGTGACTCGAATAGGAAAGCTGGTTTCGAATCCATTCGGCGAGGACGGTGGGATGATGAAACAATGGTACCACGTTCCTTGCATTTTCGATACTCTGTCGCGGGCCCGTGCCACAACGAAGAAAATTGACAGCACTGATGATTTGGGCGGATTTGAGAACCTCAAGGATGATGATCAGGCGAAAATTTTAAGCCTCATTAAAGGTTTGCAATGTCTTCTAAGAGGGTTTCAATCCCGTTTCAACGTGGATCCAAACGCTTTAGTTACTGTAATAGTTAAAATTTCTTGGGCGTTCTTTCATGCCACCTTAATTAAGCTTAATCCCGGAAAGTGACAGTAATTCTCCTTACAGTAGCATCACTGAGTCTAACATTAAGGTTATGAGAATAAAGAAAATGATCACCAACTAATATTAAAGAAGCTTGTGATTGTATACAAATTCTCCTTAGTCAGCACCTCAGGAAATGTGTAGAGAACAGTATGGAGAATATGCATATTAATGTTAGGGAGTAAAGGGTTAAGGATGGGCACGAATGAAAGCATATTTCTGCTTGGCTAATATTTGAAATAATTCTCCTTAACATGGTCTCATTTTTTTTAAAAGATCTAGCTGCCAAAATGTCTTCACCTAAAAAGAAAGCTGTACAGTCAACTCTTCCATATGGAAAACCAAAACCCTCAACTCCATCAAAGGTTGGTCCAGCAGATGGTAAAAAGTCTTCAAGCTCTGGCAGTGGAAGTCATAGCTCATCACCTCTCAAGGGGGACACTGATGAACACAGTAAAGACAACAGTTTCCGAGAATTCCGGAGAATCTGCATAAATCTGGCTGAAGAACCAAGCTATAATAACAAGAGCAAGATCTTGTCTGAATTCTTTGCAAAGGGGAGCTCTGGAGGTACATCAGAATCAGTTATTACAAGAAACAGCTACTTGTAGTAAACTGTTGTTTACTGCTTTTGTGTTTGCTAAGATCAGCTTTATTTTCCCCCAGATGGATTTACAGGAGACTTGACACTGTGGGTGAAAACACTACTGCCTGCAGTCAACAAGAGAGTGTACAACTTGCAAAGCAAACAACTTGTTAAATTATACAGTCAGGTAGCTGTGACAATATTACAGTTCATGAACAATCTTGCAACGCATGAAATTGCACCTGATACAGGCGCCAATGTGACTAAATTTTTCACTTTGGTGACCAAATCCTGAAAATTAGTCACCAAATTGGCAACTAGAATGTTTCATCATAACCTTACCAAGAGATAAAGTGAATTAAAAAGAGTTGCAAAGATAAATCCGCGGCAAACTTCCTCCTTAAGTTTGTTTCCAAAACACAGCACATGCATCTCAATAATTGATAACTAGATGCCATCTTGGAGTTAGGTGAGCTTGAACGTTGTATATCATCCATCCTAGTGTCCACTTTGCAGTTAAAGATCTTTATCTGCAACGCTGCAGCATAAAAAAAGGTTTTTTTTGTCTTTGAAAATGGTGACCAACTTCTTTTGAATTAGGAGCCAAGTGGCTATCAGAAAAAAAATTTAATTTCATGCCCTGTCTTGTATACAGCTGTTTTAAGAAAGGTTGTGTTAAATAAAGCTTAAAAGTGCATGCATCAACTCCAAAAGGTATTGTTGGTAATTTTCAGATCATTGTTCTTTGACCTCAGGATTTCAAGGAAATCAGAGAGGATAATAAGGCATAGTGGGTTTGATTAATTTATTTGTTTATATGACTTGTCAAAATTCATTGATTACTGGATACTCAGCTTACCTTTTGAGAATTTGTTGCATGTACTGTTGTCTTTTTGTTTCTGACAACCTTTCTTGAAACAGCTCTATGATTCTGTACCTAGTATAACCCCTATAAGTACAAGACTAAAGTTGTCCATTCTTTACAATTGCTTAATTATGTATGTTATATTGAATCCCAGGTTTTGTCACACCAAGAAATCTCTGATAGATGTAAAATATTTTTAAATGCATTGTAATGATTAATAGCTATTATGCCTCTTTGAACTTTTTTTAGATTTTTGGATCTAGCCAAGATGACATGATAACAGACTTAGAGCAGGTACAGTAATATTTTGAGTAAGGAAACTGACTTCACTAATTGTCTTGTTCAAATAATATTTAAAGAATAGCATATCTATTCTTTCAAGCTTTGCTGTGCCTAGAACCTGGGCTTGTGTTAATTCCTCTGATAGGAGAGTTCTTCAGAAGACTTGGGTTACTTCAACAGAATGTGAAGATGTTTTTCTTTTTCAGAGATAAGACTTGTCTTATTAAACCCTATTTCACTTCCACAGGGTGATGTATCAGAGACTTTGAGCACATTTTTTCAGAGCAGCTCACTGCTAAAACCTCTAAAGAAGAGTTTGATTTCATTACAAGAGGTAAGTTACTTTGCTGGGTAACACATGTAGGTACCTTTTGGTTAAATCTCATGAGTGAAATTAAATTGTTACAAATTAACTAGTTCTTTTGATACAAGGTTGATGCGTTTCTTGACAAATTGAAAACTCTAACAAAGGAAGATGATCAACAGAGGGAACTCACTAAGATGACAAGAAGGTACAGTGCCACCTTAATTTTTAATACTTTGCCAAATTGATTTTGACATCTTTGTTAAAATTACCTAACTTTTTTTTAAGCTGATGCAACAGCTGTGCTTCTCTAGTCTTTAGCATATACAAATGTAAATTCTTTTTATTTTTTTTGTCTTTATTTTGTTTTAGATGCTCTGCAAATGACTTGAAGTTCATCATTCGTCTTATCAAGCATGACCTGCGAATGAACACAGGAGCAAAACATGTGTAAGAATTAATTAAAACATGTTTTCCAGTACCAAATTTTTCAACTGAAAAAAACTTATTGTAAATCTGTATTACATGTTTGTTCAAGAATAATAGACTCTTTACACCCCAGCATCTGTTTACATACATATATTCTTCATACTGTTTTCCATACAT
The DNA here is from genome assembly GCF_036669915.1 of Pocillopora verrucosa. Classification (NCBI taxonomy): domain Eukaryota; kingdom Metazoa; phylum Cnidaria; class Anthozoa; order Scleractinia; family Pocilloporidae; genus Pocillopora; species Pocillopora verrucosa. The sequence continues at coordinate 2,373,678 of NC_089320.1, read as the reverse complement.
TTACTATGGTACTGACCAGGAGAATTTGTGTGGCAATCAAGGGGTTCTTTTACTGGTGATCAAATCTTTTGTTCTCATCACCTTAATGTGTGATTTAGCTGTGATACAGCAAGTAGAAATGAGATGTCAATCACTCTTAGGAGTTAGAGGGTTTATTTTGACTGTTCCACCGATAACTTCCTTGGGTCATGATATCCTGCCTAAAAATTACCAAAAACAACAACTTCATTATTCCTAAAACCTCTGTCTTCAGGTAGGACTAGTGTGAACAATTCACATGATGACAATGTTCAATGTCAAATTTGGCCAGTGTGGACAGGGCCTCATAAATTGTTGCAACATACATTGTGAATGTAAATACTCAGCCCAATTGGAGAGAACCCGCAATGGGGCAAGATGCCCCTCAAAGGGTGGCGATTTTAAGGTCCCTGTCTGCTGCGTCATCCAAAAGAAACCAATTATTGCAGTCTCTCTGCATAATATGATGAACTGTGTGTGTCCTAAAGGTTGCACACTAAATCTTGGCGTATTTAATATGAGAGCATTAATGGTGTGTTACCACTGAGATAGTACAAACTATGTATTGCCAAACTGTGTGGGTCTTAAAGGTGCACACCAATAAGGCTTGGTGATTGTAAGGTTGCTGTACACTCTGTCATCCACAGGGTTCCAATTATTGTGATCTTTTTATATTGGTATTGCTTAACTGTGTGTGTCTTGAAGATGCACACCAATAGGGCTTGGCGTATTTAATATGCAAGCATTAGTGGTGTGTCTCCATTAAGATAACACAAATCATGTTTTGCTTCATATAAACCTGTGTGTGTCTTAAAAATGCACAGTGACAAGGCTTGGCTTATTGAGCGTGCAAGCATTAGTAGTGTGGTACATCAGTGTACCATTAAGATAACACAAATCATGCATTGCTAAACTGTGTGTGTCTTGAAGGTGCACACCACTAATGTTGGCGTATTTAATATGCAATCATTAGTGGTGTGTTACCATTATGATAACACAAATGACACATTGCTAAACTGTGTTTCTTGAAGATGTACACCAATATCATAATACGTGAAGGAAATGATTAAACCTTGATTTTAAAATGTTCTGTTTTTCATAGCATGTTATATATACTATTTTGATCACCCTTAACACCCTAACATCAGCAAGTGATATTCTTTATAACTTGCACTTACTATAATTAAAATTCAGGAGGTTTTGAAGTTTCGGATCATTTCCTTTATTCCTATGAGCCTAGTGATACCTTGGTGGGAAAAGACATGCTAGTTCCCCCAGGGGTTAAATGGCTAAACCATCTGCCATTACTGGTCATGTTTTAAATGTGTTGCATTGGGAATGCTGGATAAAGAGGGAAAGTGAAATCATTTACTTGTAACTTACCAATTTATATTTTCAATGAGTAAACTCAGTTTATTTTCTATGCACCTCAAGATGTTCATGTTTTAGGATGTTAAAAGTAGTAGATTACATTCAGTTCTCATCCACATAGAGCTGAGAGAGAATGAGTTGATTGTTCACTGTGGTGGCACTTGTAGCCTTTTCACTCCCAAAATCTGATTGTTAATTGTCCCCTCTAGCTGCTTGTAAATGAATCACGAGAATTTGGTGTTAGATCAAGCTAACAACTGCTACATGTACCTGATACATTTTAGCATTCTTGTTTCCTGTTTGCTGGATAATATATGGATATTATAGGAAGAAATTACTTGGTAATCACATCTGGCAGTAAAAAAGTTAATGAGGTTTTTTTTTTCTGATAGCATGAGGAAAATTACGTGCTTATGATGTGGAACTTTATTTGTTCTTTGCACATAGCTTAGATGCAATTGACCCAAATGCATATGAGGCATTTCAGGCATCAAACAACCTCACAGATGTTGTACAGCGATGCCTGCAGAAAAAGGAATCAAATGCAGGTGTTTTGCCAGGAATGAGTAAAAAACTGAGTATTAAAGCTTCCTTGATGACACCTGTCAAACCTATGCTGGTATGAAGTTTGTTTACTTTGTTACTTACACTGTTTACGTAGAATGAATGCTGTTTTGAATTGTTTCCTTTGCTTTGTTCTTGGTTAGCACAGTGAGTACCTACAGAAAGTGTACATATATCTAAGTTAAAGTGACCCCTTCATTATCAGTACAGGTGTTTCTTTGCCCATGCTTAAGTACTATGTTTTGAGCAATGCGATCTCCTAAGAGGTTTGTAAGGGGTCTCGCACTTCCCCAAGGCAAACTTCTCCTGGACTCGTCTCAAATCCTCCCTCCAGGGGAGAAATGTGCATCTTACAACAAGGGAGTACTCATAGGCTTAGTGACCAGGTACTGTCTTTAATTTTTGTATTTCACAGGCAGAAGCTTGTAAGAGTTTTTCACAGGCATTGAAGAAATGTCCCAAGGGAATGTATGCGGAGATTAAATATGATGGAGAGAGGGTCCAAGTAATCTGCTTTGCATTTAATACTTTAACTCCCAGAAGTGATAAAGAATGAATCTCTCTTAATGTTCTCGACAAATTTTAGTAAAAAAGGTTGAAAGAACAAAGAAAGTTATCATGCTAAAGATTAAAAATGCTCTAGTAATCTGTGGTTGCTTTACAATTAATATTGACAATTAATTTATATTTACATTTACTTTTTAAGGTTCACAAGAGTGGTAATGAGTTTCAGTTTTTCAGCCGCAGCCTCAAACCTGTCCTTGCACATAAGGTAAGCTGTTTAGAGCTTCACTGTCTTGTGGTACAACTATGTTTTGCTTTTTTGACATGCACGTAACATGCAGCACCATTACTTTTTTGTCTTTATCACACTAGGTAGCACCCATAAAAGATCATCTTCCAAAAGCTTGTCCTCATGGCAACAGTCTCATATTGGATAGTGAGGTATTTTGCTCTTGCATTTTGGGTTAATTTTTCTTCAGATTTGTGTTTTTCCTTGTAGTTATTGACATAAGTCTCTGATCATTTTTTCAATTTTTTTCTCTTTTAAGGTGTTACTTGTTGACAACAAAACAAGCAAACCTCTCCCTTTTGGAACTCTAGGCATTCACAAGGTAATTGCAGACTAAGTGTTAGTGTAAGTACATTCCTCGTTTATTAATTAATACTACGGTATGATGAAATGGATAATCACAGTTTGTAGATGAGTTTGGTGATACGAGAAAATTCCGCTGGGAGAAACTATTAAAATGCCTTCTCTCTCTCTCTCTCTCTTGTATTTTTGTTTGCAGAAATCGGCTTTCAAAGATGCCAGTGTTTGTTTGTTTATCTTTGATTGCCTGCAGTTTAATGATGAGAACATGATGAAAAAGTAAGTTCTGTAGTCACTTAATGGAACCACGTGTGTCTTGTAACGACAATGTATCTTTCACAGAGTAATTTGTACATGTAGCTTGAAGTTCATTTGACAGCTTATTGTTTTCTTTCCTTTCCCTTGTTTTTATGTTTGCTTTATTGTTTTGTTTTTGTTTGTTCTGGTTTTGGTTTGCTAACATTACTGTTCCCTGACACACTCCATGTTTTTAAGGAGCATGACAGAAAGACGGAAAGTCTTGGAACAAAATGTCACGGTCATCCCAAACAAAATAATGTTATCAGAAATGAATTTCCTAAAGGTAATGTTATTATAAATAGTTTCCTTGTGCACGTGCATGTAGATGTTTATACACTTTCAAATATTAATCTACAACATATAAGTAGGTATAAGATTTTCAGCTTACTAGTTGCCCTTTTGGCAATATGAATTCTGTCTTGATTCAAGTACAAGATGAGTACATACTGTTACTACATACTAATCAGGTAAACTTTTCATTGAGACTTGAACTGCAATGTCACCCTTTTTAGACAGAAAAAGAACTCTCAAAGTTGATGACGCGTGCCATCAAAGAAGGCCTCGAGGGACTGGTACTGAAGGATATCAATGTAAGGCGGCAATGCTATTGGTTATTATAATTATGAAGTTTGATTTGTGTAATAAATTGGAGTTCATCAGAGCGCTTGAAGCTAATACAGTCCATGTCAAATTACGCGCCCCGTTAAAATGACCGCTCTATGCTATAAAGAATATGTCGAGCAAAAGTACGCGCTAAAATACACGTCGCGTAAATGCGAGCTAAGCGAAGTTGGACACGAGATGAGGTGACTATGAATTGCGCAAATATTTCAGAAATACAATTCCTCTTGTTTATTTTATGCAGATAGCTGCCTCTAAAAAGCAGTCTTCCATAGAAAGTAACATTAATCTTTTTCATGCGCCTCTGGAAGCTAAAGATCTAACATTTGATCGCCAAACATTCAACCATATGTTTGTCTTCCTTTTTTCAGGGTATTTATGAACCAGGAAAAAGGCATTGGCTCAAGGTAAATGAGGCCAAAAGACCCAGATTTAAAATTTGTTGTAGTTGCGGTTCTTGCAAGATATATTTTCTTTTACAATAGTATTAGTTTTTTTCATACCTAAAAAGCATTACTTATCAGCTAGGCTACAAAGTCGTGTTTCTTCATAGCAGTTCTTACCAAAATGGAAAGCTGATAGCGAAGCTTCACTGTGAGTAGCGAAGCGGGCGGTAACTTTCTATGCACTAACATCTCGCCCAGAAGGAATTGTAATATTCCTGGTTGCTTCATTTTGCAGAATTTATACTTATTTACTGAGTGAAAGGGCTTGACGGAAACGTATTAGACTTAAGGTCGTGACTAATTTTTTTCCGTCTGATGTTTGTTTACAAGATGAAAAGGGATTATCTCGAGGAAGGTGCCATGGCAGATACTGCTGACCTGGTTGTACTAGGGGCCTACTATGGAACAGGCAACAAAGGTGGATTGATGTCGATCTTTCTTATGGGTGTCTGGGATCCAGCCGCAAAGCAATGGTGTACTGTGGCTAGGTGTGGCAATGGTCATGATGATAAAACCTTAGAGCGGCTTAATAGGGAACTGAAAATGAAGAAAATCAGCAAGGTTTGTGACGTGGAACAACAGATACCTCAGTAGTGCTTATACTTATGGGGTACCAAAACAGTAGGACTATGCCGAGATCCCTTATACAAAAGATTATAGTCGAAATCTTTAAATGTTCAATATCTTCCCTTTTTTTTTGCTTGTTAAGTATTTTCATTTTTTTTCCTTTTTTTGTTTTTTCGGTTCTTGTTTCTGATCTTGTTTTTTCTTTATTTGTTTTGATATTAGCAGCTACGGAAATCTTAAACAGTTATGTGAATTAATAAGGTGATGTGATTTGATGCAGGACCCTTCTAAAGTTCCTCTATGGTTGAACATACACCGAACTTTAGTTCCTGACTTTGTCGTCGAAGATCCAAAGGTAAAGTTTTATTCTTTAACCGCGTAAGAATGATTTTTGCTGTAGTTATATATAATGCCATTCTCACCTCATTTACTCAACGAGTTAAGCACACAATTGATGTATCTGTTTTCTTCAGAAATCCCCAGTGTGGGAGATAACTGGGGCAGAATTCAGCAAATCAACGACGCACACTGCTGATGGTATATCGATCAGATTTCCACGAGTAACGCGGATCAGAGACGACAAGGATTGGCAAACTGCAAACGATCTACCTCATCTGAAGGTATCTGAAGATTTGTTTGTTTGTTTGTTCGATCTTTGTGTTTTTGTTGTTGCCTTTTGATTTCAAGGTCTCACTTGGAGTCATTGTCTCCCGCAGGTTTTGTTCAAGAACTCGAGAGCTTCAACCAGTAAGTAATAAAATAGTGGTCCTTAAGCAGTTATTTTCAAGACAGTGTCTCTTCTGAAGTGCATTTCAATTTTGGAATAAAGAAGTTTGCGTTTATTTCTTTGTTTGTTTATATGTCATCTCTGTATGGTTGTTGTTGGTGTAAGTTATTTTTTAGGGAAAAGAAAGACATCGTTACTCGCTCACACAGTGATAATTTTTACCTATCTTTTACAGATGTGGCTGACCTTGTGGACAATGACGATGATGATAATGCTGCTGCTGATGATGATGATGCAACTGACGATGATCACGATCCTCCATCTAAGGACAAGGAGATGAAAAACGAAAGCCCTTCCAAGGAATCAAACGAGACTGAAAAAATAACAAGGAAGAGAAAAACACTTGACTATCAAGAAAATAGTTCTCCTAGTAAACGGGTTAGTGTGCGCATGTGTCTATCGTTAAGACGCGGTTCAGAAAATCTCACTCTTAGGACTTAACTTTGAAGAAGGGCTTACAACATTTCTGTTTGGTTGTGTTTCCGTTTTGAAATTTTTGCGCACAACTCTTAGCCATTTAGAGACCTTACTATAACTTTTTCATCACCGTAGAGACTTAAGGTCATGTAAGAGAATGAAAAATTGATGATGTTCGTAGCAATTTTGTGGTGGAATTTGCAAATTCTTCACTTTTGAATTTGATGGTTTGGTTGCAATTCCTAATAAGGACCTTTTTCGTATCCTCCTTAGGCCAAGTCAGCCTGCAAGTACGGATCGAAATGTTATCAGAAGAGTGAAGATCATTTGCAGAAATTCAGCCATCCGCAGGTTTGTAAACAAAAAATTTTAGCGTAGAAATTCGTCGTTGAACCACACCTTCGTTTTTGAGGATGAATGTGAAAACCTGATGATATCTCCCACCTCCTCAAGGTTACTAAGTATTCAGGAAGAAAAAAAATGGGGAGAATTTATTTGCGGAGAGATTCAAGGCAGGTCAAAGGGAACTTTTTTTATCGCTGATATTTCTCTCATGTGCTGTTTACCCTTTTCTGTTGTGTAGAATGACAATGGCGATGAATCTAGTCCAAGCAAGAATAAGGTACCTTGAACAATTTGTTCGCTTTTTTTGCTCCTAATGTTTTGCCAGAACGATCGTAAGAAGTTGCGGTCAGTGACTTAGGGTCCCCCAGCTTAATAAATTTTTCACTCCTTAAGACGAAAGTCCAGCTGTGATGAAAATCTACATTTTTTTTTCTTCAGAAAGAGACTATTGTGTTGTTTAGTAAAGTTGAGTGGCCTTATTTCATGCTTCATTTATTGTTGGACTTGCTTCCTTCATCACCACACTAAAAATAGTTCTTCTGACACTCGTTGTCTTTTTTCTTTCATTTTGCAGTTTTTGGTCGTAATTTTTTCCTGATTTGTAGTTGTTTTATTTTTCTAGACTCTAAAAGATATTTTTCAAGGACTGACCATATTTCTCGCAAACGATCTTGAAGATTCTGCGAAACTCAGAAGATACATCATTGCGTATCCTTTAATGCCTTCGAACAGCGAAAATGTTAAACAAACCACAGTCTTCAATTACACGTTTAAACAGTCAAATAAACAAAGCCATGTCAAGCTATGATATTCGGTTTCTTCCGTGGCTTTCCAAAGCTAATAGCATCACGCACGAGCTAAGTTAACTCATTTCCTGATTACGCTTTTAGATGTTTTCTTGATTTTTTTGTATATGGTTGAATCCCTTAATTAAGTGATATATTGTAGTTACGACGGAGATGTAGTCGGTGAGTTCGAAAAGACGACTGCAAGCCATATTGTGAGCAACACTAAGGTGAGTGTGCTTTCCAAAATTCACATTATTCAATACATGCAAATACTCGTATGTGACTGTATCCCTTTACGTTAAATTGAAATTTCACACTGAACACTTCACGATAATATTCAAATTTCTTCCTTTACACCTCACGCGTAGCCGTACCCTCTCCCCCAAGGTGAAACGGACGTTTATTCTTGTCATAATCTCGGCTTATTTCCATGCCTCATCCAGTATTTGTCGCACAATGTTTTTGTCTCAAAAACAAACCAATGTGAATTTCATTCTCAGCATTGGTACTCACATCTTAAATGGCACAGACACTATCAACCGAGATGTTCAGCAGCATGAAGAAATGTTTTTTATAACTCCTGTTGTAGTCATCAGAAAACAGTTAGACTAGAGCAATTAGCGTATAGAATTGGAAAACAGATGGTGAAAATTTTAGATGGAATTGAAAATAGGACGCTGTTGGACTTACTTTTGTTTCTTTTTATGTTTTATTCTGCAGGGTGGTCATACGATGGATCGACCAGTCAAACTAGTTTCACCATCCTGGATCTGGAAATGCATCAAGAAAGGACACCTTGTGCCCGAAAATAAATTTGCACTCTAAATTGTAAGATATTTAAAGTGAAATGTGTATTTATACAACGTGCTGTGCAACCACAAGGCCTATGTGTGTTATTCAATGGTCTCCTCATCTCGAATGTCAAAGTGTAAATACTTTATCACAAAATGCTATGTAATGCAAGAATTTTTTAGGTCGTTATGTAAATGCACAAAAGGCACATTGCGCAGGACTGTTTGGTGACAGTCGTCAAGTACGAGAGGAAATGCGTAGTAAACTTCTCTGCTGATATGTCAAAGAACTATGGGTAGTAGGATGACTGTTAACTAAGGTTATCATATTTGCCAATTGCATTGATCCCTGTTTCAATAAATTGTCAGCTAAACAGAGAATGAAACAAGCCATGTGTACAAAGTTTTAGAAAGTCTTGTTTTCGTACTTGTTTCTAGTTCACACTGCAGCGATTTATCAGTTACATGTATTCAAGATGAGTTATAGATCACAAAACTTAAAACAATCTCACTGCCTAAATGAATATTCCTCGTTTAAAGTACGAAACTGTACTAAGATGATTTAGGCGAATTTAATTACTTTTCGGATGTTTTCGGCGGAAATTCCTCATATCTCAGTAGGGGTGTTACACTAGCTGAATTTAGGCGAATTTTCGAAGCGTCTATTGTTTAAACAACATCGAAAAATCGCAATGATGACAAACCACGATCACTGAAATCCAGAAAGAGGTTAGCAATAGGTGGAATTATTGAAATTAGAAGATCCTCGCAGCTAAGAACACTACTGAAACGAGTAGTTGTAAATAGGACCTGGAAAAAAATTCAGGCCCGTACGGGATTTGAACCCATGACCTCTGCGATACCGGTGCAGCGCTCTACCAATTGAGCTAACAAGCCAACTGGGAACTGGTCAGTGAATTGGGTACAAATAAACATCCAAGTGAATGAAGATTTTCGATATATGAAAATTCACATATTTGCACTGCGGTGGAGAGATGAAATTAGAAGATCCTCGCAGCTAAGAACACCACTGAAACGAGTAGTTGTAAATAGGACCTGAAAAAAAAAATTCAGGCCCGTACGGGATTTGAACCCATGACCTCTGCGATACCGGTGCAGCGCTCTACCAATTGAGCTAACAAGCCAACTCCACCGCAGTGCAAATATGTGAATTTTCATATATCTAAAATCTTCATTCAGGTGGAATTATTGTTCACGGATCGACAGTCAAGAACACAGTTTGATTGGACATTACAACGGATATCTCGTGCCCAGGAGGTTATCATCTTCCACGCATGAGTAGAACCTGGGCTTTAGAATTGAGCTTATAAAAACCCCTTCCTTGTTCATTTGTCGTCATTCACTTCCTGCCTGGTTAAAAAGTGTGAGGCGTTGTACGACTGAGCTGAAGTAGACTCTGAAAGGTAAAGGCAATTTCACAGGTTCGCTTGTGGGCATAAACTGCGTTGTTTAGCTTCTGAATTTTCAAAAGAATCCGCATTTGTAAGATTTTCATTTGGTAACAACGAATCACTGTCAAACTGGTCCCGCCAAAACCTTCTGAACGTGTGGTCATGTCTAGTGTTTGCATGTCTAATTTCAAGAGCTTTCAGATGGCGTGGGGGCTCTATTATCGTATCAACTAATCGTTAACAAAATGGTTTCACAAAAACCTGATTTCTAACCCGGAAAGAGTTATGGCTAAGATACGAAGATCATGCTCTTGATTGATTGTCGGCCAACTCGATTTAGTCATAGAGAAGCTACATTTATTTGATCAGAAGCACATTTTATTTGTAAACATTCATTTACTCGTGTTTGACGATACTTTCGAAACATCTACTACGCGCAAGAAACGCCTTCTGGTTTGACCTGAGCGCCTACCACAACAATGACAGCGCCATAGTGCTGTACTGGGGAAGGCAGCTACCTGCAATATGCCGCGGTTTATTAGAGCTACCTGCAATATGCCTCTAATTTAGAAGTAAGTTTTTTCAGACATATAATGTTTGATTACGATAAAGTAAAACACAAACTGGGGACGAGCAAGGTTTTGGTTCGGAGAAAAACTTCATTTCCATAGAGTAATCACCCGAGGTTATTTCGAGACAATTTTGAAACTTTAAACTTTGAACTCCCGAGAGCATTTTTATCATTCTTCTCTCTGGCGGGATAACTTGAGTTGATAAAGTAAATCGGCCACTGGGAAGAGTTTCAAAGCTGACATTTCGAGCGTTAACCCATCGTCAACCAAAACTCATTCGCTCTGACGAAGGGCTAACACTAAAAAGCGTCAGCTTTGAAACTCAATCTAGGTTATCAACTTAGTTGAAAATACTAATTACCCTGTTATACTCTCCCACCGTCGCAGCACTATATTTTCTTTAGAAATTTAACATTCACTTCTCTCTGGCAGCTTGGCTTTTCCTTGAAAATTTGCTGTTATATTTTTGCCAAGTGCATATTATTTAGCGAGTTGCTCGTGTTTTGACGAATCCGAAAAAAATCCGCTCTCCCATATGTTAGACGTAGTGGATAAGAGATTCGTTATTTATTTTTCAGTTTCTGAATTCAAGCTATCGAAAATACCTCCAGTCGCATCGATCGCACAGGGCGCGTGGCAAAGAGGAAAGCAAAACAAACGAAACTAATTGTAAAAGGGAAAAAAAAAAGTTTACGAGAATGTAAGTATGAGTGCAAGTTTCCTGTTTCAAGACCCAAGTTGCTCTTACGTTTCCTGACCGAATTTCAACGAGCCGACTGACCGCTTGGCTGAAACCGCAAAGTCTTTACGGTTATCTTCATCATTTTGGAACAAAGTCATGTTTGTTTTTTCCTGTTTCTCCGGTTAGCATCCCAGCAGACATTTCCCGCCTAAAAACCGCAGGGGCACGTACCTCTCGCAGCCAAGTCTCATATAGACCGACAACGACGTATTAACCTCAAAGTCTTCATGCTAATCTAAATGATATTGGAACGAAGGACGGCATATTTGAGCTTTTTGCGTATGTTAGGGCTCACTCAAACAGAAATTTCCCTTTTCCAGACCAAAGTTGCCCATGCGTTTTGAAGAATAATATTTAAGACTGACAAAGACTGGCGTAGTACTTAACTAAAACCGCAAGGTCTTCGCAATATTGAACAATTTCTTGGAGAACAACGACCAGTTGGCTTGTTTTTTTTTAAGGCGCAATTGGGCATAACTTTCTGGCGCAAAAACATGTTTTGTTATCTGATTAAATGTTTGGAAAAATAGAGTGTTGTTGGTGGTGGAAGATGAAGTGTTTGCGGACTACCTGTTCGTTCTTGGATGTTTTGGAAAAGTATGGGAAAACTATCCAGCCAAGAACTTGTTCAGAATTTAAAATGAAGGCAATCTTTGTCGCGCAATATATGTTGGGAGTGGAGGTAACAGTGTCTGTGTAAACTGTTTGTTTATTTTGTAGAATTCTGAATGACCTAAAGAGCAAAAGTATCACGGAGGAAACTTATGTATATGTTTAGACGATTATAATCATTCTTCTGTCTCTTAACTGACTTTTGATTTTCGGTCAAGACCGTGATTTACTTGGCCATATACGATTTTAGCACAATTAATTGTTGTGAAACGAGCTGTGTGCAAACAAATAACTCAAAACCGCGAAATGTCAAACTGTTAAACATCATTAACTACAAAACTAAACGATGTTAGCTTTCGAAAACTGTAAGTTTTATTTTGTCATTGTAGGCTTCATTTTGATCAAACGGGCTGAACATAATGAAACTTTATGCAATAGTTTCTTAGTAGAAATTTACACCAAACAAGCCTAACGCTTACAGACATTTTGAAATTATCAGTATCACTGTTATAGATACCACGAAAGTTGAAAAGTAAGGCATAGTTTTGTGGTCAAATGAGGAATCTCAGCTCAGTAAAATCATCTTGTGCACGATTGTTCCAAGATCCTCTCATTATTTTGGCCAGACTCAACCGACTGTTACAGCCTATTAGGAGACAGACTCCTTCGCGGCCGTTGCTTGATGACAAAAATGAAATTCGTCTTTTGTAAGTAATCAAAAAGTAGTGCAACTGACATTACGACTAGATTAAGCTAACTAATAATTTGCCCGCGAAATATTAATTCAATTTTCATGATCAAATATACTGAATACTGAAAGTTAAATTCGGCCAAAATGTTATAAACGAGATAAATCTTCAGAGAATCGTAGACTGTTAGAGTATCTATTTCAAGAAGATTTTTAGTGTCTGAATAATTTATCCAAAATCAGCGTCTCTGGAATATGTGGTATTATTAAATTATTTCCGGCCCACTCTTATATCCTATCTTAAAGCTGAACCTTCACCGGAGAATAACGAGTTACCCTTCTGACCTTTCTTTGGCGGTAGAAATTAATGAACACAGCTACAACTAGTATCAGTGCTACAAGCAGCACAGTGGCACCTACAACCATCATCAGAAACACGCGCCTACTTCCCTGTGAAAAATGTTCCACTGTTGTGCTCTCAACCTCGTCATTTTGCTCTGTATCGCCGTAAATCTTCGTAAGAGCTTTTTCCACGACCTCAGCGTATTCCTTGCTAAGGTACGTCTGCGCAAATTCTGCCATAACCTTGCGAAGTTTTAAGCACTGCGAAAGGTCCTGTCGCGAGCACTGCAGGAGCTCCTGGCATAACTGAGGAAGCCGGTCGATCCAGTGCGGTACAGGTGCTGTCTCGTTGTCGTGGTACACATTCAGGTTAAACCAGAAATTTCCAGTGAGGCTGATTAGGCGGCGTATCGAACTGATCAACTGAAGATACTGTTTCCAACTCAACTGGAATGGACAGAATGCTGTACTTAAGGGCGTGAACGTTTTTCCGGCTGAGTTTACCATAGCATCACACTCCGTCGCTAGTGTGAACACAGAACCTGTACGTAACGTTCCATATGCGCCATACGGGTGGACTGTACGCTCTACGACCATCTGACCTGCAGTGAACCCGTCATACGTAGTCTGTGTCTGACCATGTGCCACTGGAAATACGGCCAATACCTTGCACCACGCAGGGTTCTTATCTATCCCGGTGATGCCGCGTATCACGTCACCGACAGCCAACTGCGATACACGGATAAAGCGTTTAGTCTGTTCCTCGACGCGCATCAGGCCAGAGACTCCGTTAGCACGCGATGTTAAGTTCTCTGTCTCATCATAACCTTTTTTGAGGGCCTCGGCATTTTTCATTTGGTGGATCACGACCAGGAACAGGACAAAATATTTCATGCTGATGTCAACACCGAACTGAAAAGAAAATATTTTAGAGAGAAACAGCAAGTGGTCACGTTTTCCACCTGAAGGAAATGATTTTTAACAATTCGGTTGATAGCCATAATAAAACACGGTTTGGTCGCTAGGTCAGCTAAATCATGCTACTATAATTCTGAGTATAATGCTATAATTAAGGCATCGAGGATAATGACGCTATAATGACAAAACTTCTTTAAAATCCCCTTGATTTTACAGTTCAACAAGAGATAGTCCTGTTGCGTAAGAGCTGTCAATAGTGAGCCTGCTTTGCTGGCTTGCGTTTTAAGAATTTAAGCCAATAAGATATTGTGTTCTGAACTTCGATAAGACCCTTTATTTTCTTAGCAAGTTTTACCTGTTAGTGATAGGAATAGAAATGGGGGTGGGGGTGGGGAGGGGAGGGGGTTTGAGGTTGAAGAGCTCTTAAAAGCTATTATTTTGAATGATTAAATTTCACCATATTTTTTGGTGTAATGAAGTATTTTCAGGGTGATGCTCAAAGGTATAATGCTTTAATTTTCCAGCATAATTCTTCTGACCCAAGTGGTCGCATAACAGGGCCTCCTTGACAATAATTTGATCATTCGACGTAGAAATTTTCTAATAAGAGCTTACCAGTATCCTACACATTTTTCTGTTCTTTAACAACTGAATAAAATTTCGTCACTGGTTTAATCCAATGCACTATCGCCTGTCTGAACATGGTCTAATCCCCATTCATTCTAACCATGCTATGTGACGCTTGAATAGTGAATCGATGGACGATACAAGAACGATGTTGGGTGACGTTTTCAATAGCATGATAAGTGTACGTGCTGCATAAATGTGACATGAATGTTTGTACCATTAGTGTTTGTCCATCACTCTAAAGACTGGTTGAACGGACAGCGGAGTTTCATTGCTCAAAGTGCTATATAACAGCTTATGTCCGAAATAAAATTGTAAACTTCTCATGTCAAAGAAGTTGTGAGGATGCATCAAACAGACGATAGTTCGAATGATCACTACTTGTACAGAGCGTGACATAATGAAAGATTTTGGGATCACGGAGATTAATTTACAGACAATTCGATGAGCTTTTAAGTTCCGCTTCAGCAAAAAGGCAACTCGTGTATTTTCCCTGCAGTGCGATAAGGAAGTGGCACTTATCCTAATAAAACTCACTTCCCAAATTCAAGCATTCCTTCCCCTCAGTTACATTTGTCGAGCGATCGCAAAAAAAAATATTTAAAGCAAATTACAAGTTTCTCCACCTGGGACTGACATTGCCGAGGGAATTTCTACCTATGCTGACTACAGCACTAAACATTTTTCAATCATTTTTCGCCTATGATTTAATTTTTTTGTTGTTTTAGTTGCTGTTGTTGTCACAAAGGTAGTCCAACGAAAAAGAGCATCGGGCTTCAATTTGAAATAAATGAATGTAAATTCTTCTTTCACCATTCGGGCAATTTCATTAATTGTAATTAATTGGTATGGTGAGGACAGAAAACTATTGGCCTTAAATTTTTACCTGATCTTAGCGCACGGACCTTGAAAAAGGTTTCAAAATGCACCTCTTGAAATCTCTTTCTTAAAAAGGGTCGATAAAAGCAATATACTTGTACGATCCTAACTTGCCACCGCAAGCAGACTTCCATAAATAATTCTCTCCAAACTTACCTTATCAAATTAAAGCACCAAAATGTGTTCCAACTGGCTCGTGTGACTGCTTTTCTGGTAACTGAAATAATAGCATTTCGCAAGGCAATTTATATTCCCCATTTCGGTAACCAGATCTCGGCTTCCTTGCTCAGCTGAAACTCAATGTATTGTTGACACTGCCGGGTCAGGTCTCATGTTTCAGCTCCGAGTGGTTAGGCTGACATTTCACGTACGGGCAAAATAATCTCTTTCCAACATGAAAAATCGAGACGAATTGTTTGATTCTCGTGGGTACCGTTTGCCACCGGCAGCGTGGTCAAATATCTTAATAAAGAGCAGCGAAATCATAATGGAATATTTCCTGCATACACTGTACGAGCTTCATAAAGCCTTTGTTGTCGGCTGTCGATAGTTCGTGGCATGTCACGTAACGCACTCACCTGCTATTCCTTCTTTAACGGCAAGCGACGTTGTGTGACATCAACCCTCCTCCCTCCCATCCACGGTAAGTGGAAAAACGGTTGCTTAGGATACAACATAAAGTAAAACTGTATAGGTAAAATTTATCAAATATTTTCACATCAATTTCGTCATCAAGATGTTTGGGTCTTCCCTCCATCCCTTTATAAAGCTATCCGTGTCCACTGTAGTCCACTGTTGCTATTAAATGGCTGACAGGTATCAAGGACATTTCCCTCTTCCTTTTTTTTTAGATAAAATAAAAAGCGGACCCTCAGCTCCAAAATCAACAGTTGGACACTAAGATCCTTTATCAAAAATCGGGCTCCAGTGTCCGAAATCACAAATTGGCTATTAGAGTCAAAATTGAGAAAAGAGGTCGCTGGTGGCCAAGTTGAAATATACGCCACTTTAAGCCAAAAAAGGGAACTAGGATCCAAAATCACAAATCAGCCATTAGAGACCAAAATTACAAATCGCCCACTACGGTCCAAAATCAAAAATCGGCTGCCAGGGTCCAAAATCGCACATGGGCCATTAGGGGCCAAAATCACAAATCGGCTGCTAGGGTCCAAAATCGCACATGGGCCACTAGGGTCCAAAATCACAAATCGGCCACTAAAGTTCAAAATCACAAATCGGCCACCAGGGTCCAAGATCACAAATCGGCCACTAAAGTTCAAAATCACAAATCGGCCACTAGGGTCCAAAATCACAAATCAGCCTCTAGAGTTCAAATTACAGTTGTTTTTTACTTTTTTTTTTTTTCAATGGGAAACGCATTTCAATACGTCACTCATTTGAAAGTCAATGTAGTGCCTGCCAATTTTTTGGCTCAAACACTACATGAAAGTTTTCCAGCGACGAAATTAGCGAGGAAACAACCACAAGGACTGTTCATGTTGCGAAAGAAATCACCTCCGCCAGACCGATATCATAAAATATAGGTATCTTTATATATTTGGCACAGAAACATTTTTGTAGACAACAGAATTATAACCATGTTCAAGAATTTTTTTTTCAAAGATTTTTTCTGTTTTAGAGAAAATTACCAGAAACAAAATAAAAAATTTAACCAAATTTTTTTGTCGGTCTAGAATGCCAAACTCGCAGTTTCTCACGAAAAAGGTAAGATAGGTGTTGCGTGATGTTTTTCTTCGATCGCTGTAACACAAGCTCCAACAGATGTGAAGCATTCTGTTAACGATGACGATGCATCGCCGAAATGAAAGAGAACCTACATACAATGACGACCAGTAATCAACCTGTCAGCGAGTTATACGATCTATTATAATCATTAAAGAGGCGCTGCATCGATGCGTGCGGTTTAAAATAAAATATTCTACCTAATCTCGTCACCAACATAATTACACGTAAACTTTAACTGGGAAATTCCAATATTGTACTTCAACAAGACAGATGTCTTGACTTTCTTAAGCAGGAATACGATATTACCTGTTTGTAATAGGGGTATCAACACATATCTTCGTAATTCGTATTTTCTCCTTTTCAGCGTAGGGAGGGTTTGTTTATCTTTATCTTGTATCTATTTATTTGTCTTGTCCTAATTAGTCTTAATTAGTCCAAGTACAGGTGCTGAAGCCCTGTTAACAGAAACCGGTAACCAAATTTAATTTCCTTAGAGTTTAGTTTCCAACGTTTTCCTTTTAATTCAGAGGTAGCGTATACGTGATGAAAATATCAACACGCAATGCATTTATTAAGCACCAACGTTCATTGAATTTTAGATCAAAAATAGCAATTAAGGTCTGAAGCACGTAAAATATGATAATCAGCTTCTCTTTGCAAACGGTTTGACGTAATTAATTCTTTCCAGTGTTATTGATACCTCAGTTGCGCAACTTCCTCTGTACTTAAATCCATTCCTTTTCCAAAAAAAAAAATTCTGAAAAGTGGAGGTACATAATTTTCTTCTCTAATCTTTAGAACCTGTATAACTTTTGCAAACGGAAATCCTCACATAACACTTGAAGTTGAAGTTGCTTCTTGTTTTCAAATTGTAACCAATGTGAAACCCGCTAAGCACTCAGAGCCAATACCACTTAATAGTTTTTTTTTTTATCTTAAAAAAAAATTGAGGGAAATAATTTCATCTGCAGAGGTTAATAAAGATAACATCACTACAATGACCACCAGGAAAACGGTCTGCAGTTTCGAGAAATAGAAAAAAATCTGTAAATCGATATGTAAATTCTTTCATCCGGCTTTAACGTTTTTGCAGTATCAAATTTAATATAACCGCCGTGTCATCCCCTTCTGTTTGTCCAATACTGCTCCATTAAAAATTTAAACTTTAATATTTTGTCGCAAAACACACTGGGGTAAACAGCTGTATTCTAAACGGAAAGTTGATGTCACTCTTTCATCCGCCATCTCGCTCGTAAAGAAACAAAGAAAACAGACAAGTTAGCGATGAAATGGTCAGGATTGTTACTCTTTTCAATTCTGGTTGCTATTTGCAGCGGTAAAGAGAAAGGTGAGTATTAAAGCCACCTGGCGTAACTTTTGACTGTAAATATATGAACGTCATTTATGTGAACTGCGGATAAAAAAATGAATATGAAAGCGATCTTCGTAGTAATGAAAACTTCTTAGGCAATTGTGAAAAATAAGGCCTGAAAAAAATTCAGACCTGTACGGGAAGTAGTCCGTGTAACCGTGTAGATCACTTCCATATTCATTGGCGTAAATTTCGTTAAATCAATTTTTCAAACACTTTAACAATTTATTTTTAATACTCACTCACGTTAGTACTGGCTTCAATAGGGTAACTTCTGCGATTTAATTTGGCTAGATTAAAAACCATCTATCAAAATCGCTAAGAACATAGTTTCTATCGTTCACCTTGTTGCATTGCTACAAAGATTTTTTTCTGAACAAGTGTTCATCCATTATCATAATATCAAGACGAAAGTGATGGTTAAACTTTATGGAAATTAATTTTTTAAGTCTCAATTATTCTTAGATAAGAAGAAAGTTTCATAGAACGAACGATTTTGAAGCGTGCTTGCTAGAAACAGGTTCGGCTAGGAATAGGTTGCTCTTCTAGATATATAAACTTATTTCACTTTGCTTAATTTTTAGAAAACTGTCGGCAAGTAGAGATGAACCCCGCAAAGCAGGACTTTGTCCTCGAGAACCACGTTTTCAAAAGGATGGAAATTGAGACAGCCAGCGCATGTGAAGTGAACTGCTTCATGGAAGCTGACTGTGTTTCCTACAATCTAAAACCGCAACAGAATGGAACAATTTTGTGTGAATTGAGTGATTCGGATCACGCAAACAATCAGCAGGATCTACGATACAAAGAAGGGACTGTTTACAAATCATTTAAGGTGAGTTGAATTATTCTCATATATTTTGAATGCATGAAAAGAGAAAACCAAAACAAAACAAAATAAAAGAAAGATTTGAAATTCTTTTCACTTTCCATGTTGTCTGGGGAAGGAAACCATACGCTCAAAGGATGGATGGATACATGAACGCATGAATGCGTAAATGCAATCATGCATTCACGCATGTCTGAATTGATGGATGTATGCGTGCACTTGAAATTAATCAATAAAGAAATGAGTGTATCGGTAGGGATGAATTGGCTGGAAGAAGGGGGGAAAACTGGGTACCAGAGCGATAGATTCTATTAATAATTTTATATCTTCGCAGAACCGCTGTTCCAGTATGCTTTGTCCATCAACAAAGCGATGCCAAACTGGCTTCACTTGGAAGGGTTATCGTTGTGTTTGCGCAAATGGACTACTGGGAGAAAACTGCACTGAAGGTATGTCGAGGAACGAAGAACTTTTTAAGGTACCAGGAGGACAATGGAGGTGTGAGGGAGACAGCTTTACCGCATGATCATGTATGAGGTCTTAAATGGCTTTTGTGGTCTTAAATTGCTGGGATGGACAAGGAATTCTTACAGAGGACCTCTCTTGGCCTCTTGCCCATAGTGATCGACTGGTAATAGGTCTGACGTAAAATAAATAATAAAAAATTACGTAACATTCGCTCGGAATTTAGTGAAATGTGTCTCTCGTTTAGCAGCACATAAAGTTATTTTGTTACAACTTCTTTTATTTTTTGAAGGTCTGTACAAGAAAAAATGATTCTTAATGCTTAGTGTGGCTGAAAATTTTGCTATCCTTTGCTTTATTTATGTTACTGTCATTATTATCTAAACCTAATTTTCACTAATTAGTATTACGTGGCTTTCACCAGAAGCCTTCATTTCCCCCCCCCCCCCCTCCCCATGATCTCTTGTGCATGCATGTCACAATGTCCGGAAGTACTTTACTGGTCGAGCTTTGTGTGAACATTGTCATTGACATGACTCATGCAGCGGTTTTTTTGTGTGTGCAAAATTTAAGGTGATTCCTCAGAAAAAAAGTTAACACAACTTTTTTTAAAATTTCTTTTTAAATACTCCTTACCATTGTCTGTTTCAAGAACTACATGGAAAAGATAGGTCACCCTGCTTGTTTAAGAGACACGATAGGAAAAACATACCCGATTTATGCTAACACTGGTCATGCACGGCATTTCATCGGTTCAAGGTGCATTTCGTAGTGCCTAAAAGCAAGGTTATTTTTAAAGTAACACTTGAAAAAAAGGCCTGATAGGTAGAAAGTCTCTCGAGCGCATGGAAAAGTTTGATATATAGTCTGAGGAAAAAAACACGCAGTTTTAAACAACATCGACTAAAAACGTTCCTTGAGTCAGTTTTTTTCATGGTCATGATTTGCATCATCGAGTAACGGTCTTAGTGCATGGTTTAAGCTATATTTTTTTCCTTTTGATAAATTCCTTTTCAATTTTTCCAATTTAAATGGGATAATATTCTCCTGATTACGTGATATTTATGTTCAGTACAGGATGCGCAGTTCAATACTGAGGAATCACCTTAAATCAATTAGACGGGAGGGAGGGAGGGAGCCGGGGAACCTGCAAAACACGAGTTTCTTTGATGGGATAAATTCACGAAGAGGACCCTTTGCAACCTCATGTTTACGCCAGACCTGTTGATGAAGATAGTCTTTAAATGAGTCGATTGGTAACTGGAGTTTACTGTTTAAGAGGCTGTCTCTCTTATTTCCACCCGGTCAATTTTGCGTCAAAAATAATTTTGCCTGAAACTCTGTTAACAGAAAGACTGTACCTAGGAAAGAACTAAATTAGATTTGGTTTGATTCGAAATAATTTTCTGACTGCATTACGGGCCATAATTATTTCCCAGTCCGTAGGGACCATCGCAACGTCTCGAAAATTGGAAAATAGGCATATTTTGTAACATTGTAAAATATTCGATTCGCATAGTTAAGCCACAGAACTTATATCAGATTGCTTAAAAACCTTTCTAGTTTGCCAAGAAAGTGAGAATTTGCCCTCTCAACATATTTGAAAAGGCGAATTTTAGCATATTCTGACCACTAGAAATCGCCATCGGATTTGGATGTAAAGAATAAATGCTTTTACCTGGAGTTTGATATCATATAATTAATAAATCAATTTCAAATATTCTGAGCTTGCTTCTCTCGGTTCCGCGTCGATTGTGTCCACAAAACAGCAACATGTCAATAGCTGGAGAAATCATGGGTTTATGTGAAATTTCATATATTCTCGCTTCCCAAATATCCATATATCTCGCTGCCCAAATATTACTTTGGGATACAAAACAAAACCATATGGCACAACGTACGGCACAAGCTATCAGCGGTCTTCTCTTTTGTGCGGACCTTTGTGAGAACAGTATAACATCGAACTGGATCTAAATTTAAGCGATCATTTCCTCACTTCAGAAGCCTAAAACCTTCATTTCTCCCTCAGCTTCCAGACATGGAGAGTTTATATTCTGATTTTGGAAAAAATTCAGCTCTGCAGCGATGTTAAATGGGTGATTCATCGCGAAATGTGGCCAATTCCGACATTTGTTTTGATACCACGAATCACGATGGATGCCGCCTACTTTTCGAAGGCAATACCTAGCTATTTGTTGAAGTTATCATGGATTTCACCAATTTGGTTATTAGAAAAATTCTGGAGTGAGCCATGAAGACGGGCTGCAAAGCGGGTAAGCTGTATTTATGACGAAATCTGCTCCAGTGGTTCGATTTTGGTGTAGGCGAAAAAATCGCGAATGCTCGTACATGTGCTGATTCAAACGGTCATAACTTTTGAAAAATCGAAAACGTATAGGGGTTTTTACATATTTTTGCCTATAAAGGTCTAAACTTAACGGCTGTGTAGGATAGAATCGTCAACCAGGTCCCAAATCCCAAAACTTAGCGTCTAAATCAAGGTTATTTACGGCCATCGGCCGATGGCGATTTCTAGTGGTCAGAATATGCTAAAATTCGCCTTTTCAAATATGTTGAGAGGGCAAATTCTCACTTTCTTGGCAAACTAGAAAGGTTTTTAAGCAATCTGATATAAATTCTGTGGCTTAACCATGCGAATCAAATATTTTACAATGTTACAAAATATGCCTATTTTCCAATTTTCGAGACGTTGCGACGGTCCCTACGGACTGGGAAATAATTAGGGCCCGTAATGCAGTCAGAAAATTATTTCGAATCAAACCAAATCTAATTTAGTTCTTTCCTAGGTAAAGTCTTTCTGTTAACAGAGTTTCAGGCAAAATTATTTTTGACGCAAAATTGACCGGGTGGAAATAAGAGAGACAGCCTCTTAATTATTTCTACCTTAGGGTGGCGTTTTTTATCAACTCTCTTATTAAATGAGATGTGGCCAAAATCGATGCTTTAATGTGACTATTTACGCTATTCCTATGGGTTAATATCATTTTGGTATTCTAGGACCGCCTTTGGTGCGAGTTGTTCCCGACATAATTGAAACCGTGGAGGGTAGGAATGTTACTGTAATGTGCAACGTGACAGCTAATCCTAAACCAGACAGGATCATATGGAAAAGGTCTGATGGGATTCTTTTCAGCGCGAGGACTATTGTTAGTGAAGGAAATCTCACCATACTGAATATCACTACAAAACACAACGGCTCCTACGTATGTACTGCGACAAACCCCAGGGGTACCAAATCATCGTCAGTTCTCCTTCGTGTCTATTCAGCTCTTAAATTTGTCATCAAGCCTCCGTCGAATGTCACATTGATAGCGTATGAAGCTGTCATTCTGCGTTGCTCTGCTTCAAGCGACCTGAAGCCAACCATCCTATGGACGTATAATGAAACTTTTTCCTTACCTTCAGGGGCGGCTGTTGACTCCTTGAATGCTTTGATGATTTTATCTGCTAATATATCTCATTCTGGTACCTACACTTGCAATGCGACTAATGCATTCAGCTCAATTCAAACAAGTGTCACTGTTCATGTCAAATACCCTGAAACATGCTCCAAACTGAAGGCAAACATCAGCGACGTCAGTGGTGATTACCTTATCGATCCTGACGGTGACCTTGGCGAGGATCCATTTCCTGTTTACTGTAACATGACTGACAAAGGAGGCGTTGGAGTGACAGTCGTCAGTCATAACAGTGAAAATAGAACGCAGGTGATAGGATACAATGGGCGTGGTGAATATTCCCTTGATGTTCATTACAGATCGGCCAACATATCTCAATTAAAAGCTCTGACGGAAGCCTCTGGTAATTGTCAACAGTTCATCAAATACGAGTGTTTCCACGCCAGATTAATAGAAGATGGATTTTCATGGTGGGTTTCACGTGACGGCCAGAAAATGACATACTGGGGGGGAGCGAACTTATCAACTGGTGGCTGTGCATGTGGTTTAACTGGATCGTGCGCCGATGACGAATCACTGAAGTGTAACTGTGATAAAAATGATAAGAATTGGCGGGAAGACAGCGGTGTTCTTACCATAAAGTCCCACCTTCCCGTCAAACAGCTAAGGTTTGGTGACACGGGAGATGCAGATCTCAATGAAGAAGGATACCACACCTTAGGAAAACTAGAGTGCTATGGCATGACTTAGGTGCATACAAAATTGTTAACATGAAAACTCGGACCAACAAATCATATATAAAACTATAACCAATCTCTACTGGGTCGCTTGACATAATTCCTGCGCTTGAGGTTTTTTGCTTGGTTATACACAGTACTCATTATTTTTCTCATTATGTTTTACACTTTTTTTCTGTTTGATTGTTGATTCATTTGATTTTTGGTTACGCGACACTCAGTAGAAGAGCTCTCTAATCTAGTGTCCCCCGCATTAAATGATTCCCTCAATAATTAAGCTGTACATCGGGAAACTTTATTCAGCGATGGAGTCAGTATGTTATTAAACACATATACAATTAGCTTGTTTCTCTTGTAACCTGGAACGTGATATCACAAATCGGCCACTAGTGTCCAAAATCACAGATCGGCCACTAGGGTCCAAAATCACAGATCGGCCACCAGTCTCCAAAATCACAAATCGGCCATTATTGTCAAAAATCACAAATCGGCCTTTAGGGTCCAAACTCATAAGCTTTTTTTTGTAAATATGTTAACGTCGTGCTTAGCTCTTTCTTTGCTTTTAATTAATTGATTTTTTTGAGGAACGCATTTTTAAAAATAAAAACAATACATCACTCATTTATAAGTCAATGTAGCGCCTGTCAATTGTGTGGCTTTCACACGACATGAGAGTTTTCAAGCGACAAAATTATCGGGGGAACAACCACACGGACTGATCATGTTGCGAAAGAAATCACCACCGCTAGACTGATATTGTAAACTTTACGTATCTTCATATATTTGCCACACGAAGCATTTTTATAGACAGCTGAATTATAATCATGTTCAACAACTCTTTTTTTTTCAAAGCTTTTTATTATTTTAGAGAAAATTACTCGGAACAAAAACAAAAAATTCAAGAAAAGTTTTTTTGGTCAGTTTAGAATGCCAAACTCGTCGCAATTCAGTCATGAAAAAACGTTTGAAGGCTGTTGTGTTGTGATCGCTATAAAGCTCAAATAGATGTAAAGCATTCTGGTAACGATGACGATGCATCGCCGAAATGAAGGTGAACCTGCAGACAATGACGACCAATAATAAACCTGTCATCTTAATCTACGATCTGTGATAATTATTATAATTATTAAAGAGGCGCTATGCGAATACGTGTGGTTTAAATAAAATATTTAACCTCATTTCGTCACCAATATTATTATATGCGAACTGACCAATATTGTACTTCAACAAGACAAACTTGTTGACTTTCTTAAGCAGGAATACCATATTACATAATTTAGAATCACCCAAAAGATGGTCTACCTGTTTTTAATGGAGGCATCAACACATACTTCGTATTTTCTCCTTTTCGGAGTAGGGGGGGTGTATTTATTTTTATCTTGTATCTTAATAAGGCTGACCACAAGCATAAAGCCTCGTTGAGAGGAACAGATAACCAAATTTGATTCCCTTAGAGTCAAGTGTCTAGCTTTTTCCTTAAAGGTAACTCCGGCGTGATGAAAATATCAACACCCAATGCATTTGATAAGCACCAAAGTTCATTGAAATTCTGCTCATAAATAGCAATTAAGGCCTGAAACATGCAAAATATGATAATTAGCTTCTCTTTGCAAACAGTTTGACGCAATTAATCATTTCTGGTCTTGTTGATGCCTCGGTTACGCAACTTTCATTATACTTAAAATCCCTTTCTTTTCCAGAAAAAATTCCTTTTAAATTGGACATATAATTTTCTTCTCTTACCTTAAGAAACTATATAACGTTTATAAACGGAAACCCTCACATAGCACTTGACTGCAGAGGAACTTAAAGTTACTTACTGTATTCAAATTGTAACCAATGTGACACCTGCTATGTGCGAAGCAACACAACTCACAAGTATTTTTTCTCGAAATAAAAAAAGGGAAACAATTTCAATTGCAGAGATTAATAAAGATAATATCACCATAACGACCAAGAGGGAAAACGGTCTGCAGTTTCGAGAAATAGAAAAATCTATGTAAATCGATATGCAAACTCTTTCATCCGGCCTCACTGTTTGTGGAGTATTAAATTTAATAAAGCCGCTCTGTCATCCCCTTTTGTTTCTCCAATACTGTTCCATTAAAAATTTAAACTTAGCTATTTGTCGCAAAACACACACTGAGGTAAGCAGCCGTATTCTAAACGGAAAGTAGACGTTACTCTTTCATTCACCATCTCGCTCGTAAAGTAACAAAGAAAACAAACAAGTTAGCGATGAAATCGTCAGGATTCTTACTATTCTTTTTCCTGATTGGTATTTGCAACGGTGAAGAGCAAGGTGAGTTTTAAAGCTAACTGGTGTAACTTTTGACAATAAATATATAAAAATCATATATGCGAACTGCGGATAAAGAAAGGAATATGGAAGCGATCTTCGCAGTTATGAAAACTACTTAAGCAGTCGTGAAAAATAGGACCTTAAAATAATTCAGGCCTGCACGGGAAGTAGTACTCGTTACCGCGAAGATCGCTTGCATATTCTTGGGCGTACATTTTATCACATGAATTTTTCAAAACCTTTCTTCTCTTTTCTTTCAAACACTTTATTTTAAATACTCACTCACGCTAGTGCTGGCTTCAATTGGGTAACCTCTGCGATTTTGCGGGATTAAAGATCATTGATCAAAATCGCAAAGAACATAGTGTCTTTCTGAATTGATGAATTGTTAAAACAAGTGTTCATCCATTATCACAATATCAAGACGAAAGTAACGGTAAAAGCTTTATGGAAATTAATTTTTTCAGTCTCGATTATTATAGAAAAAAAAAAAGAAAGTTCCATAAACTGGTTCATTTTAGGAATAGGTTGCTCTTCTAGATACATAAACTAAAGTTTCAATTTGCTTAATGTTTAGAAAACTGTCGGAAAGTAGAGATGAACCCCGCAAAACAGGACTTCATCCTCGAGAAACACGTTTTCAAAATGGTGGAGATTGAGACAGCCAGCGCATGTGAAGTGAACTGCTTCATGGAAGCTGACTGTGTTTCCTACAATCTAAAACCGCAACAGAATGGAAAACTTTTGTGCGAATTGAGTGATTCAGATCACGCAAATAATCAACAGGATCTAAGATACAGAGAAGGGACTGTTTATAAATCATTTAAGGTAAGTTAAATCCGTTAAGTTTTTGTCGATAAAACGGTCATATATTTTAAATGCACGAACAGAGAAAACCAAAACAAAACGAAATGAAAGAAATATGGTAATTTTTTTTCACTTGTCATGTTGTCTGGTGAAGGAAATCATACGTTCAAACTTTTTTTCTTGGATTTTTTCCTGCATTCGCACATCTATGAACTGATAGATGAATACGTGCATCTTGAAATGTATTAATAAATAAATGGGTGCATCAGTATGAATGGATTAGCTGGAAGAAGGGAGGAAACTGGGTACCGGAACGATAGATTCTATAAATATTTTTATATCTTCGCAGAACCGCTGTTCCAGTATGCTTTGTCCATCAACAAAGCGATGCCAAACTGGCTTCACCAGGAAGGGTTATCGTTGTGTTTGCGCAAATGGACTACTGGGAGAAAACTGCACTGAAGGTATGTTGAGTAAATAAGAAATTTTTAAGGTATCAGGAGGACAATGCATGGTTATGTACGAGGTTTAAATGGCTTTTGTGGTCTTAAATTGCTTGGATGGACAAGAAATTCCTGGAGAGGACCTCTCTTGGCCTCTTGCCCATAATGATCGACTGGTAATAGGTCTGACGTAAAATGGAGCTGACTGCATAAAAGTCGTCGCCTCAGAACTGCGGTTACCATCAGATCTTGAAGAAAGTAAACAATGGTCTTGATCGTTGCTTTAATGAGACTATTTACGTTATTCCCATGGCTTAATATCATTTTGGTGTTCTAGGACCGCCTTTGGTGCAGGTTGTTCCCGACATAATTGAAACTGTGGAGGGTAGGAACGTTACTATAATGTGTAACGTAACAGCTAATCCTAAACCAGACAGGAGCATATGGACAAGGTCTGATGGGATTCTTTCCAGCGCGAGGACCATTGTTAGTGAAGGAAATCTGACCATACTCAATATCACTTTTCAAGACGACGGCTCCTACGTATGTACTGCGACAAACCCCAGGGGTACCAAATCATCGTCAGTTCACCTTCGTGTCTACTCAGCTCTCAAACTCTGCACCGAAGGTATGTTGAGTTGATCGATTTTACTATTATTGGCGTACAATTAAAGATCATGAGTGGGCAGACAGGAAAAATCAGGGCGTTGGCCTGGATATCTTGATATCAGTAAAGTTATATTGAGCTTGGGGTGGAAAGCATTGAAGTTTCCTAATGTAATTTCTTTTGCATGGGACAGTTTGGTATTAAAATAACTAATCTCATGGTTGTTCTCCAATAATCAGTCTTACTCATAGGCGATCAATGCTCACTGAAAGAGTACGGATCTCTTTCATTTTTGGTCATTTTCCGTGAGCAAAATGACATATGCGTAAGGAAAAAGAAGGGTGACATGTGCACGTAATTTAGCGAAACGTAACTGTCGTTTAGCAGCACATAAAATTATTTTGTTACAACTGCTTTTATTTCATGAAGGTTTGTACAGGAAAAAATGATTCCTTATGTTTAGTGTGTCTGAAAATTTTGCTATCCTTTGCTTTATCTATGTAACTGTCACTAGTATCTAAACCTAATTTTCACTAATTAGTCATACATGGCTTAGACCAGAAGCCTTCTTCGCTCTCTCCCCTCCCCCCCCCATCTCTTGTGTATACGCATGCATGTTACAATGTCCGGAAGTACTTTGCTAGTCGAGCTTTATGTGAACATTGTCGTTGTCATTGACATGACTCATGCAGCGCTCTTTTCTTGGCATTCATCCTTTAGGATTAGAGATTATGCAAACTTTAAGGTGATTCCTCAGGAAAGTGTTATTACGACTTTTTTTTAAAATTTCTTTTTAAATACTCCTTGCCATTGTCTGTTTCAAAAAGTACATGGAAAAGATAGGTCACCGTGCTCGTTTAAGAGATACGACAGGAAGAACATACCCGATTTATGCTAGCACTGGTCACGCGCGGTATTTCATCAGTTCACAGTACATTTCGGTGGCTAAAAGCAAGGGTTTTAAAGTAACACCAAAGAAAAAAAACTTGATAGGTATAAAGTCTCTCGAGCGCATGGAAAAGTTTGACATATAGCCTGACGAAAAAGCATCCAGTTTTAAACAAGATCGACTCAAAACGTACCTCGAGTCGTTGTTTTCAAGGTCATGATTGCATCATTGAGTAACGGGCTTAGTGCATTGTTTTAGCTAAATTTTTTTCCTTTTGATGAATTTTTTTTAATTTCTCCAATTTTTAATGAGATAACTTGTATACCAAAGTTATTCGATAAAAAATATAGGTTACCCATCATGCTCGTTTAAGGACAATAACACGTTCTCAGAATGCGCGCGCTTATTCTCCTGATTACGTGATATTTATGCCCAATACAGGATGCGCAGTTCATTGCTGAGGAATCAACTTAAATTAATAAGAAGGGAGAGAGGGAGGAGCTGAGGCACCTGCAAACATGACTTTCTTTGATGGGATAAAAAGTGAATTCCCAAGAAGGACCCCTTGCAACCTCATGTTAACGCCAGACCTGTTGACGAGGATAGTCTTTAAATGAGTCGATTGGTAACTGGAGTTTACTGTTAAATCATTTTTACCTTGAGTTGGCGTTTTTTATCAACTCTCTTATAAAACGAGATGTGGCCATAATCGATGCTTTAATGAGACTATTTACGTTATTCCCATGCCTTAATATCATTTTGGTATTCTAGGACCGCCTTTGGTGGAAGTTATTCCCCACATAATTGAAACTGTGGAGGGTAGGAACGTTACTATAATGTGTAACGTGACAGCTAATCCTAAACCAGGTGGGATCACATGGAAAAAGTCTGATGGGATTCTTTCCAGCGCAAGGACCTTTGTTCGAGAAGGAAACATCACCATACTGAATGTCACTACACAAGACAACGGCTCTTACGTGTGTACTGCGACAAACCCCTGCAGTACCAAATCATCGTCAGTTCTCCTTCGGGTCTATTCAGCTCTCAAATTTGTCATCAAGCCTCCATCGAATGTGACAGTGATGGCTTATAAAGCTGTCATTCTGCGTTGCTCTGCTTCAAGCGACCTGATGCCAACCATCCTATGGACGTATAATGAAACTTTTTCCTTACCTTCAGGGGCGGATGTTGACTCCTTGAATGCTTTGATAATTTTATCTGCTAACATATCTCATTCTGGTACCTACACTTGCAATGCGACCGATGCATTCAGCTCAATTCAAACAAGTGTCACTGTTCATGTCAAATACCCTGAAACATGCTCCAAACTGAAGGCAAACATCAGCGACGTCAGTGGTGATTACCTTATCGATCCTGACGGTGACCTTGGGGAGGATCCATTTCCTGTTTACTGTAACATGACTGACAAAGGAGGCGTTGGAGTGACAGTCGTCAGTCACAACAGTGAAAATAGAACGCAGGTGATAGGATACAATGGGCATGGTGAATATTCCCTTGATGTTCATTACAGATCTGCTAGCATATCTCAATTAAAAGCTCTGACGGAAGCCTCTGGTAACTGTCAACAGTTCATCAAATACGAGTGTTTCCACGCCAGATTAGGTGGATTTTCATGGTGGGTTTCACGTGACGGCCAGAAAATGACATACTGGGGGGGAGAAAACTTAAAAACTGATGGCTGCGCATGTGGTTTAACTGGATCGTGCGCCGATGACAAATTACTGAAGTGTAACTGTGATAAAAATGATGAAAAGTGGCGGGAAGACAGCGGTTTCCTTACCATCAAGTCCCACCTTCCCGTCAAACAGCTAAGATTTGGTGACACGGGAGATACATATCTCAAGGAAGAAGGATACCACACCTTAGGAAAACTGGAGTGCTATGGCATGACCTAGGTGCATACAAAATTGTAAACATGAAAACTCGGACCAACAAATCACATGTAAAACTATAACCAATCTCTACTGGGTCGCTTGACATAATTCCTGCGCTTGAGGTTTTTTGCTTGGTTATACACAGCACTCATGAAAAAAAGTTTGAAGGCTGTTGTGTTGTGATCGCTATAAAGCTCCAATAGATGTAAAGCATTCTGGTAACGATGACGATGCATCGCCGAAATGAAGGTGAACCTGCAGACAATGACGACCAATAATAAACCTGTCATCTTATTCTACGATCCGTGATAATTATTATAATTATTAAAGAGGCACTGCGCGGATACGTGTGGTTTAAATAAAATATTTAACTTCATTTCGTCACCAATATTATTATATGTGAACTGACCAATATTGTACTTCAACAGGACAAACGTGTTGACTTTCTTAAGCAGGAACACCATATTACATAATTTAGAATCACCCAAAAGATGGTCTACCTGTTTTTAATGGAGGCATCAACACATACTTCGTATTTTCTCCTTTTCGGAGTAGGGAGGGTGTATTTATCTTTATCTTGTATCTTAATAAGGCTGACCACAAGCATAAAGCCTCGTTGAGAGGAACAGGTAACCAAATTTGATTCCCTTAGAGTCAAGTGTCTAGTTTTTTCCTTAAAGGTAACTCCGGCGTGATGAAAATATCAACACCCAATGCATTTGATAAGCACCAAAGTTCATTGAAATTCTGCTCATAAATAGCAATTAAGGCCTGAAACACGCAAAATATAATAATTAGCTTCTCTATGCAAACAGTTTGCGCAATTAATCATTTCTGGTCTTGTTGATGCCTCAGTTACGCAACTTTCATTATACTTAAAATCCCTTTCTTTTCCAGAAAAAATTCCTTTTAAATTGGACATATAATTTTCTTCTCTTACCTTAAGAAACTATATAACGTTTATAAACGGAAACCCTCACATAGCACTTGACTGCAGAGGAACTTAAAGTTACTTACTGTATTCAAATGAATACAAGTGACACCTGCTATGTGCGAAGCAACACAACTTACAAGTATTTTTTCTCGAAATAAAAAAAGGGAAACAATTTCAATTGCAGAGATTAATAAAGATAATATCACCATAACGACCAAGAGGGAAAACGGTCTGCAGTTTCGAGAAATAGAAAAATCTATGTAAATCGATATGCAAACTCTTTCGTCCGGCCTCACCGTTTGTGGAGTATTAAATTTAATAAAGCCGCTCTGTCATCCCCTTTTGTTTCTCCAATACTGTTCCATTAAAAATTTAAACTTAGCTATTTGTCGCAAAACACACACTGAGGTAAGCAGCCGTATTCTAAACGGAAAGTAGACGTTATTCTTTCATTCACCATCTCGCTCGTAAAGTAACAAAGAAAACAGACAAGTTAGCGATGAAATCGTCAGGATTCTTACTATTTTTTTTCCTGGTTGGTATTTGCAACGGTGAAGAGCAAGGTGAGTTTTAAAGCTAACTGGTGTAACTTTTGACATAAAAATATATGAAAATCATGTATGCGAACTGCGGATAAAGAAAGGAATATGGAAGCGATCTTCGCAGTTATGAAAACTACTTAAGTAGTCGTGAAAAATAGGACCTGAAAATAATTCAGGCCTGCACGGGAAGTAGTACTCATTACCGCGAAGATCGCTTGCATATTCTTGGGCGTACATTTTATCACATGAATCTTTCAAAACCTTTCTTCTCTTTTCTTTCAAACACTTTATTTTAAATACTCACTCACGCTAGTGCTGGCTTCAATTGGGTAACCTCTGCGATTTTGCGGGATTAAAGATCATTGATCAAAATCGCAAAGAACATAGTTTCTTTCTTTCACCTTGATGAATTGTTAAAAGAAGTGTTCATCCATTATCACAATATCAAGACGAAAGTAACGGTAAAAGCTTTATGGAAATTAATTTTTTCAGTCTCGATTATTATAGATAAAAAGGAAAGTTTCATAAAACGAATGATTTGAAGTGTGCTTACAAGAAACAGTTTCATTTTAGGAATTGGTTGCTCTTCTAGTTACATAAATTATAGTTTCAATTTTCTTAATGTTTAGAAAACTGTCGGAAAATAGAGATGAACCCCGCAAAGCAGGACTTCTTCCTCGAGAGACATGTTTTCAAAATGGTGGAGATTGAGACAGCCAGCGCATGTGAAGTGAACTGCTTCATGGAAGCTGACTGTGTTTCCTACAATCTAAAACCGCAACAGAATGGAAAACTTTTGTGCGAATTGAGTGATTCAGATCACGCAAATAATCAACAGGATCTAAGATACAGAGAAGGGACTGTTTATAAATCATTTAAGGTGAGTTGAATCCGTTAAGTTTTTGTCGATAAAACGGTCATATATTTTAAATGCACGAACAGAGAAAACCAAAACAAAACAAAAAATGAAAGAAATATGGTAATTTTTTTTCACTTGTCATGTTGTCTGGTGAAGGAAACCATACGTTCAAACTTTTTTTTCCTGGATTTTTTCCTGCATTCGCACACCTATGAACTGATAGATGAATACGTGCATCTTGAAATGTATTAATAAATAAATGGGTGCATCAGTATGAATGGATTAGCTGGAAGAAGGGAGGAATCTGGGTACCGGAACGATAGATTATATAAATATTTTTATATCTTCGCAGAACCGCTGTTCCAGTATGCTTTGTCCATCAACAAAGCGATGCCAAACTGGCTTCACCAGGAAGGGTTATCGTTGTGTTTGCGCAAATGGACTACTGGGAGAAAACTGCACTGAAGGTATGTTGAGTAAATAAGAAATTTTTAAGGCATCAGGAGGACAATGGAGGTTTGAGTGAGACAGCTTTGCCACATGGTTATGTACGAGGTTTAAATGGCAAGAAATTCCTGCAGAGGACCTCTCTTGGCCTCTTGCCCATAATGATCGACTGGTAATAGGTCTGACGTAAAATGGAGCTGACTGCATAAAAGTCGTCGCCTCAGAACGGCGGTTACCATCAGATCTTGAAGAAAGTAAACAATGGTCTTGATCGACACTTTAATGAGACTAGTTACGTTATTCCCATGGTTTAATATCATTTTGGTGTTCTAGGACCGCCTTTGGTGCAAGTTGTTCCCGACATAATTGAAACTGTGGAGGGTAGGAACGTTACTATAATGTGTAACGTAACAGCTAATCCTAAACCAGACAGGATCATATGGACAAGGTCTGATGGGATTCTTTCCAGCGCGAGGACCATTGTTAGTGAAGGAAATCTGACCATACTGAATATCACCTTTCAAGACAATGGCTCCTACGTGTGTACTGCCACAAACCCCTGGGGTACCAAATCATCGTCAGTTCACCTTCGTGTCTACTCAGCTCTCAAACTCTGCACCGAAGGTATGTTGAGTTGATCGATTTTACTATTATTGGCGTACAATTAAAGATCATGAGCGGGCAGACAGGAAAAATCAGGGCATTGGCCTGGATATCTTGATATCAGTTAAGTTATATGTAGCTTGGGGTGGAAAGCATTGAAGTTTCCTAATGTAATTTCTTTTGCATGGGACAGTTTGGTATTAAAAGAACTAATCTCATGGTTGTTCTCCAATAATCAGTCTTACTCATAGGCGATCAATGCTCACTGAAAGAGTACGGATGTCTTTCATTTTTGGTCATTTTCCGTGAGCAAAATGACATATGCGTAAGGAAAAGGAAGGGTGACATGTGCACGTAAACAATTACGTAACATTCGATCGGGATTTAGCGAAACGTAACTGTCGTTTAGCAGCACATAAAATTATTTTGTTACAACTGCTTTTATTTCATGAAGGTTTGTACAGGAAAAAATGATTCCTTATGTTTAGTGTGTCTGAAAAATTGTCTTTCCTTTCCTTTATATATGTAACTGTCACTAGTATCTAAACCTAATTTTTACTAATTAGTCAGACATGGCTTAGACCAGAAGCCTTCTTCGCTCTCTCCCCTCCCCTCCCCCCCCCCATCTCTTGTGTATACGCATGCATGTTACAATGTCCGGAAGTACTTTACTAGTCGAGCTTTATGTGAACATTGTCGTTGTCATTGACATGACTCATGCAGCGCTCTTTTCTTGGCATTCATCCTTTAAGATTAGAGATTATGCAAACTTTAAGGTGATTCCTCAGAAAAAGTGTGTTATTACGACTTTTTTTTTAAATTTCTTTTTAAATACTCCCTGCCATTGTCTGTTCCAAAAAGTACATGGAAAAGATAGGTCACCGTGCTCGTTTAAGAGATACGACAGGAAGAACATACCCGATTTATGCTAGCACTGGTCACGCGCGGTATTTCATCGGTTCACGGTACATTTCGTGGTGGCTAAAAGCAAGGGTTTTAAAGTAACACCAAAGAAAAAAAACTTGATAGGTATAAAGCCTCTCGAGCGCATGGAAAAGTTTGACATATAGCCTGAGGAAAAACATCCAGTTTTAAACAAGATCGACTCAAAACGTACCTCGAGTCGTTGTTTTCAAGGTCATGATTGCATCATTGAGTAACGGGCTTAGTGCATTGTTTTAGCTAAATTTTTTTCCTTTTGATGAATTTTTTTTAATTTCTCCAATTTTCAATGGGATAACTTGTATACCAAAGTTATTCGATAAAAAATATAGGTTACCCATCGTGCTCGTTTAAGGACAATAACACGTTCTCAGAATGCGCGCGCTTATTCTCCTGATTACGTGATATTTATGCCCAATACTGGATGCGCAGTTCATTGCTGAGGAATCAACTTAAATTAATAAAAAGGGAGAGAGGGAGGAGCTGAGGCACCTGCAAACATGACTTTCTTTGATGGGATAAAAAGTGAATTCCCAAGAAGGACCCCTTGCAACCTCATGTTTACGCCAGACCTGTTGACGAGGATAGTCTTTAAATGAGTCGATTGGTAACTGGAGTTTACTGTTAAATCATTTTTACCTTGAGATGGCGTTTTTTATCAACTCTCTTATAAAACGAGATGTGGCCATAATCGATGCTTTAACGAGACTATTTACGTTATTCCCATGCCTTAATATCATTTTGGTATTCTAGGACCGCCTTTGGTGGAAGTTATTCCCGACATAATTGAAACTGTGGAGGGTAGGAACGTTACTATAATGTGTAACGTGACAGCTAATCCTAAACCAGGTGGGATCATATGGAAAAAGTCTGATGGGATTCTTTCCAGCGCGAGGACCTTTGTTCGAGAAGGAAACATCACCATACTGAATGTCACTACACAAGACAACGGCTCTTACGTGTGTACTGCGACAAACCCCTGCAATACCAAATCATCGTCAGTTCTCCTTCGTGTCTATTCAGCTCTCAAATTTGTCATCAAGCCTCCATCGAATGTGACAGTGATGGCTTATAAAGCTGTCATTCTGCG
Source organism: Pocillopora verrucosa (assembly GCF_036669915.1). Lineage (NCBI taxonomy): Eukaryota > Metazoa > Cnidaria > Anthozoa > Scleractinia > Pocilloporidae > Pocillopora > Pocillopora verrucosa. The sequence goes on along the minus strand of NC_089320.1, from coordinate 2,337,850 downwards.
TTGCTCTGCTTCAAGCGACCTGATGCCAACCATCCTATGGACCTATAATGAAACTTTTTCCTTACCTTCAGGGGCGGCTGTTGACTCCTTGAATGCTTTGATAATTTTATCTGCTAACATATCTCATTCTGGTACCTACACTTGCAATGCGACCGATGCATTCAGCTCAATTCAAACAAGCGTCACTGTTCATGTCAAATACCCTGAAACATGCTCCAAACTGAAGGCAAACATCAGCGACGTCAGTGGTGATTACTTATCGATCCTGACGGTGACCTCGGCGAGGATCCATTTCCTGTTTACTGTAACATGACTGACAAAGGAGGCGTTGGAGTGACAGTCGTCAGTCACAACATTGAAAATAGAACGCAGGTGAAAGGATACGATAGGCCTGGTGAATATTCTCTTGATGTTCATTACAGATCTGCCAACATATCTCAATTAAAAGCTCTGACGGAAGCCCCTGGTAACTGTCAACAGTTCATCAAATACGAGTGTTTTCACGCCAGATTAAATAAAGGTGGATTTTCATGGTGGGTTTCACGTGACGGCCAGAAAATGACGTACTGGGGGGGAGCAAACTTAACAGCTGGTGGCTGCGCATGTGGATTAACTGGATCGTGCGCCGATAAACGATTGAAGTGTAACTGTGATAAAAATGATGAAAAGTGGCGGGAAGACAGCGGTTTCCTTACCATCAAGTCCCACCTTCCCGTCAAACAGCTAAGATTTGGTGACACGGGAAATGCAAATCTCAAGGAAGAAGGATACCACACCTTAGGAAAACTAGAGTGCTATGGCATGACCTAGGTGCATACAAAATTGTAAACATGAAAACTCGGACCAAAAAATCATATGTAAAACTATAACCAATCTCTACTGGGTCGCTTGACATAATTCCTGCGCTTGAGGTTTTTTGCTTGGTTATACACAGTACTCATAATTTTTCTCATTATGTTTTACACTTTTTTTCTGTTTGATTATTGATTCATTTGATTTTTGGTTACGCGACACTCAATAGAAGAGCTCTCTAATCTAGTGGCCCCCGCATTAAATGATTCCCTCAATAATTAAGCTGTACAACGAGAAACTTTATTCAGCGATGGAGTCAGTATGTTATTAAACACATATACAATTAGATTGTTTCTCTTGTAACCTGGAACGTGATATAAAAAATCGGCCACTAGTGTCCAAAATCACAGATCGGCCACTTGGGTCAAAGATCACAAATGGGCCACTAAGGTCCAAAATCACAAATGGGTTGAAATCAAAATCGGCCAGGAGGATCCAAAATCCCAAATCAGCCACTAGGGTTCAAAATAACAAATTGGCTTCTAGTGTCTAAAATCATAAATCGGCCACTGTTGTCCAAAATCACAAATCGGCCTCTAGGGTCCAAAATCACAAGGTGTTTTTTTGAAAATGTGTTAACGTCGTGCTAAGTTCTTTCTTTGCTTTCTATTTATTTTCTTTTTTGAGGAACGCATTTTTAAATATAAAACAGTACATCAATCATTTATAAGACAATGTAGCGCCTGTCAATTGTTTGGCTTTCACACGACATGAAAGTTTTCTAGCGACGACATTATCGGGGGAACAACCACACGGACTGATCATGTTGCGAAAGAAATCACGACTGCCAGATCGTTTGGTAAAATTTACACATCTTCATATATTTGCCACAAAAAGCGTTTTTATAGACAGCTGAATTATAATCATGGTAAACAACTCCTTCTTTTTGAGAAAATTACCACGAACAAAAACAAAACATTCCATAAAAGTTTTTTTGTTAGTCTAGAATGCCAAACTCGTCGCAATTTCTCATGAAAAAAAGTTTCAAGGCTGTTGTGTTGTGATCGCTATAAAACAAGCTCTAATAGAGCACATTCACACATTCTGAAACGATGACGATGCATCGCCAAAATGAAGGAGAACCTGCTGACAATGACGACCAATAATCTAGTCCTACGATCTGTGATAACTATTATAATTATTATAGAAGCGCTGCGCGGATACGTGTGGTTTAAATAAAATGTTTTACTTCATTTCGTCACCAATATTATTATATGTGAACTGATCAATGTTGTACCTCAACAAGACAAATTTTTTGACTTTATTAAGCAGGAATACGATATTATATAAATTAGGATCACTCAGAAAATTGGCATACCTGTTTGTAATAGAGGTATCAAGACATATCTCCGTATTTTCTCCTTTTCAGTGTAGGGAGGGTTTGTTTATCTTTATCTTGTATCTTAATTAGACTGAGTACAGGTACTGAAGCCCCGTCGACAGGAACAGGTAATCAAAGGTTAGTTTAGTTTCTAACTTTTCTGACCCTTTTCCTTTACATTCAAAGGTAACTCGTAGGTGATGAATATATCAACACGTAATGCATTTGATAAGCACCAAAGTTTATTGAAATTCTGCTCAAAAATAGCAATTACGGCCTGAAGCAAGCAAAATACGATAATCAGCTTCTCTTTACAAACAATTTGACGTAATTAATTCTTTCCGGTCTTGTTCATGCCTTAATTGCGCAACTTTCATTATACTTAAAATGTCTTTCTTTTCCAGAAAAAAGGAACTGAAGTTGAAGTTGCTTCTTGTATTCAAATTGTAACCAATGTGACACCTGCCAAGCGCTCGGAAGCAGTACAACTTAAAAGTTTTTTTCAATTGCAGAGATTAATAAAGATAACATCACCATAACCACCAAGAGGGATAACGGTCTGCAGTTTCGAGAAATAGAAAAATCTCTGTAAATCTTTATGCAAATTCTTTCATCCGGCTTCACCGTTTTTTATGTCATCCCCTTTTGTTTCTCCAATACTGTTCCATTAAAAATTTAAACTTAGCTATTTGTCGCAAAACACACACTGGGATAAGCAGCCGTATTCTAAACGGAAAGTTGCCGTTACTTTCATTCGCCATCTCGCTCTTAAAGTAACAAAGAAAACAGACAAGTTAGCGATGAGATCGTCAGGATTCTTAAAATTTCTTTTCCTGGTTGGTGTTTGCAACGGTGAAGAGCAAGGTGAGTTTTAAAGCCAACTAGCGTAACTTTTGACTATAAATGTATATTTGACTATAAAATATATGTGAACTGCGGATAAAGAAAGGAATATGGAAGCAATCTTCGCAGCTATGAAAACTACTTGAGCAGTAGTGAAAAATAGGACCTGAAAATAATTCAGGCCTGCACGGGAAGTAGTGCTCATTACCGCGAAGATCGCTTGCATATTCATTGGCGTAAATTTTTCAAAACCTTTCTTCTCTTTTCTTTTGAACACTTCATTTTAAATAGTCACTCACGCTAGCGCTGGCTTCAAGAGGGTAACTTCTGCGATTTTGCGGGATTAAAAATCATTGATCAAAATCGCAAAGAACATAGTTTCTTTCTTTCACCATGATGAATTGTTACAACGATTTTTTTCTAAACATGTGTTCATCCATTATCACAATATCAAGACGAAAGTAACGGTAAAAACTTTATGGAAATTAATTTTTTCGGTCTCGATTATTATAGATAAAAAGGAAAGTTTCATAAAACGAACGATTTGAAGTGTGCTTACTAAACATACCCGATTTATGTATTCATTCCCGGCATTTCATCGGTTCACGGTACATTTCGTGGTGGCTAAAAGCAAGGGTTTTAAAATAACACCAAAGAAAAAAAACTTGATAGGTAGAAATTCTCTCGAGCGCATGGAAAAGTTTGACATATAGTCTGAGGAGAAAAACACCCAGTTTTAAACAAGATCGACTCAAAACGTTCCTCGAGTCGTTGTTTTCAAGGTCATGATTGCATCATCGAGTAACGGGCTTAGTGCACGGTTTCAGCTATATTTTTTTCTTTTTGATGAATTTTTTTAATTTCTCCAATTTTAAAGTATCAATCAAAGTATTCGAGAAAAAATATAGGTCACCCACCGTACTGGTTCAAGAATAATACCGCGTTCTCAGAATGCGCGCGCTTATTCTCCTGATAACGTGATTTTTATGCCCAATACAGGATGCGCAGTGCATTGCTGAGGAATCAACTTAAATTAATTAGAAGGGAGAGAGGGAGGAAGCTGGGGCACCTGCAAAACATGACTTTCTTTGATGGGATAAAAAGTGAATTCCCATGAAGGACCCCATTGCAACCTCATGTTTACGCCAGACCTGTTGATGAGGATAGTCTTTAAATGAGTCGATTGGTAACTGGAGTTTACTGTTTAACCATTCCTACCTTGAGATGGCGGTTTTTATCAACTCTCTTATAAAACGAGATGTGGCCATAATCGGTGCTTTAACGAGACTATTTACGTTATTCCCATACCTTAATATCATTTTGGTATTCTAGGACCGCCTTTGGTGGAAGTTATTCCCGACATAATTGAAACTGTGGATGGTAGGAACGTTACCATAATGTGTAACGTAACAGCTAATCCTAAACCAGGTGGGATCATATAGAAAAGGTCTGATGGGATTCTTTCCGGCGCGAGGACCTTTGTTCGTGAAGGAAACATCACCATACTGAATATCACTACACAAGACAACGGCTCTTACGTGTGTACTGCGACAAACCCCTGCAGTACCAAATCATCGTCAGGTCTCCTTCGTGTCTATTCAGCTCTCAAGTTTGTCATAAAGCCTCCATCGAATGTGACAGTGATGGCATATGAAGCTGTCGATCTACGTTGCTCTACTTCAAGCGACCTGAAGCCAACCATCCTATGGATGTATGATGGAACTTTTTCCTTACCTTTAGGGGCGGCTGTCGACTCCTTGAATGCTTTGATCATTTCATCTGCTAACATATCTCATTCTGGTACCTACACTTGCAATGCGACTAATGCATTCAGCTTAATTCAAACAAGTGTCACTGTTCATGTCAAATAACCTGAAACCTGCACCAAAGTGAAGGCAAGCATCAGCGACGTCAGTGGTGATTACCTCATCGATCCTGACGGTGTTCTTGGCAAGGATCCATTTCCTGTATACCGTAACATGACTGACAAAGGAGGCGTTGGAGTGACAGTCGTCGGTCACGACATGGAATACAGAACGCAGGTGATAGGATATGAAAAGCGCAGTGAATATTTCGTTGATATTCATTACAGATCTGCCAGCATATCTCAGTTAAAAGCTCTGACGGATTAATTGAAGGTGGATATTCATGGTGGGTTTCACGTGACGGCCAGAACACGACATACTGGGGGGGAGCAAACTTAGCAACTGGTGGCTGCACATGTGGTTTAACTGGATCGTGCGCCGATGACGAATCACTGAAGTGTAACTGATAAAAATGATGAAAATTGGCGGGAAGACAGCGGTTTTCTTACCATCAAGTCCCACCTTCCCGTTAAACAGCTTAGATTTGGTGACACGGGAAAGGCAAAATATCGTGAAGAAGGATACCATACCTTAGGAAAACTAGAGTACTATGGCCTGACTTAGGTGCAGACAAAATTGAAAACATGAAAATTCTGACCATAATCGAAACAAATCATATGTAAAACTATAACCAATCACTACTGGGTCGCTTGACATAATTCCTGCGCTTGAGTTTTTTTTGCATGGTCATACCCAGTTCTCATTATTTTTCTCATTATGTTTTCCATTTCTCTTCTGTTTGATTGTTGACTTATTTGATTTTTGGTTATGCGACACTCATTAATTAAACTGTAAATCGAGAGACTTAATTCAGCAACAGAGTCAGTATGTAATTAAACACAGGTACAATTAGTTTGTTTCTCTTTTAACCTGCAACGTGATATCACAGTGCAACTCAGTTATAGAAATGTCCTTATTGTGGTGACGTAGGGCAATACACGACATTAAGGTTACGCAATAAATTGCAATCACCACCGGGTCAATGAATTATGGTTTCAGAAGCCGCAGGTGATTTTTATGTATGGCTTAAGACGAATTTCATGCAGATTCAAACGGCCATTGTGAATCGTTAACACTGAAATCTAAGAGGTTTGTTTATCTGAAAAACGATAGCGTTGTTATCTCCTTAAGACTGTCGTCATCACCAGAACAATAGTAATAATGTCCTAGACTTTGAGGGTTTGTTATTGAAACAGTTTCACTCTTGCTCATACGACCGCACTCTAAAAATCTTAAATCAAGCAAAAAATATCACCTAAACCAAAGCTTCTATTTAACGAGAAAAGAAAGATTTAATTACTTAAACAATAGCACCTATGAGGAACATTCAAAGTCCTTTGATCGCCTAAAAAGGACGGCCCAAATTAGACGAGCCTATGTCTTTAACACTATTTTGTTCCTTTTCCCAGAATATTGGCGAAGTTGCTTATGTGTCACAGTTTCTCATATGAAGCATTTGACGCTCTGTAATCAGCGACACTGCTAAACTTGCTTGATATTAGTTTCCTGGTTTTCAGCTCCGCGGCAGATGCATTGCTCCCTGGGATTCAAGTTTCCCATTCTTTCTTCACTGACCTGTGATGCTTGCTTCTTAAGTACTTTGGAAAATTTGCTTTTGTACAACTCCAACGCCTTCCCAGTTGTAGCAAAGGACAGGAAGATGAAGAAACCTTGGAGAAAGGCAAATAATTAAACTGATATAAGTAGAATCTCTTGAAAAGACGTCATGGGTATTAATTCATTCCCATAGAGTTCTGGTGCCAATCAAATGATATTAAATTGCGTAGCCAAGAAAAAAGGCTATATCACAATCATTCGATGGAAAACACTGCGAAATGCAAGAAAATCTGAATATGTTACAGATTCTTATCTAGGAGTAAGTAATCGCTTCGTTACATCAATCGAGATAGATATTACTCTCATTGCTATAGGAACTATTTAATATGATCAACCAACTATTATCACAATGAGACGGCTTTCTCTAATTTAAGGTCAGCTACCACAACGGAATAATTGTTTCTGGCGCTTCCAATCAAGAAAGTGTTCCATTCTTTCTCCGGCCCAAACCAGCTTTGTTAAGCTGAAGGACATTTACCTTGAAGACTGTTTAGAACAACATACGGGTACCACAGGAATGAAAGAGCCTTTAGGTTCGCAGCAATCCCAAGAATCCATGTCACACCCATCACTGAGGCCATTTTAACACAGATTAAAGCCACTTTAGAGCTTTGCTGTTGCTTGGTCACTTTTCTGGCCGTCTGAAACAATACAAATGTGAATAACCCTTGTTTTAAAATTCAGATTTCCTTGTGGTGTTCTATTGGTCATGCAAGGCGTCGGACAAATGGTTAACGTGGCAAAGCACAGAAAGACAGACACTGCGACAGTGGAATTCTGATTTTCTTTGTTTAAAAAAACGTAGAAATATTGTACCCACCTTTCTGGTTTTGAGGATATGAAAGCTAGTGTGTCCCAGAGCAAAGAGGTTGAAAATCAGAATCAGTCCAACAGGAAAAATGAATGAGAAGATCTTTGCTCTATTCTCTGATATGAAACAGTCCTCTTTTCCAAGGCCTGTTTAGTCAGCAACACATGGTATTAGTTGAGGTATTTTGCAATATCAACATCACTCACCCGAAGTTAGAGTAATCTATGCTTTTCTCATGGTTCAATGACAAACACTGAATACACCTTTTTATGTTAGGCACTTACCATATCCAATCGCTCCTTCCCTAAGCTGATCAACCGTAACACAGGAAAGGACTACAATAGCAGGACCTCCCCAGGCGTACAGGGAGTAACACATCAAACGTTTATTGGAGTCCTCTTGTCGGTTTGCCGCCGGATCTAATTGGAATGATAATGAGCAACTCATACTTAATAATCGTCCTCTCAAGTACTTTTTTTAACATGGATTCTATGGGAACTGTCTCCTCAAGTCCTCAAATCAATTGAACTGAACCATGAATAAAGCAGTATGCAGTCGAGATTTTGATCAAAACTGGAAGTTACTAAACTGCGATACAGACGTTTATACTTCTTGACAAGTAGATTCACCATAATCAACAATATCTAATATGATTTTACTGAAACAAAGAGATTTCTAAGATTTAAAGGAAATGACGTAAGTTCTAGATTGATAACGACCCTAAATCACTAAATTAACAATGTCAACTTACCCGAGACTTTTGCGAAAGCGCGATGCACATCATATGCCATAACGTTCATCCACGTGAAGGAAGAAAGGGCGAAGAGGTGAAAAAGAGCGGCGACCACAAGGCAGATCAACTGATCGTCATTTTTGCCAGCTGAGAGGAATACACTTTCATACAGCAACAAAGAGATCACCAAGTTTAACATGATTTTCCCTGGTAAGTTACGGAGCTCAACAAATAAGACGTAAGTCACTAACAATAAAACCAGAGAAACGATGGACACGACTGCCCCAATAAAGCTGAAAAGCTGAAGAAATTTATAGTTTTCTTTGTGCTCAAATGAAATACTTCTAGTTCCAGGGGAAGTTTTTGAAAAATTAACGCACAGTAACAATTTTTCACCACAAATCTTATAAGAAACGTTACTGTAATATTTCCCATGGGCCTTCAAAAATACGAGATCATTGGGAACGAGTTCATAATCCGTTTTGTTGTACGCTACAAAGGTGCAGTTAAGTTTACATGTTTTGATTTCGTTTCGATATACAGAGTCATACGCTTCATCGTGTAGACAGGTAGTAGGATGATCTTCTGATCTTTTGTGTTGGTCTACTGTTTTGATACAAAACTTAGATGTGGAGGTAAATTCAAACAGAATTGTTAGGGCAGGGGGTGGAATGAAGTAATCTGTCTCAGGAGTGTTGTCATCTTGCACCAAAAAATCTATATCACTGAGCTCAGTTCCATTGCAAAAGGCACAATGAGGGTTGCGAAACAATTTCCGTTTACTCCTGGAGACTACTAAGAGAGCGTAACTCAGACATTCTGCTTTGCAAAGGGTATTACCCATCGTTGGATCGCTTTTGATCGGAAGCCGAAGCCATGGGATGCATCTTTTCAAGGAATAATCAACTGGCCTTTTCTGAAGAAAACACCGATCTTGCAAAAGTCTCAAGTCTTTGCTTAGACTAAGGTTGGAAACATCGAACCACTTAAAACACTCGAAACTGACTTCCCAGTATGCTGTGTGCAATGCTCCATTGCACCTGGCGCAGAAAATATTTTTGTATGTCACGTTACTGTATTTGTCGTACACTGGCACAGGGTTCAAACCAATCTCATCTTCATCGTTGCCTTGACATTTTTGCTTTGTATTCTCATCTGTAAAGTTCTTCGGGCATGAGCTCCAAACTGCGCGACCAATCAACCGATCCGGGAACCAATAGTTATATTCTCTGACACATGTTTCCATCGATACTTGAGGTACTATACACCTGTTTAAAAACAACAAAGGAAAAAAAACGGGTCATCGATGTTCTTTGGTACATAGGCCCTTAAAAACGGTAGAACGGGGCAATGAGAGGTGGGAAAGGGTAAGAGCTGCTAGTTGAAACCAGGTTTCGTGTAAGGCGTTACGGTGAATCTAAACTGCACTTTTAAATTGTTCTTTTCCCTTTATGTCCTTGACTGAACAAATTTTCATTCAATACTACAATTTTGGTACAGTTTGAGGAACGCCAACATCTGTTAATCATTGAGTCCCCTTTCAAAAGAAAATCAGCGATATCTGGTGGACTCTTTTATAAGCTCGATGAGTAGGCCATGATTGGGTATGTGTGGTGACTGACCTCAGAAGATTAGGAACCTTCAATAAGAACACTTACTGGAGCCCTTTTACGGTGTTCTCGCGAACGACCCCAATGTACTTAATGTTTCAAATTAACTAGTCAAGCTTCGAAGGCGAGAGCCAAAACCAGAACTTTGGGAAAGTTCCAAGGCATGGTCATTAGACGACCCAAGCACGACCGCTATAGTGGTAGTAATTACTTGAGGGCAGGAGATTATAAACAGTTTATAATCTCTTGCTTAAAGCCGGCGACACACCCGGCGATTTTATACGCCGATCGCGGCGAATTCGATCGCCGTCGAAAATCGTTAGCCATTTTCGCCACAGATCGCTGGGACATATTTTGCAGACAATGTGGCATTTCAGCCTTGATCCCAGGTTCCATCGGGTGACGTATAAAAGTTGTGCGAACCAATGTAAACAAAGGAAGTGACAAAAGCGACGCCGAAAAAATTGTTGGCTGCTGCCATTATTTTGCAACTAAAGCGCTCCAGGAAGCGTTCTGAAAAGTGGGATAATAGAAATATATGGTCGAAGACGTGGATTTATTGAAACGCAGAGTCTTTCTTGAGACGATTACTGTAGCCACTGGGCAGTACATCAAATAAGCATGGCTTTTCTGACCACGGTATGATCAAATTGGTTTCTTTTTCTTCGGTTCAGAAACAATTGTCGATGCCTTCCGCCATTTTGAAAAGTCATTGTCATAATACCGCCCAACTTGATTGGTTAATTTTACCGGCGACTCGCCGTAGAAAGGAGAGGAAATCGCGGGAACGGGCAGATTTGGCGAATGCCGGCGAATTTAATCGCCGATATCTGGTAGATCAGATATCGGCAATTTTAAACGCCAATCGCGGCGATCGGCGAAAATCGCAATCGCCGTACTGGGCACACCTGGCGATTTTCGCCAATCGCTGCGATCGTCGTATAAAACCGCTAGGTGTGTCAACGTCTTTAGGATTAACCACAGGACCAACCACATGGGTCACAGGGACTATAAAAAGTGGAATGAATCGACTCGTAGAAGACACTGTCAGAATTGGGAACTCCGCGTCAAGGCAGATGCTTGAACAACAGCAAATTAGGATCAAGCTGAAGTGATATCACAGTGTCAAAAAGAAAAGTTAAATATAGCTAGTGAGTCGTGAGAAAAGAAAGTCTTACTTGGATTTATCTTAAAGTGGTTATTATTTGAAGATATTCGAAAAGATTAAAAACATCTGTATAAGATATATTCGATCTTGAACTGTGTGGGAAACAAATACTCACAATTCATCGAAGTCAAAACAGCAATCACCAAAGCTTTTACAAAATTCACCACAAAAGCAACCCTCATTAGAATCATGACGCCTTCGTTTCCTTCCACACCGCCTTCTGCAACTTAATTTTTCCATTTGATTGGTCGTTAGGGGCTTCACAAGTGTCTCGATCTGCTCCTTCCACTGCGACTCTGAGGAATGAGAAAATATAGAGGTGAGATTCTATACAAAAATCCCCAAAGCTTAGGCTGAAATCGAAATCAAAGGAAGCAGCAACTGATATTTCCATTTGAAATTCCAGCTGTTAATATTGAAAGCTTCCTACTGCATTCTTTCTCTGCAAGGTTCGATCGTTTTTAAGAAATACAATAACTACTCAGTAAATTTACACGTAAAAGCATGTATAACGTCACATTGTATGAAAATACTGTATCATTGAAAAAAAAAAGAAAAAAGAATTTTAATTTCACTTAATGTGCTACCTCTGCCAGGGACACTGCAGGGTTTTACAACTCTGCTCATTCTCGGATTTTAGTTAAATTGCTAATATGTATATCTCCTAGAAATGCAGGAGTAGATCTCTTAAACATACCATTGATGAACGCAAGACGTGAGCCGAAGTCAGGTCTTAAAGTTCTCAAGAGGAAGGATTCCAAAGCCATTTTAGCGCTCGTGCTTTTATCTGCATCTAAACGAAAAAAAGCTATCTGCTAGGACAGTTGAATTTTAAAATAAGAACCTTCAGTGATAATGAAATCTGTGCACAGGACTTATTTTTCTCCTGAACGGCCTTTACATCATTTCCTTTATAAGGAATATATATATTCATAAAGGAATAGAACATATTAAGTGATTTCTTTAGCGGATAGAACATCATGTATCGCATTGAAGGAAGTTAAAGGGGCTGCATAGAAGGAAGTTAAACTGGAAACAACAATCTAACGAAGGCATTAGACCTACCTGTTATCTTTCCCGAGATAACCGTTAACGTATTGAATAAAAATACGATTTGTAGGCACCAGAAGACAAGCAATAAAAACATTCTATGGATGAACCTGAAAAACGAATTCTGGTATTGAGATAGTCGGAGTAAACAATGATTTTTGGCGAAATAAAATCTGTTGTTAAGCAGAAAAAGCATAGAACCTAGCTACTCGGTTAACTTGGACCCACGTTAACTCGAATAAGATCCGATTTGCTTTGAACCCATTTTGTAATCAATTTTCCATCAGCGTATTCGAACCCGGTGAACTCCAACACCCTCAAAGTCAAACTAATTTAAATTTCTCGATTCGCTCAAATCTTAGCACTAAAATTGTTTTTTTCTAGTTTTACCACTCCTGCTCAATGCGTGTTATTTTCTATAAAAACATGTAAGGCTATATATATGATTTAATGTTTAGTCCTCATTATGCTTATAGGAAGTACCTACTTTAATTAGGATATTTTTGCCGTGTTGCAGTCTCCCGTCTTTTTCTTGTTGTAGAGACGTTTCGATCAGTCAGTTGGTGGGTAAACCATGAACATATATTTTTTTCTTCAATAAATATAGGGTGATGTTGAACCTTTAAGTTTCATTCGCGTGCACCAGTGTCTAAAAATGGTTTGCATTCTATTTTTCAATGCTTTTAGAGAGCATGAATCATCTTTTATTCATCAAAATTATCATCAAAATTGTTATATTTTCAATGGTCACTAAACACCTGCATCTTGTTCCTTGGCGATGAAAAAAGAAACAAAACAAAACAAAACGAAACAAAACAAAAATAGTAGTATTCTCTTTGTGAATACTTGCTTCCTTTATTCCCAAAAAAAAGGGAGGAAAACTAAAGACTTTAGCGAGTCGCTAGAGAGAGTATAAAAGTAGATAAGACCCGCAGAGAGAAATTCGTCAAAAGCAAATAGGACCCACTTACAGAAATATTATGTGTCAAAACTATCGTTAACTCAGACAGTAGCCCATTTGAGTAATTAAAACTGCTGTTTCAGCAGGTGTTGTCTATTTTTCTGAGGTATCACGTACCTATCCAATAGGCGATATTAAAGTATTTGTTATTAGCGGCAACATGTCATCAGTATTCATGAAAATATTTTTATTTCCATAGACTATCTTCTTGAAATCTTCTGATGGCACCTCGTCGGTAATCACTCCTCAGCGAAAATCGTCCGCAGGAAGAAGAATCCATAACTATGACATGCATAGAGTTTTGAGTTGGCTGAGACAGAAGCCGGGTCGAATAAAAACTGCTGTGCCAAGTGCTTCCTTGCAAGTTGAAACATATTTCGTTCCTTAGCTATCAGTGTCGGTGAAAGGAATGAAGCAGGAATCTAATAAGCGATATTAAAGCATGTTGCTTGGCAACGGCCTGTTAACACTATGAAGGCAACCTTCATATTTATAGACTGCCGTCGCCATTTCTCGTATTTCTCATTTGATACTGGCACCACGCCGTCGGATAACATAACACATATTAAGCGTTTAATATTTGACGTCAAGAGAAACAGTGAGTTTTACCTTTTACCGAGGGCCGGAAGACTCAAAATCAGAACAAAGATCAAAGCAAAAAAATGTTTCTTTGACACAGGCTGGTAAAAAATTTACTGCTGTTTCAAGGTCCAAGATCTGATCAATTGCAAGTTTTTTCCTTCGGTAGTTATGAATATGCGATCAAGCGGCCATTGTGTATCGTTAACACTGACATTTTGCCGTAAGTAAAGAGCAGATACGGAGGCTGGGGAGAGGGAGAGGGGAATATGGAGTTACTGGCAATTCGTTAAAAAAATCATGATCAAAAGAAATTAAGAGGTTTGTTTATCTGTAAAAACCAATGGCGCTGTTTTCATCCGAAGATTGTCCTCATTACTAGAGCAATAGCGTCTTCTGCCAAAGGATCCCCCGTATTCACAACGTCTTTTGAATATCGGTTTAGAACAGAACAAGTAAATCACCCTCTGCATAACTCGAAGGTTGAAAAACCTTGAAAAAGTCGCATTGAACTTTCCTCCCGAATGTTCTTTCGCTCGATAAAAAATATATTTAAAAAGGTGTTCTCTGCATGAAAATAAGTTAAGTCTACATTGCATTTTTAAATACTGTACTGGATTTTTAACACTGAATCAGTGCTAAAAAGTTTGAATACAATTTTCCAAATATATTTTTACTGTTGCATGATATCAGGACTGCAAAATGTCGTTCGATTGAACTTTCACAGACTTTTCAAATATTATTGAATGTAATCTTTCTTTTTTCGAAAGATGCTCAACCATCAAGTAATTGTTTTGACGTCGTGTTGACGTCGCGCTCAGGTCCTCTCTCACTTTTCTTTTTTCAACGAGCCACGCATTTTTAGATATAAAACAATGTGTCGTCCATTTATTAACCAATGTGGCGCCTGTTAATTGTTCATCCTTAACACGACACATCGAAACAACCACACGAACTGATCACTTTGGGAAAGAAATCTACGCTGAAATCTTTATATCTTTGGCAAAGGAAGCATTTATGTAGACATCTGAATTATAACCATGTTCAAAATTTTTTTTTTCTTTCTTTTAGTGTTTTAGAGAAATTTATCACGAACTAATACAAAAAGTTTAACAAAAGTTTTCTGTCGGTCTAGAATACCAAAATCGTCACAATTTCTCATGAGAAAAAGTTCGAAAGCTGTTGTGTATTTGTTTTCTTCGATCGCCATAAAAAAAGCCTAGATGCGAAGCATTCTCTTAACGATGACGATGGATCACTGAAATGAAAGAGAACCTACAGACAATAACGACCACTAATCAACCTGTCAGCGAGTTATACTATCTATTATAATCATTAAAGAGGCACTGCACGGATATGTGCGGTCTAAAATAAAATGTTTTACCCCATTTCGTCACCAATATAATTACATCTAAGCTTACCAAATGGGAAATTCCAATGTTGTCCTTCAACATGACAGACTTGTTGACTTTCTTAAGCAGGAATACGATATTATATAATTTAGAATCATCCAAAATATTGGTATACCTGTTTGTAATATGGGTATCAACAAATATTTCGTATTTTCTTCTTTTCAGTGTAGGGAGGGTGTATTTATCTTTATCTTGTATCTTAACTAGACTAAGAACAGGTGCTGAAGTCCTGTTGACAAGAACTGGTAACCAAATTTGATTTCCTTAGGGTTTATTTTCGAACTTTTTCTTTTTTATTGAAAGATAACTCGTACGTGATGAAAATATCAACACGCAATGCATTTAATAAGCACCAAAGTTCATTGAAATTCTGCTAAAAAATAGCAATTAAAGCCTGAAGCAAGGAAAGTATGATAATCAGCTTCTCTTTGCAAACAGTTTGACGTAATTGATTCTTTCCAGTCTTGTTGATGTCTCAGGTGAGTAACTTCCATTAAACTTAAAATCCCTTTCTTTTTCAGAAAAAATAAATAAATTCCCTTTAAAGTGGAGGTAAACAATTTTCATCTCTTACCTTAAGAAACTATATAACTTTTGTAAACGGAAATCCCCGTGTAGCACTTGTCTGAAGAGGAAATGAAGTTGAGAGGGAAAACGGTCTGCAGTTTCGAGAAATATTAAAGTCTCTGTAAATCGATATATAAACACTTTTTTCAGTATTATATTTAATATAGCCACTATACCACCCCTTGTGTTTTTCCAATACTGTTCCATTAAAAATTTAAACTTAGTTATTTGTCGCAAAACACACACTGAGGTAAGCAGCCGTATTCTGAACGGAAAGTAGACGTTACTCTTTCATTCGCCATCTCGCTCGTAAAGTAACAAAGAAAACAGACAAGTTAGCGATGAAATCATCAGGATTCTTAATATTTTCATTTCTGGTTGGAATTTGCAACGGTAAAGAGCAAAGTAAGTATTAAATCCACCTGGCGTAACTTTTGACTATAAATGTATGAAAATCATTTATATGAACTGCGGATGTAGAAATGAATATGGAAGCGCTCTTCAGTTATGAAAACTACATAAGCAGTAGTAAAAATAAGGCCTGAAAATAATTCAGGCCTGTACGGGAAGTAGTGCTCATAACCGCGAAGATCGCTTGCATATTCATTGGCGTAAATTTTATTAAATCAATTTTTTCAAAACCATTCTTTTCTTTTCCTTAGAACTCTTAATTTAAATGCTCATTCACGCTAGTGCTGGCTTCAATAGGGTAACTTCGGCGATTTGGCCGGATTAAAAATCATCGATCAAAATCGCTAAAAACATAGTTTCTGTCATTTACCTTACTGAATTGCAACAACGTTTTTTCGGAACAAGTGATCATCCATTATCACAATATCAAGACGAAAGTGATGGTTAGAACTTTATTAACAGAAAGTTTCATGAAACGAACGGTTTTGAAGCGTGCATACAACAAACAGGTTAATTTAGAAATAGGTTGCTCTTCTACGTAGACATAAACTATACTTTCATTTTGCTTAATGTTAAGAAAACTGTCGGCTAGTAGAGTGTAACCCTGCAAAGCAGGACTTTATCCTCGAGAAACACGTTTTCAAAATGGTGGAAATTGAGACAGCCAGCGCATGTGAAGTGAAATGCTTCCTGGAAGCTGATTGTGTTTCCTACAATCTAGAACCACAACAGTATGGAAAACTTTTGTGCGAATTGAGTGATTCAGATGACGAAAATAATCAACAGGATCTAAGGTACAAAGAAGGGGCTATTTACAAATCAGTGAAAATGAGTTGACTTATTCTCACACGTAATTCCATGAAGTTTTCGAAGATAAAACGATATATTTTAAATTCATTGGATGGATGAAGGCATGACTGCGTAAATGCATGTGTATATTCGTACATTTATAGATTGATGGATGTATGCGTGCATCTTAAAATTAATTAATAAACAAATAGGTGGATCGGTATGGATGAATTCGATGGGCATGGAAGAAGGGAAAGGGAAGGGTACCAGACCAAAAAATTCTATAAATATCTTTATATCTTCACAGAACCGCTGTTCTAATACGCTTTGTCCATCGAAAAAGCGATGCTAAACTGGCTTCACCAGGAAGGGTTATCGCTGTGTTTGCGCAAATGGATTACTGGGAAAAAACTGCACTGAAGGTATGTTGATTTGATTGGTCATTGACAATGATCGTGCATTTCTCTTTGAGAAGTCGTTAAATTTGGACGATCTTTCAATTAAAATAAATGAGAAATTTTTCTAGGTAACAGAAGGAAAATAGGGGAGTGAGGGAGAAAGCTATACCACATGATTATATGTGAGGTCTTAAATGGCTTTTGTGATCTTTAATTGCTGAGATGGACAAGGAGTTCCTGCAGACGACCTCTCTTGACCTTTTGCCCATAGTGATCGACTGGTGACAGGTCTAGCTTAAAATGGAGCTGACTGCAGAAAAGTCGTCGCCTAAGAACGGTGGTTACTATCAGATCTTGAATAAAGTAAACAATGGTCTTGATCGATACAGTAGTGAGATTATTTACGTTATTCCCATGGCTTATCATTTTGGTGTTCTAGGACCGCCTTTGTTGCAAGTTGTTCCCGACGTAATTGAAACTGTGGAGGGTAGGACGTTACTGTAATGTGTGACGTGACAGCTAATCCTAAACCAGACAGGATCATATGGAAAAAGCCTGATGGAATTCTTTCTAGCGCGAGGACCATTGTTATTGAAGGAAATCTCACTATAAAAAATGTCACTACACAAGACAACGGCTCCAATGTGTGTACTGCGACAAACCCCTGGGGTACCAAATCATGGTCAGTTCTCCTTCGTGTCTTTTCATCTCTAAAATTTGTCATCAGGCCTCCGTCAAATATGACAGTGATGGCGCATGAAGCTGTCATTCTGCGTTGCTCTGCTTCAAGCGACCTGAAGCCAGCCATACTATGGATGTATGATGGAACTTTTTCCTTACCTTCAGGAGCGACTGTTGAATCCTTGAATGTTTTGACCATTTTATCTGCTAACATATCTCATTCTGGTTCCTACACTTGCAATGTGGCTGATGCATTCAGCTCAAGTAAAACAAGTGTCACCGTTCATATCAAATACCCTGAAACCTGCAGCAAAGTAAAGACAAACATCAGCGACATCAGTGGTGATTACCTCATCGATCCTGACGGTGTTCTTGGCGAGGATCCATTTCCTGTATACTGTAACATGACTGACAAAGGAGGCGTTGGAGTGACAGTCGTCGGTCACGACAGTGAAAATAGATCGCAGGTGATAGGATACGAAAAGCGCGGTGAATATTTCGTTGATGTTCATTATAGATCTGCCATCATATCTCAGTTAAAAGCTCTGACGGAGGCCTCTGATAACTGTCGACAGTTCATCAAATACGAGTGTTTCCACGCCACTTTAATTAAAGATGGATATTCATGGTGAGTTTCACGTGACGGCCAGAACATGAAGGGGGGAGCGAACTTAACAACTGGTGGCTGCACATGTAGTTTAACTAGATCGTGCGCCAATGACGAATCACTTATACACAGTACTCATTATTTTTGTCATTATGTTTTCCTCCTCTTTTCTTTTTGATTGTTGACTCATTTGATTTTTGGTTATGTGACGCACAATAGAAGAGCTCTCTAATCCAGTCTCCCCTAGCATCAAATGATTCCATCATTAATTAAGCTGTGCATTGGGAAACTTAATTCGGCTATACAGTCAGTATGTTATTAAACACATATACAATTAGTTTGTTTCTCTTTTAAACTGGAACGTGATATCACAGTGCAATTCAGGGATAGAAATGTCCTTACTGTGATGACGTAGGGCATCACAGTAAGATAACGCAATACATTGCAATCGTCACTGAGTCAGTGAACAATGGTTTCAGAAGCCGGTGATTTTAGTGTATGGCTTAAGACGAATTTTGTGCAGATATAATCGGCCACTGTATATCGTTAACATTGAAATTTTGCCGTTACTAAAGAGCAGATACGGTGGCTGAGGGGAAGGAGAGGAGAATATGGAGTCATAGGCAAATAGTTAAAAAAAATCATGATGAAAAGAAATTAAGAGGTTTGTTTATCTGAAAAACAATAGCGTTGTTTTCTTCCGAAGACTGTCGTCATCACCAGAGCAATATCTTCTTCTAAAAGAAAGTCGTATTGAATTAACCTCCCGAATGTTCTGTCGCTTGACAAAAAAAAAATTAGGAAAAAAATGTTCTCTGCATGCAAATAAGCTAAGCTTAATTTACTATACTGGATTTTTAACACTAAATCATTACTAAAAAGTATAGATACAACTTTCCAACTGTATTTCACTGTTGTATTATATCAGGACGACAAAATGTCGTGCAATAGAACTTTCATAAACTTTTCAAATGCTATTTTCGTAAATGTAATCTTTTTTTTTCGAAAGATACTTAAGCGCCAGGTAATTGTCATGACCATTTTCAAGCCTTCTTGAGTTACGATCATGAAAATTAAGAATAAAAAAAAAAATTGTATACTCACTGAGAAAAACGCTTTCAGATAAAATGTACTAAATCAGTACTAAAAAGTATAGATACAATTTTCCAACTGCTTTTTTACTGTTGCATTTTGTCAGGACTGCAAAATGTCGTTCAATAGAAATTTCATAAAGTCTTTAAATGATATTTAAGTGAATGTTATCTTCCTTTTTTTGAAAAATGCTCAGCCATCAGGTAATTGTTTTGACCATCTTCAAGCCTTCTTGAGGAAAAACGCTTTCAGATAAAATGTTTTATTTTTTTTCCCTTTCTTTCACTGGTGTTTCCGATTGATTTCATTGTCGTTAATAGAATCACACATAAATCAATACATCTTAGGGTCCAGTCCCTAGATTTATTATAGGAGGAATCACATGACGTTTAGGGGGAAAGAAGGGATGAGTTGTCGTTGACAATAGAGAATAAAGGGGGTATTATAGAATTGACTGTCAAATCGACTGCCAATGAGGGGGTCATAAGAATGTTATTATAATACAACGAAAAAGAAAAACGAAGGTGGTCGGACATTCTTTGTAAGAGCAGTCAAGAAATGGAACATGCTAAATGTGCACCTAAAACGGAGTAGTAACGCTAAAAATTTGTAAGCGTTCACTTTTTAAATCACTTTTAAACAATCAAATGCTTACGCACTCTCCTCATGTAAATTAATTTCATAAAGTTTTTAATAATTTTTTAGTTCTCAAAGTTTTAGTTCTAAATATTGTATTTCTGGTGTTCTGATTGGTTCTCTGTAAGCAGATTATCAGGAAATGCATAGCACCAACTGTTACGGCGCCGAAGAATGGCTGTAAATATCGAAACATTCAGGATCTTATGAAATCTAATAAGAAAATTATTCATTCGAGATTGGTTATAGCTATCGATGCGCGTAGCGCCTCGTTGGTGCAAAAAACTGTCCAAAGGGCTTCCATTTAGTAAATTTTGAAATTATTGAAAACCTGAATATATTGCAGATTCTTATTTTGAAGAAAATGATCTCTTCGTTGCGTTAATCGAGACCAATTTTTGCTCCTTAATTCATCAACATTTTATTTGGTAGAAATTTCAACACCTTTTTCTGGGCTGGCATTAAGCCTAGCAGTCTTGTTGGCAACAAATCCGTACATTTTTCTTGGTTATATGCTGAGGTAGTTAACCCTAAAATTTAAAACTTTAGAACTTTTGAAAAAAGTTCACTACTTTTTATTTATTCTGTCCAGTAGTTCTTGCTTATGACAGATTTTAGTTTCATTGCCATAGGAACTATTTAATGTGATCAACCAACAATTATTACAGTGAGACTGTTTTCTCTAATTTAAGGTCAGCTACTGCATCGGAAAACTTGTTTCTGGTGATTCCAGTGAAGAAAACGTTCCAATCTTTCTCTGGCCCAAACCTGCTTTGTTACGTTGAAGGACACTTACTTTGAAGACTGTTTAGAACAACGTAAGGGTACCACAGGAATGAAAGAGCCTGTAGGCCAGCACCAATCCCAAAAACCCACGTGACACCCATCACTGAGGCCAGTAGATCAAAGCCAAGTTAGAGCTTTGCTGTTGCTTGGTCACTTGTCTGGCTCTCTGAAATAATTAAAGTAAGATTAGCCCTGCTTTTAAAATTCAGATTTCCTTGCGGTGTTCTGTAGGTCATGCAAGCTGTCGAACAAACAGTTGAATAAGCGAATCGCGAACAGACAGTTAGCTTTTGATGCCCTTTGATTACAAAAGGATAGTATATATTGTGTTCACCTTTCGAATTCTGATGATATAAAAGCTGGTGTCTCCCAAAGCAAAGAGTTTGAAACTCAGAATCAGTCCAACAGGAAAACTAAATGAGATCTTTGCTCCCTCACAAATCGTCAATTAGTGTCCAAAAATAACAAATTGGACACTAGGGTCCAAAGACCCAAATTGGCCACTAAGATGGAAAATTTTTTTACCGGCTACTATTGTTTAATATCACAAATTAGACTTAAACGTCCAAAATCACAAATAGTCCACCAGAGTTAAAAATCACAAATAGTCCACTGGAGTCCAAAATCACTAATCGGCCACTAGGCTCTAAAATCACAAATCGGCCATTATTCTCCAAAATCATAAATAGTCCACCGGCATCCAGAATCACTAATCGGCCACTAGGGTCCAAAATCACAAATCGGCCATCAGTGTCCATAATCTCAAATCGCCCAATAGGGTCCAAAATCACAAATCAGCCACTAGTGTCCAAACTCACAAATCCGCCATAATCATGTCGATCTTGAATGCCAAACTCGTCACAATCTCCATGAAATATAGTTCGAAAGCTGTTTTGTAATCAGTTTTTCTTCGATCGCTATAAAACAAGCTCCAGTAGATGTGAAGCATTCTGCTAACGATGACGATGCACTGCTGAAATCAAAGAGAACCTACAGACGATGACGACCAATAATCAACCTGTCAGCGAGTTTTGCAATCTGTTACAATTATTAGAGAGGCACTGCATCAAATACCTAATTATATATTTAAACTCACCAACAAGGAAATTTCAATGTTGTTCTTCAACAAGACAAACTTATTGACTTTCTTAAGCAGGAATACGATATTACATAGTTAAGAATCACCCAAAAAGTGGTACACCTGTTTGTAGGGGTGTCAACACATAATATTTTCTCCTTTTCAGTGTATGGAGGGTTTGTTTATCTTGACCTAATTAGTCTTTATCAGACTAACTGCAGGTACTGAAGCCTCGTTGACGGGAAAAGGTAACCAAATTTGAATTCCCTACATTTTAGTTTCTTACATTTTCCTTTTTATTCAAAGGTAGATCATACATGATAAAAATATCAACGCTCAATGCATTTGATATCATCAAAATTCTGCTCAACAATAGGAATTAAGGCCTGAAGCGCTCGAAATATGATAATCAGCTTCTCTTTGCAAACAGTTTGACGTAATTAAGTCTTTCTACTCTTGTTGATGTCTGAGTTTGGCAACTTCCCCTACGCTTTAAATCTCTGCTTTTTTCAGAAAAAAAATTGATTCCTTTTGAAGCGAAGGGATATAATTTTCTTCTCTTATCTTTAGAGCGTGCATAACTTTGGTAAACGGAAATCCTCACTTGTCTGAAGAGGAACTGAAGATGAAATCAAATTGTAACCAATTGTGGCACCTGCTGAGTGTTCAGAAGCAACACAACCTAAAAGATTTTTCTTTAAATTATAAAGAAGGGGGAAGCAATTTCAATTGTAAAGATTAATTAAGTTAATATCATCACAGCGACCTAGAGAGAAACGGTCTACAGTTTTGAGAAATAGGAAAATCTTTGGTAATCGATATGTAAATTCTTTCATCCGGCTTCAAAGTTTTGCCGTATCAAATTTAAGTATGTAACTGTTCTGACATCGCCTATTGTTGGTCCAATACTGTTCATTAAAAATTTAAACTTACTTATTTTGTGGCAAAACACACACTTGGGTAAGCAGCCGTATTTTAAACGGAAAGTAGACGTTACTCTTTCATTCGCCATCTCGCTCGTAAAGTAACAAAGAAAACAGACAAGTTAGCGATGAAATGGTCAGGATTGTTACTCTTTTCATTTCTGGTTGCTATTTGCAGCGGTAAAGAGCTAGGTGAGTATTAAAGCCACCTGGCGTAACTTTTGACCATGAATATATGGAAATAATACATGCGAACTGCAGATACAGAAATGAATATGAAAGCGATCTTCGCAATTACGAAAACTACTTAAGCAGAAGTGAAAAATAAGACCTGGATATAATTCAGGCCTGAACGGGAAGTAGTGCTTATAACTGCGAAGATTGCTTCCATATTCATTGGCGTACATTTTATTACATCAATTTTTTAAAACCTTTCTTTTCTCTTTTTTTAAACACTTTATTTGAAATACTCACTCACGATAGTGTGGCTCCAATAGGGTAACTTTTGCGATTTGGCCGGATTAAAAATCATCGATCAAAATCGCTAAGAACATAGTTTCTATCGTTTACCTTGATAAATTGCTACAACAATTTTTTTCGGAACAGGTGTTCATCCATCATCACAAAATCAAGATAGAAGTTATGGTTACAGCTTTATGGAAATTAGTTTTTTAAGTCTCAGATATTATTATATTAAAAAAGAAATTTTCATAAGACGAACGATTTTGAAGCGTGCAAGCAAGAATAGGTTGCTCTTCTAGATGCATAAACCATACTTTCATTTTGCCTAATTTTTAGAAAACTGTCGGCAAGTAGAGATGAACCCCGCAAAGCAGGACTTCATCCTCGAGAAACACGTTTTCAAAATGATGGAGATTGAGACAGCCAGCGCATGTGAAGTGAACTGCTTCATGGAAGCTGACTGTGTTTCCTACAATCTAAAACCGCAACAGAATGGAAAACTTTTGTGCGAATTGAGTGATTCAGATCACGCAAATAATCGACAGGATCTAAGATACAAAGAAGGGACTGTTTACAAATCATTTAAGGTGAGTTGACCTATTCTCATCAGTAATTCCGTTAAGTTTTCGTCGATAAAATTATCATGCATCTTAAATGTATGCAAAGAGAAAATCAAATCAAAAATGAAAGACATGTGAGTTTTTTTTCACTTTTCATGTTGTCTGGTGAAGAAGACCATACGTTCAAACTTTCTTTTCTGTAGATGGAAAAGAGGATGCATGAATGCCTGGATGCACGAATGCCTGGATGCATGAATGCGTAAATGCATGCATGCATTCGCACATGTATGAAATGATGAATGTATGCATGAACCTTGAAATTTATTAATAAATAAATGGGTGCATCGGTATAGATGGATTAGCTGGAAGAAGGGAGGAAGCTGGGTACCGGAGCGACTTATTTTATAAATATCTTTATATCGTCGCAGAACCGCTGTTCCAGCATGCTTTGCCCATCAACGAAGCGATGCCAAACTGGCTTCACCAGAAAGGGGTATCGTTGTGTTTGCGCAAATGGACTACTGGGAGAAAACTGCACTGAAGGTATGTTGAGTAACTAAGAAATTTTTTAAGGTATCAGTAGGCAACGTAGGTATTATATATGAGGTATTAAATAGCTTTTGTGGTCTTAAATTACTGGGATGGACAAGCAATTCTTGCAGAAGACCTCTCTTGGCCTCTTGCCATAGTGATCGACTGGTAATAGGTCTGACATAAAATTGGAGCTGACTGCATAAAAGTCGCCGGCTCAGAACGGCGGTTACTATCAGATCTTGTATAAAGTAAACGATAGTCTTGATCGATGATGGAGATTGTTTACGTTATTCCCATGGCTTATTGTCATTTTGGTGTTCTAGGACCGCCTTCAATGCAAGTTGTTCCCGACATAATTGAGACTGTGGAGGGTAGGAACGTTACTGTAATGTGTAACGTGACAGGTAATCCTAAACCAGACAGGATCATATGGAAAAGGTCTGATGGGATTCTTTCCAGCACGAGGACCATTACTCGTGAAGGAAATCTCACCATACTAAATATCACTACAAAGGACAACGGCTTTTACGTGTGTACTGCGACAAACCCCTGGGGTACCAAGTCATCATCAGTTCTCCTTCGTGTTTATTCAGCTCTCAAATTTGTCATAAAGCCTCCGTCGAATGTGACAGTGATGGCGTATAAAGCTGTAGATCTGCGTTGCTCTGCTTCAAGCGACCTGAAGCCAACCATCCTATGGGTGTACGATGGAACTTTTTCCTTACCTTCTGGGGCGTCTGTTGACTCCTTGAATGCTTTGATCATTTTATCTGCTAACATATCTCATTCTGGTACCTACACTTGCAATGCGACGGATGCATTCAGCTCAGTTCAAACAAGTGTCTCCCTTCATGTCAAATACCCTGAAACCTGCTCTAAAGTGAAGGCAAACATCATCGACGTTAGTGGTGATTACTTCATCGATCCTGACGGTGTTCTTGGTGAGGATCCATTTCCTGTTTACTGTAACATGACTGACAAAGAAGGGGTTGGAGTGACAGTCGTCGGTCACGATGGTGAAAACAGAACGCAGGTGAAAGGATACGAAAAGCGCGGTGAATATTCCGTTGATGTTCATTACAGATCTGCCAGTATATCTCAATTAAAAGCTCTGACGGAAGCCTCCGATAACTGTCAACAGTTCATCAAATACGAGTGTTTTCACGCCAGATTAATTGAAGGTGGATATTCATGGTGGGTTTCACGTGACGGCCAAAAAATGACGTACTGGGGGGGAGCAAACTTCAAAACTGGTGGCTGTGCATGTGGTTTAACTAGATCGTGCGCCATTGTCACCGATGACAGATCACTGAAGTGTAACTGTGATAAAAATGATAACAATTGGCGAGAAGACAGCGGTTTTCTTACCATCAAGTCCCACCTTCCCGTCAAACAGCTAAGATTTGGTGACACGGGGCAAGGAAATGAAAAAGGATACCACACCTTAGGAAAACTGGAGTGCTATGACCCAGGTGCAGACAAATTGAAAACATGAAAACTCGGTAACCAGTCACTACGTATTTTAAATATCGGTTTGGAAAAAAAAAGGTTAATCATCCCCTGCATAACTCAATGGTTGAAAAGCTAAAATAAAGTCGCATTGAACTTTCCTTTTGAATGTTCTGTCGCTTAAAAAAAAATATAAGGAAAAGAAATTGTTCTCTGCATTCAAAAAAGGTAAGCTTACATTGCATTTTCAAGTACTATACCAGATTTTTAACACTAGATCAGTACTAATGCTGTAAAAATGTAGTATTCCGACTGCATTTTTACTGTTGCATTCTATGGCGACTGCAAAATGTCGTTCAATAGAACTTTCATAGACTTTTCCAATGTTATTTTAGTGAGTGTAAATACTTCCTTTTTCGAAAGATGCTCAACCATCAGATAATTGTTTTAACCATTTTCAAGCCTTCTTGAGTCGAGATTATGAAAAGTAAGAATCAAAGAAATTGTATACTCACTGAGAAAATCGCTACCCGGTAAAATGTTTTATTTTTTTTTCCCTTTCTTTCACTGGTGTTTCCGATTTATTTAATTGTTGTCTGTAGAATCACATGTTCATCAATACATCTTAGGATCCAGTCCCTAGCTTTATTTCAGGAGCAGTCGCATAATTTACAAGACGGAAGAAGGGATGAGCTGTCATTGACAACGGAGAATAAAGGGGTTACTGTAGAATTGATTGTCAAATCGACTGCCAATGAGGAAGATCATAAGAATATTATTAGAATACAATAAAAAAGAAAAACGGAGGTGATCGAACATTCTTTGTAAGAGCAGTCAAGAAGTGGAACATGCTAAATGTGGACCTAAAACGGAGTAGTAACGCCAAAAATTTTAACAATCAAATGCTTACGCACTCACTTAATTTAAATTACTTTTATAAATAATACCCAGTTTTAGCAAAGGACAGGTAAATGAAGAGAACGCGAAGAAAGGCAAATAATTAAACTGATAAAAGGAGAATTTCTTGAAACGACGTCATGTTAAGTAATTCATCCTCACAGAGGTCTGGTGCCAATCAAGTCATATTAAATGGTGTAGCCAAGGAAAAAGGCTTTATGGCAATCACTCCATGGAGAACACTGCGAAATGCATGAAAATCCGAATATATTGCAGACTATATTAAAGTTCAGACTGCAGACTGCAGACTCTTACAGACTCTTATTTTGAAGTAAATAATCGCTCCGTTACGTTAATCGAGACCAAGTTTTGCTCCTGAATTCATTAACATTTTATCTGGTAGACATTTCAACACTTTTTTTGGGGGTGGCATCAAGCCTAGCAGTCTTGTTGGAAACAAATCCATACATTTTCCTAGGTTATATAATGGGGTAGTTAACCCTAAAACTTAAGACAACTCGAAATTTCGATTGTGTCTATTTTTTACACTTCACTTTGTTAAATGTTGAAAAAAGTTCATTTCTTTGTATTTATTCCATCCAGTAGTTCTTGCTTGTGACAGATTTCAGTGTCATTGCCATAGGAACTATTTAATGTGATCAACCAACAATTATTACAGTGAGACTGCTACATTGGAAAACTTGTTTCTGTTGATTCCAATGAAGAAAGCGTCCCATTCTTTCTCCGGCCCCAACCAGCTTTGTTACGCTGAAGGGCACTTACTTATAAGACTGTTTAGAACAACGTACGGGTACCACAGACATGAAAGAGCCTTTAGGTTCGCAGCAACCCCAAAAATCCATGTCACACCCATCACTGAGGCCATTTTAACAAAGATCAAAGCCACGTTAGAGCTTTGCTGTGGCTAGGTCACTTGTCTGGCTCTCTGAAATAACCAAAATGTGAATAGCCCTTGTTTTAAAATTCAGATTTGTTTGCGGTGTTTTGTAGGTCATGTAAGCCGTCGGACAAACGGTTGAATAGGCAAAGCGCAGACAGACAGACGGTTGGCTTTCAATGCCCTTTGTAAGCATAAGCATAGTATATATTGTACTTACCTTTCGAATTCTAATGATATGAAAGCTAGTGTATCCCAGAGAAAAGAAGTTGAAAATCAGAATTAGTCCAACAGGCAAAATGAATGAGAAGATCTCTGCTCTCTCACAAATCGTCCACTGGTGTCCAAAATCAGAAATCGGCCTCTAAGGTCCAAAATCATAAATCGGCCAGTAGTTTTCGAAAGTTAAAATTAGCTAGTAGGGTCTAAAATTCCAAATCGGCCACTAGGGTTCAAAATTCCAAATCGATCGCTAGTGTTCAAAATCACAAATTGGCCTCTAGGGTCCAAGATCACAAATCGTCCACTAGGGTCCAAAATCACAAATCGGCCACTAGGGTGCAAAGTTTCATATCGGCCACAAGCGTTCAATATCACAAATTGGCATTTAGCGTCCAAAATCAAAAATATTCCACCAGGATCCAAAATCACAAATCGGCCACAAGGGTCTAAAGTCACTAATTGGCCTCTAGGGTCTAAACTCACAAATCGGTCACTAGGGTCCAAAATCACAAATTGGCCACTATTATAGACAATCGGAAATCAGCCACCTGGGTCTGAAACCACATCGGCTTGGCTCTTTGCGTTCAAAATCACAAACGGTCCACCAGGATCCAAAATCACAAATCGGCAACTAGGGTCCAAAATCACTAATTGGCCACTGGTGTCTTAACTAACAAATCAGTCACTAGGGTTCAAAATCATAAATCGGCCACCAGTATGGACAATCGGAATCGGCCACCTGGGTCCTGAAACCACATCGGCCACTAGGGTCAAAAACCACAAATCGGACACTATTGTCCAAAATCATGAATAGGCCACTAGTGTCCAAAATCACAAGTCGGCCTCTAGGGTCCAGTGTACAAATCGGCCACTAGTGTCCAAAATCACAAATCGGCTACTAGGGTGAAAAATTACAAATCAGCTAGTAGGGTCCAAAATCACAAATCGGCCACTAGGGACGAGAATCACGTATCGGCCATGAGTGTCCAAAATCACGTCGCGTTCACGTCATTCTCAATTCCTTTCTCACTTTTCTTTTTTCAACGAGCAACGCATTTTTAGATATAAAACAATGTTTCACCCATTTATTAGCCAATGTGGCGCCTGTTAATTGTTCAGCTTTAGCACCACATCGAAACAACCACACGAACTGATCATGTTAAGAAGGAAATCTACGCTGAAATCTTCATATATCTGGCAAAGGAAGCATTTTCATAGACAGCTTAATTATAACCATGTTCAACAACTTTTTTTTCAAAATTTTCTTTTAGTGTTTTAGAGAAAATTATCAGGAACTAATACAAAAAGGTTAACAAATGTTTTCTGTCTGTCTAGAATACCAAAATCGTCACAAGTTCTCATGAGAAAAAGTTTGAAAGCTGTTGTGTACTTGCTTTTCTTCGATCGCAATAAAACAAGCTGCAATAGATGCGAAGCATTCTATTAACGATGACGATGCATCGCCGAAATGAAGGAGAACCTAAAGACAAAGACGACCAATTAATGATCAACCTGTCAGCGAGTTATATGATACCATTATAATCATTATAATCATTATAGAGGCGCTGCATGGATACATGCGGTTTAAAATAAAATATATAACCTAAATTCGTCACAAGTATAATTATATGTAAACTTAGCAACCGAGAAATTCCAATATTGTACTTTAACAAGATGGCCTTCTTGACTTTCTTAAGCAGGAATACGATATTACATAATTTGGAATCACCCAAATGATGGTCATGACAGGACGGATAATGCATGCACTGTAAGTACCTCCCGTTGTTCCATACAAAGCCTTAGAAAAGTTTTCTAAGGCTTTGTATGGAACAACGGGAGGTACTTACAGTCCACGCGTTTTCCGTCCTGTCATGTACCTGTTTGTAATAGGGGTATCGACAGAAATCTTCGTATTTTCTCCTTTTCAGTGTAGGGAGGGTGTATTTATCTTTATGTTGTGTCTTAATTAGACTGAGTGTAGGTGCTAAAGCCCCGTTGACAAGAACTGGTCACCAAATTTGATTTCCTTAGAGTTTATTTTCGAACTTTTTCTTTTTTATTAGAAGGTAATTCGTACGTGATGAAAATATCAACACCCAATGCATTTGATAAACAGCAAAGTTCGTGGAAATTATACTCAAAAATATTAATTAAAGCCTGAAGCAAGGAAAATATGATAATCAGCTTCTCTTTGCAAACAGTTTGACGTAATTAATTCTTTCCAGTCTTGTTGATGTCTCGGTTGCGTTTTTCCATTGTACTTAAAATCCCTTCCTTTTTCAGAAAAAAAAAACATTCCCTGTAGAGTGGAGGAATATGATTTTCTTATCTTACCTTAAGAAACTCTATCACTTTTGTAAACGGAAATCCCCACATAGCACTTGTCTGAAAGGAACTGAAGTTGAGAGGGAAAACGGTCTGCAGTTTCGAAAAATAGGAAGTTAAGATTTCTGTAAATCGATACGTAAATTCTTTCATCCGGCTTCACTGTTTTCAGTATTATATTTAATATAGCCACTATACCACCCCCTTGTGTTTTCCCAATACTATTCCATTAAAAATTTAAACTTAGTTATTTTGTCGAAAAACACACACTGAAGTAAGCAGCCGTATTCTAAACGGAAAGTTGCCGTTACTCTTTTATTCGCCATCTCGCTCGTAAAGTAACAAAGAAAACAGACAAGTTGGTGATGAAATCGTCAGGATTCTTAATATTTTCATTTCTGGTTGGAATTTGCAGCGGTAAAGAGCAAGGTAAGTATTAAAGCCACCTGGCATAACTTTTGACTATAAATATATGAAAATCATGTGTATGAACTGCGGATATAGAAATGAATATGCAAGCGATCTTCGCAGTTATAAAAACTTCTTAAGCAGTAGTGAAAAAAAAGGCTTGAAAATAATTCAGGCCTGTAGGGAAGTAGTGTTCACAACCATGAATATCACATCCATGTTCATTGGCATACATTTTATTAAATCAATTTTTCAAAACCATTCTTTTCTTTTCTTTTGAAAACTTTATCTTTTGATACTCACTCACGCTAGTGCTGGCTTCAATGGGGTAACTTCTGCGATTTGGCCGGATTAAAAAAATTATCGATCAAAATCGCTAAGAAGATAGTTTCTATCGCTCACCTTGTTGAATTGGTGTAAAGATTTTCTTCGGAACAAGTGTTCATCAACCATCACAATATCAAGACAAAAGTAATGGTTAAAAATTTATGGAAATTAATTTCAGTTTGCTTAATTTTAAGAAAACTGTCGGCAAGTAAAGATGAACCCCGCAAAGCAGGACTTCATCCTCGAGAAACATGTTTTCAAAATGATGGAGATTGAGACAGCCAGCGCATGTGAAGTGAACTGCTTCGTGGAAGCTGACTGTGTTTCCTACAATCTAAAACCGCAACAGAATGGAAAACTTTTGTGCGAATTGAGTGATTCAGATCACACAAATAATCAACAGGATCTAAGATACAAAAAAGGGACTGTTTACAAATCATTTAAGGTGAGCTGACTTATTCTCACATACAATTCCGTGAAGTTTTCGTGGATAAAACGATCATATATTTTAAATTCATAGGATACATAGGATGGATGAATGCATGAATGCGTAAATGCATGCGTGCATTTGTACGTGAATGAATTGATGGATGTTTGCGTGCATTTTGAAATTAATAAATAAGTAAATACGTGGATCGGTATGGATGAATTAGCTGGAAGAAGGGAGGAGGAAGGGTACCAGAGCAATAAATTCTATAAATATTTTTATATCTTCACAGAACTTCTGTTCCAGTACGCTTTGTTCATCGAAAAAGCGATGCCAAACTGGCTTCACCAGGAAGGGTTATCGCTGTGTTTGCGCAAATGGACTACTGGGACAAAACTGCACTGAAGGTATGTTGAGTTGATTGGTCATTCACAACAATCGTGCAGTTCTCTTTAAGAAGTCGTTAAATTTGGAAGATCTTTGAATTTAATTAGATGAGAAATTTTAAGGTATCAGAAGGAGAGTGGAGGTGTGAGGGAGAAAGCTATACCACATAATTATATATAAGGTCTTAAATGGCTTTTGTGGTCTTATATTGCTGGGATGGACAAGAAATTCCTTCAGAGAACCTATTTTGGCCTCTTGCCCGTAATGATCGACTGTTAAGAGGTCTAACATAAAATGGAGCTGACTGCATAAAGTCCTCGCCTCAGGACAACGCCTACTATCAGATCTTGAATAAAGTAAACGGTGGTCTTGATCGATGCTTTAATGAGACTATTTACATTATTGCCATGGCTTATTACCATTTTGTATTCTAGGACCGCCTTTGGTGCAAGTTCTTCCCGACATAATTGAAAGTGTGGAGGGTAGGAACATTACTATGATGTGTAACGTGACAGCTTATCCTAAACCAGACGGGATCATATGGAAAAGGTCTGATGGGATTCTTTTCAGCGCGAGGACCATTGTTAATGAAGGAAATCTCACCATACTGAATATCACTACAAAAGACAACGGCTTCTACGTGTGTACTGCGACAAACCCCAGGGGTACCAAATCATCGTCAGTTCTCCTCCATGTCTATTCAGCTCTCAAGTTTGTCATAAAGCCTCCGTCGAATGTCATAGTGATGGCATATGAAGCTGTCATTCTGCGTTGCTCTGCTTCAAGCGACCTGAAGGCAACCATGTTATGGATGTATGGAGGAACTTTTTCCTTACCTTCAGGGGCGTCTGTTGACTCCTTGAATACTTTGATCATTTTATCTGCCAACATATCTCATTCTGGTACCTACACTTGCAATGCGACTGATGCATTCAGCTCAATTCAAACAAGTGTCACCGTTCATGTCAAATACCCTGAAACATGCTCCAAAGTGAAGGCAAACATCAGCCACGTAAGTGGTGATTACTTCATCGATCCTGATGGTGTTCTTGGCGAGGATCCATTTCCTGTTTACTGTAACATGAATGATAAAGGGGGCGTGGGAGTGACAGTCGTCGGTCACGACAGGGAAAAAAGAACGCAGGTGATAGGATACGAAGGGCCTGGTAAATATTCCCTTGATGTTCATTACAGATCTGCCAGCATATCTCAGTTAAAAGCTCTGACGGAAGCCTCTGATAACTGTCAACAGTTCATCAAATACGAGTGTTTCCGCGCCTTATTAATCAAAGATGGAACTTCATGGTGGGTTTCGCGTGACGGCCAGAACATGACGTACTGGGGGGGAGCAAACTTCAAAACTGGTGGCTGCGCATGTGGTGTAACTAGATCGTGCGCTGATGACCAATCACTGAAGTGTAATTGTGATAAAAATGATAACAAGTGGCGGGAAGACAGCGGTTTTCTAACCATCAAGTCCCACCTTCCCGTCAAACAGCTAAGATTTGGTGACACGGGAGGACGACATGAAAAAGGATACCACACCCTAGGAAAACTAGAGTGCTATGGCCTGACTTAGGTGCAGAAAAAATTGAAAACATGAAAATTCTGACCATAATCGAAACAAATCATATGTAAAACCACAACCAATCACTATTTGGTTGCTTGACATAATTCCTGCACTGGAGGTTTTTTGCATGGTTATAACCAGTACTCATTATTTTTATCATCATGTTTCTCCTCTTTTCTATTTGATTGTTGGCTCAATTGATTTTTGGTTATATGACACTGAATAGAAGAGCTCTCTAATCCAGTCTCCCCCCGCATCATTACTCCATCATTAATTAAGCTGTATATTGAAAAAGTTAATTCAGCAATAGAATCAGTACGTTATTAAACACATATACAATCAGTTTGTTTCTCTTTTAAACTGGAACGTGATATGACAATGCAATTCAGAGATAGAAATGTCCTTACTGTAATGACGTAGGGCATCAGAGTAAAGTTACGCAATACATTGCAATCATCACTGAGTCGATGAACTAGGGCTTCAGAAGCCGGTGATTTTCATGTACGGCTTAAGACGATGGTGTGTAGATATAAACGGCCATTGTGTATCGTTATCATTGAAACTTTGCCGCAACTAAAAAGCAGATACGGTGGCTGAGGGGAAGGAGACGGGATTAAGGAGTGACAGGCAAATAGTTAAAAAAAGTAATGATCAAAAGAAATGAAGAGGTTTGTTTATCTGAAAAACAATAGCGTTGTTTTCTTCCAAAGACTGTCGTCATCACCAGAGTAATATCTTCTTCTGCCAAAGGATTCCCCTTGTTCACAATGTCTTTTGAATAAAGGTTTGGAACAGAACAGGTTACTCACACTCTGCATTACTCGAAGGTTGGAAAACCTAAGAGAAGGTCATATTGAACTTTCCTCCCATATGTTCTGTCGCTTGAAAAAAAAAAATTAAAAAAATGGTCTCTGCATGAAAATAAGCTAAATTTATATTGCTGTTATTGAAATAGTTTAACCCTTGCTTATCCAACTGCACTCTAAAAATCTAAATCAACCAGAAGATACACCTATAAAAGTGAAGTTTTTGCGAAACTGTCCAAAGGGCTTCTATTTCACAAGCAAAGAAAGATTTGATTACTTAAAAAACTCCACCTATAAGGAACATTCGAAGTCCTTTGACCACCCAAAAAGCACGGCTCAAATAAGACCCTGCGGCAATAACCGACATTAAGTCTTTGACTCTGTGTTTCTCTTTTTCCCAGAATATTGGCGAATTTGCTTCTGCGTCTCTTAAATCAGCGACACTGCTTCACTTGCGTGATATAGGTTTCCTAGCTTTCAGCCTCGAGGCAGAAGCATTGCTCCCTGAGGTTCAATTTTCCCATTCTTTCTCATTCGTCTGTGGTGCTTGCTTCCTAAGGACTTTGGAAAATTGGCTTTTCTCCAAGCCAATAGCAACAAAGGACAGGAAGATGAATTAAGCCTAACAGTCTTGTTGGCAACAATCCATTAATCCATATTCTTTTCTAGGTTATACGCTGGGATAGTTAACCCTAAAATTTAAAACACAGCTCAAAGTTTCGAATATCTATTTGTTCCCCTTAACTTTGTTGGCTGTTGAAAAAAGCTCATCCCTTTTTAGTTATTCTGTCCAGACGTCTTACTTGTGACAGATTTTAGCGTCATTGCTATGGGAACGATTTAATGTGATCAACCAACAATTATTACAACGAGACTGTTTTCTCTAATTTAAGGTCAGCTACCACATCGGGATACTTATTTCTGGTGATTCCAAAGAAGAAAACGTTCCATTCTTTCTCCGGCCCAAACCAGCTTTGTAACACTGAAGAAAACTTACCTTATCCCAAAAATTCATGTCTTACCCATCACTAAGGCAATTTTATGACAGATGAAAGCCAAGTTTGGGCTTTGCTGTTTTTTGGTCACTTGTCTGGCTCTCTGAATTAATTAAAGTAAGATTAACCTTGGTTTTAAAATTCAGATTTCCTTGCGGTGTTCTGTAGGTCGTGCAAGCCGTCGCACAAACGATTGAATAGGCAAGGCGCAGACAGACAGACAGTTGGCTTTTGATGCCCTTTGTTTACAAAAGCGTAGTATATATTGTGCTCACCTTTCGAATTCTGATGATATGAGAGCTAGTGTTTTCCAGAGCAAAGAGGCTGAAAATCAGAATCAGTGCAACAGGCAAATGAATGAGAAGACCTTTGCTCCCTCACAAATCGTCTAGCTACTAGTGTCCAAAATAAAAAAATTGATCTCTAGCGTCCAAACTCACAAACCGGCCTCTGGGGTCCAAATCACAAATTGGCTTCTTGAGTCCGGAATTCCCATCGGCCACAAGTGTTCAAAATTACAAATTGGCCACTAGGGTGCAAAGTCACAAACCAGCCACTAGGATCTACAATCACAATTTGGAAACTAGGGTCCAAAGTCCCAAATTGGCCACTAGGGTGTAACATTTCATACCGGCCACTAATGCTCACAAATTAGACTTCTGCGTCCAAAGTCACAAATAGTCCTGCAGGTTCCAAAATTACAAATAGTCCAGCAGGGTCCAAAATCACAAATAGCCCAGCAGGGTCCAGAGTCACAAATAGTCCACTAGGGTTCAAAATCGCTAATCGACCTCTAGAGTCCAAAATCACAACTCGGTCATTATTCTCAAAAAATAATATGCAGCTAGTCCACCAGGGTTCAAAATCACTAATCAGCCATTAGGGTCCACAATCACAAATCGGCTATTAGCGTGTAAAACCACAAATCGCCCAATAGGGTCCGAAATAAAAAAAATTGGGCACTAGTGTCCAAACTCACAAATCGGCCAGGAGGGTCCATAATCACAAATCGGTCACTACGGTTCGAAATTACAAATCGGCCACTAGGGTCCAAAATCACAAATTGACCACTAGTATGCATGATCAGAAATCGGCCTCTGTTTTGAATCAGAAATCCACCACCGGGGTCCCAAATTACAAACCAGCCACCTGAGTCCAAGCTCACAAATCGGACACAAGGGCCCAAATCTACAAATTGGCCACCGGAGTCCAAAATCACAAATCGGCCATTAGGGTCCAAAATCACAAATCGGACACAAGGACCCAAATCTACAAATCGGCCACCGGGGTCCAAAATCACAAATTGGCCCCTAGAGTCTAAAATCACAATTCGGCCACAAGGGCCCAAAATCACAAATCGGCCAGAAGGGTCCATAATCACAAATCGAACACCAGGGTCCAAAATCACAAATCGAACACAAGGGCCCAAATCTACAAATCGGCCACTGGGGTCCAAAATCACAAATTGGCCACTAGAGTCTAAAATCCCAAATCGGCCACTAGGGCTCAAAATCACAAATTGGCCAGAAGGGCCCATAATCACAAATCGAGCACTAGGGTCCAAAATCAAAAATCGGCGACTAGGGTCCATAATCACAGGTCGGCCACCAGGGTCCATAATCACAAATCGGTAACAAGGGTTCAAAATTACAAATCGGCCACTAGGGTCCACAATTACATTTCAGCCTCTATCGTTTAAAACCACAAATCGGACAGTAGGGTCCAAAATCGAAAAAACTGCCACTTGTGGCCAAAATCATAAATCGGCTACCAGTGTTCAAAATTACAAATTGACCTCCAGTGTCTAAATTCACAAATTGGGCATTAGAGTCCAAATCACTTATCAGCCACTAGGGTCCAGTATCACAAATCGGCCACTAGTGGCTAAAATCACGAATCGACCGCTGGGGTCCAGAATCATAAAGCGGCCAGTTGGGTCCAAATCACAAATCGGCCATAAATGTCCCAGTTAAAAGATCGGCCACTGGGGTCTAAAATCATAAATCGGCCACGAGGGTCCAAAATCACAAATACACCAAAAGGGTCCATCATCACAAATTGATCACTAGGGTCCAAAATCGCAAATCGGCCACTAGGGTCCAGAATCATATATCAGTCATGAGTGTCCGAAATCACAAGCCTTTTTCTCAGAAAATGTCATTGTTGTTAACGTCGTGCTCAGTTCCTTTTCCACTTTTCTTTATTCGACGAGCAACGTATTTTTAGATATATAAATGTGTCACCCATTCGTTAGCCAATGTGGCTCCTGTTTGCTGTTCGGCTTTAACACGACACATCGAAACAACCACACGAACTGATCATGTTAGGAAAGAAATCTTCGTTGCTAAACTGAAACTCGCCAAACTCGTCACAATTTCTTATGCAAAATAGTTCAAAAGCTGTTTTGTAATCAGTGTTTTTCTTCGATCACAATAAAACAAGCCCTAGTAGATGTAAAGCATTCTGTTAACGATGACGATACATCACTGAAATCAGAGAGAGCCCACAAACATTGAGGACCAATAATCAACCTGTTAGTGAGTTATACAATCTATCATAATCCTTAAAGAGGCACTGCACGGAAACGTGCGGTTTAACATAAAAATTTTACCTATTTTGTCACCAATATAACTATATGTAAACTCACCAACTGGGAAATTTCAATATTGTTCTTCAACAAGACAGACTTCTTGACTTTCTTGAGCAGGAATACGATATTATATAATTTATAATCACTCAAAAAATGGTATACCTGTAATAGGGGTATCAACACATACTTCGTATTTTCTCCTTTTCAGTGTATGGAGGGTTTGTTTATCTTGAGCTAATTAGTCTTTATTTGACTGACTGCAGGTGCTGAAGCCCCGTTGACAGGAAATGGTAACCAAATTTGATTTCC
The DNA here is from genome assembly GCF_036669915.1 of Pocillopora verrucosa. Lineage (NCBI taxonomy): Eukaryota > Metazoa > Cnidaria > Anthozoa > Scleractinia > Pocilloporidae > Pocillopora > Pocillopora verrucosa. The sequence continues at coordinate 2,299,894 of NC_089320.1, read as the reverse complement.
CTAGATTTTAGTTTCTTACATTTTCCTCTTTATTCAGAGGTAACTCATACATGATAAAAATATCAACGCTCAATGAGTTTGATAAGCACCAATATTCATTGAAATTCTGCTCAACAATAGCAATTAAGGCTTGTAGCGCGCAAAATATAATAATCAGCTTTTCTTTGCAGTATGACACAGTTTGACGTAATTAGTTCTTTCCCCTCTTGCTGATGTTTGAGTTTGGCAACTTCCCCCATACTTTAAATCCCTGCTTTTTTCAGGAAAAAAAATAATTCCTTTTAAATTGGAGGGATATAATAATTCTTATTTTTAGAACGAGCATAACTTTGGTAAAGGAAAATCCTCACTTGTCTGAAGAGCAACTTAAGATGAAATCAAATTGTAACCAGTTGTGGCACCTGCTAAGTGCTCAGAAGCAACACAACTTAAAAGTTTAAAAAAGGGGAGACAATTCCAATTGTAGAGATTAATAACGATAATCTTATCACAGCGACCTAGACAGAAACGGTCTGCAGTTTCGAGAAATAGAAAAACCTCTGTAAATCGATATGTAAATCTTTTGATCCGCCTTGATCGTTTCGCCGTATCAAATTTAATTATGTAACCGCTATGTCATCGCCTAATGTTCGTCCAATACTGTTCCATCAAAAATTGAAAGTGAGTTTTTTTGTCGCAAAACACACACTGGGGTAAGCAGCCGTATTCCAAACGGAAAGTTGACGTTACTCTTTCATTCGCCATATCGCTCGTAAAGCAACAAAGAGAACACACAAGTAAGCGATGAAATTGTCAGGATTCTTACTTTTTTCATTTCTGGTTGGTATTTGCAGCGGTAAAGAGCAAGGTGAGTATTAAAGCCACCTGGCATAACTTTTGACCGTAAATATATGAAAATCATATATGCGACCTGTGGATATAGAAATGAATATGAAACACGAAAACTAATTAAGCAGAAGTGAAAATTAGGCCTAAAAAATTCAAGCCTGCATGGGAAGTAGTGCTCATAACTGCGAAGATCGCTTGCATATTCACAGGTGTAAATTTTATTAAATCAATTTTTTAGAACTTTTCTTTTCTTTTCTTTTGAACACTTTACTCACTCAAGCTAGTGCTGGCTTCAATAGGGTAACTTCTGCGATTTGGCCGGTTTAAAAATCATCGATCAAAATTACTAAGAACATAGCTTCTATCGTTCACCTTGTTGATTTGATTGAACGATTTTTTTTTCGGAAGAAGTGTTCATCCATCATCACAACATCAAGATGGAAGTAATGGTTAAAGCTTTATGGAAATTAGTTTTTTAAGTCTCAGATATTATTGTATGAAAAAGAAAGTTTCATAAGACGAACAATTTTGATGCGTCCTTGAAAGAATAGGTTGCTCTTCTAGATACAGAAACCATACTTTCATTTTGCCTAATTTTTAGAAAACTGTCGGCAAGTAGAGATGAACCCCGCAAAGCAGGACTTCATCCTCGAGAAACATGTTTTCAAAATGATGGAGATTGAGACAGCCAGCGCATGTGAAGTGAACTGCTTCATGGAAGCTGATTGTGTTTCCTACAATCTAAAACCGCAACAGAATGGAAAACTTTTGTGCGAATTGAGTGATTCAGATCACGCAAATAATCAACAGGATCTAAGATACAAAGAAGGGACTATTTACAAATCATTTAAGGTGAGTTGACCTATTCTCATCAGTAATTCCGTTAAGTTTTCGTCGATAAAATTATCATGTATCTTAAAAGTATGAAAAGAGAAAACCAAATAAAAAATGAAAGAGATATGTGAGTTTTTTTTCACTTTTAATGTTGTCTGGTGAAGAAAACCATACGTTCAAACTTTCTTTTCTGTAGATGGAAAAGAGGATGCATAGGATGGATAAATGCCTGGATGCATGAATGCACGTGCGTAAATGCACGTATGCATTCGGACATGTATGAAATGATGAATGTAGGCATGAATCTTGAAATTTATTTATAAATAAATGGGTGCATTTCTATAGATGGATTAGCCGGAAGAGGGGAGGAAGCTGGGTACCGGAACGACATATTCTATAAATATTTTTATATCTTCGCAGAACCGCTGTTCCAGTAGGCTTTGCCCATCAACAAAGCGATGCCAAACTGGCTGCACAAGAAAGGGTTATCGTTGTGTTTGCGCAAATGGACTACTGGGAGAAAACTGCACTGAAGGTATGTTGAGTAACTAAGAAATTTTTAAGGTATCAGGAGGACAATGGAGGTGTGAGGGAGACAGCTTTACCACATGATTACATATGAGGTCTTAAATGGCTTTTGTGGTCTTAAATTGCTGGGATGGACAAGGAATTCTTGCAGAGGACCTCTCTTGGCCTCTTGCCATAGTGATCGACTGGTAATAAGTCTGACATAAAATGAAGCTGACTGCATAAAAGTCGTCGGCTCAGAACGGCGGTTACTATCAGATCTTGTATAAAGTAAATGATAGTCTTGATCGATGATGGAGATTGTTTACGTTATTCCCATGGCTTATTGTCATTTTGGTGTTCTAGGACCGCCTTCAATGCAAGTTGTTCCCGACATAATTGAGACTGTGGAGGGTAGGAACGTTACTGTAATGTGTAATGTGACAGGTAATCCTAAACCAGACAGGATCATATGGAAAAGGTCTGATGGGATTCTTTCCAGCGCGAGGACCATTACTCGTGAAGGAAATATCACCATACTCAATATCACTACAAAAGACAACGGCTTTTACGTGTGTACTGCGACAAACCCCTGGGGTACCAAATCATCATCAGTTCTCCTTCGTGTTTATTCAGCTCTCAAATTTGTCATAAAGCCTCCGTCGAATGTGACAGTGATGGCGTATAAAGCTGTCGATCTGCGTTGCTCTGCTTCAAGCGACCTGAAGCCAACCATCCTATGGATGTACGATGGAACTTTTTCCTTACCTTCGGGGGCGTCTGTTGACTCCTTGAATGCTTTGATGATTTTATCTGCTAACATATCTCATTCTGGTACCTACACTTGCAATGCGACGGATGCATTCAGCTCAATTCAAACAAGTGTCACTGTTCATGTCAAATACCCTGAAACCTGCTCCAAAGTGAAGGCAAACATCATCGACGTTAGTGGTGATTACTTCATCGATCCTGACGGTGTTCTTGGGGAGGATCCATTTCCTGTTTACTGTAACATGACTGACAAAGGAGGGGTTGGAGTGACAGTCGTTGGTCACGACAGTGAAAATAGAACGCAGGTGATAGGATACGAAGGGTCTGGTAAATATTCCGTTGATTTTCATTACAGATCTGCCAGCATATCTCAATTAAAAGGTCTGACGGAAGCCTCCGATAATTGTCAGCAGTTCATCAAATACGAGTGTTTTAACGCCAGATTAATTGAAGGTGGATATTCATGGTGGGTTTCACGTGACGGCCAAAAACTGACTTACTGGGGGGGAGTAAACTTAACAACTGGCGGCTGTGCATGTGGTTTAACTGGATCGTGCGCCGATGACGAATCACTGAAGTGTAACTGTGATAAAAATGATAACAATTGGCGAGAAGACAGCGGTTTTCTTACCATCAAGTCCCACCTTCCCGTCAAACAGCTAAGATTTGGTGACACGGGGCAAGAATATGAAAAAGGATACCACACCTTAGGAAAACTGGAGTGCTATGGTCTGATCCAGGTGCAAACAAAATTGAAAACATGAAAACTCGGTTACCAGTCACTACGTATTTTAAATATCGGTTTGGAAAAAAAACAGGTTAATCATCCCCTGCATAACTCAATGGTTGAAAAGCTAAAATAAAGTCGCATTGAACTTTCCTTTTGAATGTTCTGTCGCTTGAAAAAAAATTATCAAAAGAAATTGTTCTCTGCATTCAAACAAGCTAAGCTTACATTGCATTTTCAAGTACTATACCAGATTTTTAACACTAGATCAGTACTAATGCTGTAAAAATATAGTATTCCGACTGCATTTTTACTGTTGCATTATATGGCGACTGCAAAATGTCGTTCAATAGAACTTTCATGGACTTTTCCAATGTTATTTTAGTGAGTGTAAATACTTCCTTTTTCGAAAGATGCTCAACCATCAGATAATTGTTTTAACCATTTTCAAGACTTCTTGAGTCGAGATTATGAAAAGTAAGAATCAAAGAAATTGTATACTCACTGCGAAAATCGCTATCCGGTAAAATGTTTTATTTTGTTTTCCCTTTCTTTCACTGGTGTTTCCGATTTATTTAATTGTCGTCTGTAGAATCACATGTTCATCAATACATCTTAGGATCCAGTCCCTAGTTTTATTTCAGGAGCAGTCGCATGATTTTCAAGACGGAAGAAGGGATGAGCTGTCATTGACAACGGAGAACAAAGGGGGTACTGTAGAATTGATTGTCAAATCGACTGCCAATGAGGGGGATCATAAGAATATTATTAGAATACAATAAAAAAGAAAAACGAAGGTGATCGAACATTCTTTGTAAGAGCAGTCAAGAAGTGGAACATGCTAAATGTGCACCTAAAACGGAGAAGTAACGCCAAAAATTTTAACAATCAAATGCTTACGCACTCACTGAATTTAAATTACTTTTATAAATAATACCCAGTTTTAGCAAAGGACAGGTAAATGAAGAGAACGCGAAGAAAGGCAAATAATTAAAGTGATAAAAGTAGAATTTCTTGAAAAGACGTCATGTTAAGTAATTCATCCTCACAGAGGTCTGGTGCCAATCAAATCATATTAAATGGTGTAGCCAAGGAAAAAGGCTTTATGCAATCACTCCATGGAGAACACTGCGAAATGCATGAAAATCCGAATATATTGCAGACTATATTAAAGTTCAGACTGCAGACTGCAGACTCTTACAGACTCTTATTTTGAAGTAAATAATCGCTCCGTTACGTTAATCGAGACCAAGTTTTGCTCCTAAATTCATTAACATTTTATCTGGTAGACATTTCAACACTTTTTTTGGGGGTGGCATCAAGCCTAGCAGTCTTGTTGGAAACAAATCCATACATTTTCCTAGGTTATATACTGGGGTAGTTAACCCTAAAACTTAAGACACAACTCGAAATTTCGATTGTGTCTATTTTTTACACTTCACTCTGTTAAATGTTGAAAAAAGTTCATTTCTTTGTATTTATTCCATCCAGTAGTTCTTGCTTGTGACAGATTTCAGTGTCATTGCCATAGGAACTATTTAATGTGATCAACCAACAATTATTACAGTGAGACTGCTACATTGGAAAACTTGTTTCTGTTGATTCCAATGAAGAAAGCCTCCCATTCTTTCTCCGGCCCCAACCAGCTTTGTTAGGCTGAAGGGCACTTACCTTAAAGACTGTTTAGGACAACGTACGGGTACCACAGGCATGAAAGAGCCTTTAGGTTCGCAGCAATCCCAAAAATCCATGTCACACCCATCACTGAGGCCATTTTAACAAAGATCAAAGCCACGTTAGAGCTTTGCTGTGGCTAGGTTACTTGTCTGGCTCTCTGAAATAACCAAAATGTGAATAGCCCTTGTTTTAAAATTCAGATTTGTTTGCGGTGTTTTGTAGGTCATGCAAGCCGTCGGACAAACAGTTGCATAGGCAAAGCGCAGACAGACAGACGGTTGGCTTTCAATTCCCTTTGTTTAAATAAGCATAGTATATATTGTACTCACCTTTCGAATTCTAATGATATGAAAGCTAGTGTATCCTAGAGAAAAGAAGTTGAAAATCAGAATTAGTCCAGCAGGCAAAATGAATGAGAAGATCTCTGCTTTCTCACAAATCGTCTACTGGTGTCCAAAATCAGAAATCGGCCTCTAAGGTCCAAAATCAGAAATCGACCACTTGTGTTCGAAAGTTAAAATTGGCTACTAGGGTCTAAAATTCCAAATCGGCCGCTAGGGTTCAAAATTCCAAATGGATCGCTAGTGTTCAAAATCACAAATCGGCCTCTAGGGTCCAAGATCACAAATCGTCTACTAGGGTCCAAAATCACAAATTGGCCACTAGGGTGCAAAATTTCATATCTGCCACAAGCGTTTAATATCACAAATTGGCATTTAGCGTCCAAAATCACAAATAGTCCACCAGGATCCAAAATCACAAATCGGCCACTAGGGTACAAAATCACTAATTGGCCCCTAGGGTCTATACTCACAAATCGGTCACTGGGGTCCAAAATCACAAATTGGCCACCATTATAGACAATCGGAAATCGGCCACCTGGGTCTGAAACCACATCGGCTTGGCTTTTAGCGTCCAAAATCACAAACGGTCCACCAGGGTCCAAAATCACAAATCGGCCACTAGGGTCCAAAATCACTAATTGGCCACTAGGGTCTTAACTCACAAATCAGTCACTAGGGTCCAAAATCACAAATCGGCCACCAGTATGGACAATCGGAAATCGGCCACCTGGGTCCTTAAACCACATCGGCCACTAGGATCAAAAACCATAAATCGGACACTATTTTCCAAAATCATGAATGGGCCACTAGTGTCCAAAATCACAAGTCGGCCTCTAGGGTCCGGTATACAAATCGGCCACTAGTGTCCAAAATTCACAAATCGGCCACTAGGGTGAAAAATCACAAATCATCTAGTTGGGTTCAAAATCACAAATCGGCCACTAGGGACCAGAATCACATATCGGCCGTGAGTGTCCAAAATCACATCGCGTTGACGTCATTCTTAATTCCTTTCTCACTTTTCTTTTTTCAACGAGCAACTCATTTTTAGATATAAAACAATGTGTCACCCAATTATTAGCCGATGTGGCGCCTGTTAATTGTTCAGCTTTAACACCACATCGAAACAACCACACGAACTGGTCATGTTGAGAAGGAAATCTACGCTGAAATCTTCATATATTTGGCAAAGGAAGCATTTTCATAGACAGCTGAATTATAACCATGTTCAACAACTTTTTTCAAAATTTTCTTTTTAGTGTTTTAAAAAAAAGTTCCACAAATGTTTTCTGTCTGTCTAGAATGCCAAAATCGTCACAAGTTCTCATGAGAAAAGGTTAGAAAGCTGTTGTGTAATTGTTTTTCTTCGATCGCAATTAAACAAGCTGCAATAGATGTGAAGCATTCTGTTAACGATGACGATGCATCGCCGAAATGAAGGAGAACCTACAGACAAAGACGACCAATAATTGATCAACCTGTCAGCGAGTTATACGATGCATTGTAATCATTATAATCATTAGAGAGGCGCTGCATGGATACATGCGGTTTAAAATAAAATATATAACCTAAATTCGTCACAAGTATAATTATATGTAAACTTACCAACCGGGAAATTCCAATATTGAACTTTAACAAGATGGCTTTCTTGCCTTTCTTAAGCAGGAATACGATATTACATAATTTGGAATCACCCAAAGGATGGTATACCTGTTTGTAATAGGGGTATTGACACAAATCTTCGTATTTTCTCCTTTCCAGTGTTGGGAGGGTGTATTTATCTTTATGTTGTGTCTTAATTAGACTGAGTGCAGGTGCTAAAGCCCCGTTGACAAGAACTGGTAACCAAATTTGATTTCCTTAGAGTTTATTTTCGAACTTTTTCTTTTCTATTGGAAGGTAATTCGTACGTGATGAAAATATCAACACCCAATGCATTTGATAAACAGCAAAGTTCATTGAAATTCTGCTCAAAAATAGTAATTAAAGCCTGAAGCAAGGAAAATATGATAATCAGCTTCTCTTTCCAAACAGTTTGACGTAATCCTTTCCAGTCTTGTTGATGTCTCAGTTGCGTGACTTCCATTATACTTAAAATCTCTTCCTTTTTTAGAAAAAATAAATAAATTCCCTATACAGTGGAAGAATATAATTTTCTTATCTTACCTTAAGAAACTCTATAACTTTTGTAAACGGAAATCCCCATATAGCACTTGTCTAAAGAGGAACTGAAGTTGAGAGGGAAAATGATCTCCGGTTTCGAAAAATAGGAAGTAAAAATCTCTGTAAATCGATAAGTAAATTCTTTGATCCGGCTTCACTGTTTTCAGTATTATATTCAATATAGCCACTATACCACCCCCTTGTGTTTTTCCAATACTATTCCATTGAAAATTTAAACTAAGTTATTTTGTCGCAAAACACACACTGAGGTAAGCAGCCGTATTCTAAACGGAAAGTTGCCATTACTCTTTTATTCGCCATCTTGCTCGTAAAGTAACAAAGAAAACAGACAAGTTGGCAATGAAATCGTTAGGATTCTTAATATTTTCATTTCTGGTTGGAATTTGCAACGGTAATGAGCAAGGTAAGTATTAAAACCACCTGGCATAACTTTTGACTATAAATATATGAAAATCATATATATGAACTGGGGATATAGAAATGAATACGCAAGCGATCTTCGCAGTTATGAAAACTACTTAAGCAGTAGTGAAAAAAAAGGCTTGAAAATAATTCAGGCCTGTACGGGAAGTGGTGTTCATAACCACGAAGATCACATGCATGTTAATTGACATAAATTTTATTAAATAAATTTTTTAAAACCATTCTTTTCTTTTCTTTTCTTTTCTTTTGAAAACTTTACTTTTGATACTCACTCACACTAGTGCTGGCTTCAATGGGGTAACTTCTGCGATTTGGCCGGATTAAAAAAAATTATCGATCAAAATCGCTAAGAAAATTGTTTCTATCGCCTACCTTGTTGAATTGGTGCAAAGATTTTCTTCGGAACAAGAGTTCATCAATCACCACAATATCAAGACAAAAGTAATGGTTAAAAATTTATGGAAATTAATTTCAGTTTGCTTAATTTTAAGAAAACTGTCGGCAAGTAGAGATGAATCCCGCAAAGCAGGACTTCATCCTCGAGAAACATGTTTTCAAAATAATGGAGATTGGGACAGCCAGCGCATGTGAAGTGAACTGCTTCGTGGAAGCTTACTGTGTTTCCTACAATCTAAAACCGCAACAGAATGGAAAACTTTTGTGCGAATTGAGCGATTCAGATCACGCAAATAATCAACAGGATCTAAGATACAAAAAAGGGACTGTTTACAAATCATTTAAGGTAAGCTGACTTATTCTCACATACAATTCCGTGAAGTTTTCGGGGATAAAACGATCATATATTTTAAATTCATAGGATACATAGGATGGATGAATGCATGAATGCGTGAATGAATTGATGGATGTTTTCGTGCATTTTGAAATTACTAAATAAGTAAATAAGTGGATCGGTATGGATGAATTAGCTGGAAGAAGGGAGGAGGAAGGGTACCAGAGCAATAAATTCTATAAATATCTTTATATCTTCACAGAACCTCTGTTCCAGTACGCTTTGTCCATTGAAAAAGCGATGCCAAACTGGCTTCACCAGGAAGGGTTATCGCTGTGTTTGCGCAAATGGACTACTTGGAGAAAACTGCACTGAAGGTATGTTGAGTTGATTGGTCATCGACAATAATCGTGCATTTCTCTTTTAGAAGTCGTTCAATTTGGAGGACCTTTGAATTTAAATAAATGAAAAATTTGTTTAGGTATCAGAAGGAAAATAAGGGCGTGAAGGAGAAAACTATACCACATGAATATATGTAAGGTCTTAAGTGCCGCTCTCGCTCAGAGCGGTCCTCTCGACTTCCCGACGGAAAACTTTATTTTTTGCCCATGAAAAGGGTTTAGGACACATGTTTCAAAAATAGTTTAGTTGTTCTCCAATTCCCTTTTTTTGCGTCGCTACAAGCCAAAAATGATTTTTGGCCAGTACACCTGTGTGGACAGCGATCGAAAGTGTAAATTTCACAGATTTTGTCTAGCGCGCACCGACTGAAATAATATAGCTCATGGAATTCTATCTTGCTACAAGTTAAAAGGTGCCTTCGATTAGCAGACAAAATATGGAAACTTCAGCTGAAATATTTTTCATACAAGCGTGATCAGAGGAGAGCCTTCTCTTAGACCTTTGTTTGCGTATCAAAATTCACCAATTTGTACGAAAGAATTCTCAAAATGCAGGCGTTAATCGAGCTAAAAAAGCATATCAGTGTATAGTTTATACACCAATGAGGTCACCGATTGCCTCAAACCCGCGGGCATATCTGTAGCTTTCATCCACCATCCACCGACATCTTGAGGATTTCAGGTTTTCATAAAAACTGAATGGACAATAGATGCCGAGTTGTCCTAAAACGTTGCGTAAACGTGATCGGTAGTAACGCTTGCACGCTTGCGTGACTTACAAAGTAAACAAAGGTGATGGGAAGGCGCCTTCGCGATAATTTTCGTTAAAATATCTGGTCATGAACCATAACCACAGTGTGGAGAAGATCAAAATTAAAGAATAGAGTTTGGCACTCTAGTCATTACAGACATATCGTGTTGCTTAAAAGGGCTCACAAACAAGTTGAAATACATTACAGTGTTATTTACCAAAACAACACGCATACACTCTTAAAGAATTCTTCACCCTACGTTTATGGGGAATTCTGAAGTAAATGGTGTAAATGACCTTCCCGATTTTGTTTCCTCAGTATGCGAAAATCTCGATGGAATCCTCCACTAAAATACCTAGAAAAATTAAAACAGTTTCGCGGGTTATGCAAAAATCGAATACCACTGGTACGTTTCATTATATTTCAAACTCTGTTTTCAAAAGTAATTCTCACCTTTGTTGGTCTGTGGAGGCAATGCCGAGTTTTATTGCTTACAATGGTAAACGGTTTGCCAAAAAATTGGATCGGTACATTATTACCATTGTGTTCAAAGACGGGAGACGCTACAAATGCATAATTTCAAAAAGTACTTAGATATAATAGATTACACACTTAGAGTGTTTTCCAAGGGCTTTCCTATATATGAAATACTTTTAAATATTTCAACACTTTTACGCCCGGTGCATTGCGTAAGTTTTTACAAAATTGCGGCAAAAGATCAAGTCTCTACAAGGCTCACACTGAATTGATAAGGGCACAAAAATCAGCTAAAAATAAAAGAAACTGCCTACCATTTTTGGAAAACCTCTTGTGATTTAGCTCCTTTGAGTGCAAGGCAATCTTTACAAAGCATGTGGAACTAATAAGAAACCTCTCGAGCATATCCTCGAACTCGTCTCTTTTCCCGTCGAAATAACCCAAGAAGTACTGGTTTTCAACAGAACAATTTTCAAAGTTTTCCACGAGGAAGTCGATCTCCGATTTATTTACAAAAGAATGATTAGTCGCAACCATCATTAAGCATTCTAGTGTCCTAATCAAAAATTGTCTTCAGTTTTTAGATGTCATACTTTCGCGGGCTTTCCCAATATTCGCGGGCTTTCCCAATATTCGCGGGCTTTCCCAATATTCGCGGGCTTTCCCAATATTCGCGGGTTTCATAATTTTCCCGCTGACCAAAATTACCGTATACTCTTGCCCTCGACGGACGCCTTCGATATAGTGTCACCCGACTGGTGACAGGTCTAACTTAAAATGGAGCTGACTGCAGAAAAGTCGTCGCCTCAGAACAGCGGTTACTATCAGATCTTGAATAAAGTAAACAATGGTCTTGATCGATGCAGTAATGAGACTATTTACGTTATTCCCATGGCTCATTATCATTTTGGTGTTCTAGGACCGCCTTTGGTGCAAGCTGTTCCCGACATAATTGAAACTGTGGAGGGTAGGAACATTACTGTAATATGTAACGTTACAGCTAATCCTAAACCAGACAGGATCATATGGAAAAAGTCTAATAGAATTCTATCCAGCGCGACGACCATTGTTAGCGAAGGAAATCTCACCATACTGAATGTCACTACACAAGACAACGGCTCTTACGTGTGTACTGCGACAAACCCCTGGGGTACCAAATCATCGTTAGTTCACCTTCTTGTCTATTCAGCTCTCAAATTTGTCATAAAGCCTCCGTGCAATGTGACAGTGATGGCTTATGAAGCTGTCATTCTGCGTTGCTCTGCTTTAAGCGAACTGAAGCCAACCATCCTATGGATGTATGATGGAACGTTTTCCCTACCTTCAGGGGCGGCTGTCGACTCCTTGAGTGCTTTGATCATTTTATCTGCTAACATGTCTCATTCTGGTACTTACACTTGCAATGCGACTGATGCATTCAGCTCAATTCGAACAAGTGTCACCGTTCTTGTCAAATACCCTGAAACCTGCAGCAAAGTGAAAGCAATCATCAGCGACGTCAGTGGTGATTACCTCATCGATCCTGACGGTGTCCATGGCGAGGATCCATTTCCAGTTTATTGTAACATGACTGACAAAGGAGGCGTTGGAGTGACAGTCGTCAGTCACGACAGTGAAAATAGAACGCAGGTGATAGGATACGACGGGCGTGGTGAATATTCCCTTGATGTTCATTACAGATCTGCCACCATATCTCAATTAAAAATTCTGACGGAAGCCTCTGATAATTGTCAACAGTTCATCAAATACGAATGTTTTCACGCCAGATTAATTAAACGTGGATTTTCATGGTGGGTTTCACGTGCCGGCCAGAAGATGACATACTGGGGGGGAGCAAACTTATCAACTGGTGGCTGTGCATGTGGTTTAACTGGATCGTGCGCCGATGACGAATCGCTGAAGTGTAACTGTGATAAAAATGATAAGAATTGGCGGGAAGACAGCGGTTTTCTTACCATAAAGTCCCACCTTCCCGTCAAACAGCTAAGATTTGGTGACACGGGAGATCCATATTTTGATGAAGAAGGATACCACACCTTAGGAAAACTAGAGTGCTATGGTCTGACCTAGGTGCAGACAAAATTGAAAACATGAAAACTTGGACCACAGTCACAAATCATATGTAAAACCATAACCATCACCACTGGGTCGCTTGATGTGAATCCTGCGCTTGAGGCTTTTTTTGCATGGTTACGCACAGCACTCATTATTTTTCGCATTATGTTTTCCACCTCTTTTCTGTTTGATTGTTGATTCATTTGATTTGTGGAAATGCGATACTTAATGGAAGAGCTCTCTAATCTATTCTACCCCCGCATCAAATGATTCCTTCAATAATTTTAATTATTACAGCTTAAAAGCTGTAAATCGAGAAACTTAATTCAGCAATAGAGTCAGTATGTTATTAAACACATAAACAATTTGTTTGTTTCTCGATATCACAATGCAATTCAGTAACAGAAATGTCCTTACTGTGGTGACGTAGGGCAATGCATGACATTAAGGTTACACAATACATTGCAATCATTACTGAGTCAATGAAGTATGGTTCCATAAGCCGGTGATTTTCATGTATGACTTAAGACGACTTAAATGGCCATTGTATATCGTTAACACTGAAATTTTGCCGTACTAAAAGAGCAGATACTGTGGTTGAGGGGAGGGAGAGGAAAATAGGAAGTTACTGGAAAATCGTCAAAAGAGTCAAGATCAAGGGAAATTAAGAGATTTGTTTATCTAAAGAACAATGTCGTTGTTTTCATCCGACTGTCGTCATCACCAAAGCAATAGCTTCTTCTACCAAAGGATTCCCTATATTTACAACGTCTTTTGAATATCAGTTTAGAACAGAACAGGTTAATCACTCTCTGCGTAACTCGAGGTTTGGAACCTAAAAGAAAGTCGTATTGAATTTACCTTCTAAATGTTCTGTCGCTTGACCAAAAAAAAAAAAAAAATTAGAAAAAAATGTTCTCTGCACCCAAATAAGCTAAGCTTATATTGCTAACTGGACTTTTAGCACTAAATCAGTACTAAAAAGTATAGATACAATTTTCCAACTGCATTTTTAATGTTGCATTATGTCTGGACTGCAAAATGTCGTTCAATAGAACTTTCATAAAGTATTTAGACGCTATTTAAGTGAATGTTATCTTCCCTCTTTTGAAAAATGCTCAACCATCAGGTAATTGTTTTGACCATCTTCAAGCCTTCTTGAGGAAAAACGCTTTCAGATAAAATGTTTTATTTTGTTTTCCCTTTCTTTCACTGGTGTTTCCGATTGATTTCATTGTCGTCAGTAGAATCACATATAAATCAATACATCTTAGGGTCCAGTCCCTAGTTTTATTTTAGGAGGAATCACATGACTTTCAGGAGGAAAGGAGGGATGAGCTGTCGTTGAAAAGGAGAATAAAGGGGGTACTATAGAAATGACTGTCAAATCGACTGCCAATGAGGGGGATCATAAGAATGTTATTAGAATACAATAAAAGAGAAAAAGGAAGGTGGTCGGACATTCTGTGTAAGAGCAGTCAAGAAATGGAACATGCTAAATGTGGACCTGAAACAGAGTAGTAACGCCAAAATTTGTAAGCGTTCACCTTTTAAATCACTTTTAAACAATCAAATGCTTACGCACTCTCCTAATGTAAATTACTTTCATAAAGTCTTTAAATTATTTAGTTCTCAAAGTTTTAGTTCTGAGTATTGCGTTTCTGGTGTTCTGATTGGTTCTCTGTAAGCAGATTATCAGGAAATGGATAGCACCAACTGTTACGGAGCCGAACAATGACTGTAAATATCGAAACATTCAGGATCTAATGAAATCTAATAAAACAGTTATTCATTCGAGATTATAGCTATCGATGCGCGTAGCGCCTCGTTGGTGCTACACACTCTAAAAATATAAAAAAGCAAAAAACTGTCCGAAGGGCTTCCATTTAGAAAATTTTGAAATTAACGAAAATCTGAATATATTGCAGACTTATTTTGAAGAAAATGATCTCTTCGTTGCGTTAATCGAGACCAATTTTTGCTCCTAAATCCATTAACACTTTATCTGGTAGACATTTCAACATCTTTTTCTGGGCTGGCATTAAGCCTAGCAGTCTTGTTGGCAACAAATCCATACATTTTTCTAGGTTATATGCTGGGGTAGTTAACCCTAAAATTTAAATCTTTAGAACTTTAGAAAAAAGTTAATTACTTTTTATTTATTCCGTCCAGTAGCTCTTGCTTATGACAGATTTTAGTTTCGATACCATAGGAACTATTTAATGTGATCAACCAATAACTATTACAGTGAGACTGTTTTCTCTAATTTAAGGTCAGCTACTGCATCGGAAAACTTGTTTCTGGTGATTCCAGTGAAGAAAACGTTCCAATTTTTCTCTGGCCCCAAACGCTGACTCTTCACTCACCTTGAAGACTGTTTAGAACAACGTACGGGTACCACAGGAATGAAAGAGCCTGTAGGTCAGCACCAATCCCAAAAATCCACGTCACACCCATCACTGGGGCCATTTTAACATAGATCAAAGCCAAGTTAGAGCTTTGCTGTTGCTTGTCACTTGTCTGGCTCTCTGAAATAATGAAAGTAAGATTAGCCCTGCTTTTGAAATTCAGATTTCCTTGCGGTGTTCTGTAGGTCTTGGAAGACGTCGAACAAACAGTTGAATAGGCGATGCGCAGACAGATTGTTGGCTTTTAATGCCCTTTGATTACAAAAGGATAGTATATATTGTGTTCACCTTTCGAATTCTGATGATATAAAAGCTAGTGTCTCCCAAAGAAAAAAGTTTGAAACTCAGAATGAGTCCAACAGGAAAACTAAATGAGATCTTTGCTCACTCACAAATCGTCAATTAGTGTCCAAAATCACATATCGGACACTAGGGTCCAAAGACCCAAATTGGCCACTAAGGTGGAAAATTTTGTACCGGCCACTATTGTTTGGTATCACAAATTAGACTTCAACGTCCAAAATCACAAAAAGGGTCCACCAGAGTCCAAAATCACAAATACTCCACTAGAGTCCAAAATCACTAATCGGCCACTAGGGTCAAAAATCACAAATCGGCCATTATTCTCCAAAATCAAAAATAGTCCACCAGGGTCCAAAATCACTAATCGACCACTAGGGTCCAAAATCTCAAATCGGCCATCAGTGTCCAAAATCTCAAATCGCCCAATAGGGTCCAAAATCCCAAATCGGCCACTAGTGTCCAAACTCACAAATCCGCCATAATCACAAATCGGTTACTAAGGTTCAAAATTACAAATCGGCCTCTAGGTTCCAAAATTGCAAATCGACCCTTAATGTCCAAAATCACAAATCGACCTCTAGTATGAACGATCAGAAATCGGCCACCTATGTTTTGAACGTGAAATCAGGTCACCAGGGTCCAAAATCACAAACAGGCTACCAGGGCCCAATATCACAAATAGGCCATTTGTGTCCAAAATCAAAACTCGGCCTGTAAGGTCCAAAATCACAAATTGGCCACTAGGGTCCACAATTGCAAATCGGCCACTAGGGTTCAAAATTTCAAATCGGCCGCAAGTGTTCAACATCAAAAATCGGCCACAAGGGTTCAAAATCACAAATCGTACACTAGAGTCCAAAGTCACAAATCGGCCTCTAGGGTGTAAAATCTCAAATCGGACATTAGGGTCCCAAGTCACAAATCGGCCTCTAGGGTGTAATAATTTCATATCCACCACTAGTGTTCAATATCAAAAATTGGCCACCAGGGTCCAAAATCACAAATCGGCCACTAGCGTCCAAAATTAAAAATTGGCCACCAATGTCCAAAATCACTAATTGGGCACTAGAGTCCAAAATCACAAATCGGCCGTTAGTGAACTGGTTAAAAAATCGGCTACTGAGGCCTCAAATTACAAATTGGCCACTAGTGTCCAAAGTCACAAATCGGCCGTAATGCTCCATAATCTCAAATCGACCACAAGGGTTCAGAATCACATATCGGTCATGAGTGCCCGAAATCACGAGGCTTTTTCTAGAAAATGTCATTGTTGTTAACGTCTTGCTCAGTTCCTTTTTTTCACTTTCCTTTTTTCAACGAGCAACGCATTTTTAAATGGAAAACAATGTGTCACCCGTTCATTAGCCAATGTGGCGCCTATTTATCTTTCGGCTTTAACAAAACACATCGAAACAACCACATGAACTGATCATGTTGGGAAAGAAATCCTCGCCGCTGGACCGATATGGTAAATTATACGTATCTTCTTATATTTGGCACAGGAAGCATTTTTGTAGATAACTGGATTATAACCATGTTCAAGAACATTTTCCCATAGTCTTTTTTACTGTTTTAGTGAAAATTAACAGGAACAAAAACAAAAAGTTTAACGAAAGTTTTTTCGTCGATCTTGAATGCCAAACTCGTCACAATCTCCATGAAATATAGTTCGAAAGCTGTTTTGTAATCAGTTTTTCTTCGATCGCTATAAAACAAGCTCCAATAGATGTGAAGCATTCTGCTAACGATGACGATGCACTGCTGAAATCAAAGAGAACCTACAGACGATGACGACCAATAATTAACCTGCCAGCGAGTTTTGCAATCTATTATAGCTATTAGAGAGGCACTGCACGGATACGTGCGGTTTGACATTAAATACCTAATTATATATGTAAACTCAGCAACTAGGAAATTTCAATGTTGTTCTTCAACAAGACAGACCTACTGACTTTCTTAAGCAGGAATACGATATTACATAGTTTAGAATCACCCAAAAAATGGTACACCTGTTTGTAGGGGTATCAACATATCGTATTTTCTCCTTTTCAGTGTATGAAGGGTTTGTTTATCTTGACCTAATTAGTCTTTATAAGACTGACTGCAGGTGCTGAAGCCCCATGGACAGGAAAAGGTAACCAAATTTGAATTCCCTACATTTTAGTTTATTAAATTTTCCTTTTTATTCAGAGGTAGATCATACATAATAAAAATATCAACGCTCAATGCATTTGATATCACCAATATTTATTGAAATTCTGCTCAACAATAGGAAATAAGGTCTGAAGCGCTCGAAATATGATAATCAGCTTCTCTTTGCAAACAGTTTGACGTAATTAAGTCTTTCCACTCTTGTTGATGTCTGAGTTTGGCAACTTCCCCTACACTTTAAATCCCTGCTTTTTTCAGAAAAAAAATTGATTCCTTTTGAAGCGGAGGGATATAATTTTCTTCTCCTATCTGTAGAACGTGCATAACTTTGGTAAACGGAAATCCTCACTTGTCTGAAGAGGAACTGAAGATGAAATCAAATTGTAACCAATTGTGGCCGCTGTTGAGTGTTCAGAAGCAACACAACCTAAAAGTTTTTTCTTTAAATTATAAAGAAGGGGGAAGCAATTTCAATTGTAGAGATTAATTAAGTTAATATCATCACAGCGACCTAGACAGAAACGGTCTACAGTTTTGAGAAATAGGAAAATCTCTGTAAATCGATATGTAAATTCTTTCATCCGGCTTCAAAGTTTTGCCGTATCAAATTTAAGTATGTAACTGTTATGACATCGCCTATTGTTGGTCCAATACTGTTCCATTAAAAATTTAAACTTACTTATTTTTTGGCAAAACACACACTTGGGTAAGCAGCCGTATTTTAAACGAAAAGTAGACGTTACTCTTTCATTCGCCATCTCGCTCGTAAAGTAACAAAGAAAACAGACAAGTTAGCGATGAAATGGTCAAGATTGTTACTCTTTTCATTTCTGGTTGCTATTTGCAGCGGTAAAGAGCTAGGTGAGTATGAAAGCCACCTGGCGTAGCTTTTAACCGTGACTATATGGAAATAATATATGCGAACTGCAGATACAGAAATGAATATGAAAGCGATCTTCGCAATTACGAAAACTACTTAATTAAGCAGAAGTGAAAAATAAGACCTGAATATAATTCAGGCCTGAACGGGAAGTAGTGCTTATAACTGCGAATATTGCTTCCATATTCATTGACGTACATTTTATTACATCAGTTTTTCAAAACCTTTCTTTTCTCTTCTTTTAAACACTTTATTTGAAATACTCACTCACGCTAGTGCTGGCTTCAATAGGGCAACTTCGGCGATTTGGCCGGATTAAAAATCATCGATCAAAATCGCTAAGAACATAGTTTCTCTCGTTTACCTTGATAAATTGCTACAACGATTTTTTTCGGAACAAGTGTTCATCCATCATCACAATATCAAGATGGAAGTAATGGTTAAAACTTTATGGAAACTGGTTTTTAAGTCTCAGAAATTATTATAGTAAAAAAGAAAGTTTCACAAGACGAACGATTTTGAAGCGTGCAAGCAAGAATAGGTTGCTCTTCTAGATACATAAAGTATAGTTTCATTTTGCTTAATTTTTAGAAAACTATCGGAAAGTAGAGATGAACCCCGCAAAGCAGGACTTTATCCTCGAGAAACATGTTTTCAAAATGATGGAGATTGAGAAAGCCAGCGCATGTGAAGTGAACTGCTTCATGGAAGCTGACTGTGTTTCCTACAATTTAAACCACAACAGAATGGAAAACTTTTGTGCGAATTGAGGGATTCAGATCACATAAATAATCACCAGGATCTAAGATACAAAAAAGGGACTGTTTACAAATCATTTAAGGTGAGTTGACGTATCCTCACTAGTCATTCCATTGATTTTTGTCGATAAAGCGATTATGTATCTTAAGTGCACGAAAAGAGAAAATCAAAAGAAAATAATAGATATTTGAATTTTTTTTCTTCTCGTGTTGTGTGGTGAAGGAAACTGCACGTTCAAACTTTCTTTCCTGTAGAAGGAAAAGATGATGATGAATAAAGGAATGTATGAATGTATAAATGCATGCATGCACTAGCACATGTATGGGTTGGTGGATGTATGCGTCCATCTTGAAATAAGTTAATAAATAAATGGGTGAATCTGTGTGGATGGATTAGCTGAAAGAAAGGAAGAAGCTGAATACCAGAGCGATAGATTCTATAAATATGTTTATATCTTCCTAGAACCACTGTCCCAATGCGCTTTGTCCATCAACAAAGCGATGCCAAACTGGTTTCACCAAGAAGGGTTATCGTTGTGTTTGCGAAAATGGACTACTGGCAGAAAACTGCACTGAAGGTATGTTGAGTTGATTGATTTTAGTATCATTCATGTATTTACAGGTAATAGAGTCTGAAATAACATTAACAACTGAGCTTCAGGGGTGCATTGGCGTGATCATTGACAATAATCGTGCATTTCTCTTCTAGAAGTTGTTAAGTTTGGAGGATCTTTAAATTTAAATAAATGAGAAATTTTTAAGGTATCAGAGGGAGAATAGGGGCGTGAGGGAGAAAGCTATGTCACATAATTATATATGAGGTCTTAATTGGCTTTTTCGGTCTTAAATTGCTGGGATGGACAAAGAATTCCTGCAAAGGACCTCTCTTGGCCTCTTGCTTTTAGTGATCGACTGATATAACGTAAAATGAAGCTGACTGCATAAAAGTCTTCGTCATAGGACGACGGTTACTATCTAAATGATGGTCTTGATCGATACATTAATGACACTATTTACGTTATTCCCATGGATTATTATCATTTTGGTGTTCTAGGACCACCTTTGGTGGAAGTTGTTCCAGAAATAATTGAAACCGTCGAGGGTAGGAACGTTATCGCCATGTGTAACGTGACAGGTAATCCTAGACCAAATAGGATCACATGGAAAAGGTCTGATGGAACTCTTTCCAGCGCGAGGACCATTGTTAGTGAAGGAAATCTCACCATCCTGAATATCACTTCAGGTGGGACGCTTTTAGAGAGAAAAATCTCTCCTTGTCAGATTACTTACTCCTACAAGGCATTTTTTCCGCCATTCCGCCTAACTGGAAACAGCTCCTTAACGTTGGAGAGAATAATAACAACCGAATTGACAAAACTGTTTCAGACGATGTTCAAGATATAACTAGAATGACTTCAAAATCAATCTATTCCACCCTGGTCAAACGAATCCAGATTTCTCCGACTGCCCAATCTAAGTTTAATTCCGTATATAATATTTCAGGTAATATAGACTGGAAAAATATTTATCTATTGCCGGGTGGAGTCACTCTTGACACTAGAACGAGAGCCTTTCAATACAAAATCTTAAATCGTATTCTCTACACCAATAAAATCCTATATAAAATGAATTTGGTTCCTTCTCCGATGTGTACCTTTTGTGGAGATCACGAAGAAACTCTTGAGCATCTTCTAATCAGCTGTACCTACACTAAAAACTTTTGGCTTTCGGTTATTTCTTGGTTAAATACTTACAATATGAAAATTGATAAGCTTGATGAGGTAACAATCCTCTTTGGTATTTCCGATAATATCCCTGGGAATTGTTTGTTAAATCACATAATCATTCTTGGAAAATATACCATTTATTCATGTCGTTGTAAAAATATCAAGCCGTCTGTATCCTTACTGAAGGCTAAAACATCTGAAACTCGAAAATTTGAATTTTTGATTGCAAAAAAGAATAAAAAAGAATCTATTCATTATAAAAAATGGGAAAACATGTTATTGTAAACATGTTATTGTAATAGATGAGTATCGGGTATTAACAGTTATAGACGCAGTTGTATATACAGTCGTTCTACCAAAAAAGGAATTTGATGTAGAAGTATTTGTACAAATTAGGTTTATATTATTATATAACCACAACATAAATTAAATCTAGCCGACTGTGAATGTAATGTAACGCAGTTTTTCGTAATTAGTGTTAGTGAGTAGCGTAAGCGTTAGTGTAATTAACTTTGTATTTGTTTGTATTATTCTAGTATTTGTGCTTTAAGTGAAAATAAAAAAAAAAAAAAAAAAAAAAGAATATCACTGCACGAGACAACGGCTCTTACGTGTGTACTGCAGCAAACCCTTGGGGTCACAACTCATCGTCAGTTATCCTTCATGTTTATTCAAGTCTCAAATTTGTCATAAAGCCTCCGTCCAATGTGACTGTGAAGGCTTCTGAAGAGCTTATCCTGCCTTGCTCTACATCAAGCAACCTGAAGACAACGATCCTGTGGATGTATGATGGAACTTTCTCCTTACCTTCAGGGGCGGTTGTTGACTCCTCCTTGAATGCTTTAATCATTTTCTCTGCTAACATATCTCATTCTGGTACCTACACTTGCGATGTGACTGACGCATTCAGCTCAATTCAAACTAGTGTCATCGTTTATGTCAAATACCCTGAAACCTGCACAAAAGTGAAGGCAAACATCAGCGACGTCAGTGGTGATTACCTCATCGATCTTGACGGTGTTCTTGGCGAGGATCCATTCCCTGTTTACTGTAACATGACTGACAAAGGAGGCGTTGGAGTGACAGTCGTCGGTCACGACATGGAAAACAGAACGCAGGTGAAAGGATACGAAAAGCGCGGTGAATATTCCGTTGATGTTCATTACAGATCTGCCAGCATATCTCAGTTAAAAGCTCTGACGGAAGCCTCTGATAACTGTCAACAGTTCATCAAATACGAATGTTTCCACGCCACATTAATTAAATATGGATATTCATGGTGGGTTTCACGTGACGGCCAGAACATGATGTACTGGGGGGGAGCAAACCTAACAACTGGTGGCTGTGCATGTGGTGTAACTAGATCGTGCGCCGATGACCAATCACTGAAGTGTAATTGTGATAAAAATGATAAGAATTGGCGGGAAGACAGCGGTTTTCTTACCAATAAGTCCCACCTTCCCGTCAAACAGCTAAGATTTGGTGACACGGGACAGGCACAACTTCATGACGAAGGATACCACACCTTGGGAAAACTAGAGTGTTATGGCATGACCTAGAGGCATACAAAATTGAAAACATGAAAACTTGGACCATAGTCGTAACAAATCATATGTAAAACTATAATCAATCACTACTGGGTCATAATTCCTGCGCTTGAGGTTTTTTGCATGGTTATACACAGTAATCATTATTTTTGTCATTATGTTTTCTTCCTCTTTTCTGTTTGATTGTTGACTCATTTGATTTTTGGTTATGTGACACTCAATAGAAAAGCTCTCTAATCCAGTCTCCCCTAGCATCAAATGATTCCATCATTTATTAAGCTGTGCATCGGGAAACTTAATTCGGCTATACAGTCAGTATGTTATTAAACACATATACAATTAGTTTGTTTCTCTTTTAAACTGGAACGTGATATCACAGTGCAATTCAGGGATAGAAATGTCCTTACTGTGATGACGTAGGGCATCACAGTAAGATAACGCAATACATTGCAATCGTCACTGAGTCAGTGAACTATGGTTTCAGAAGCCGGTGATTTTAGTGTATGGCTTAAGACGAATTTTGTGCAGATATAATCGGCCATTGTATATCGTTAACATTGAAATTTTGCCGTTACTAAAGAGCAGATACGGTGGCTGAGGGGAAGGAGAGGAGAATGTGGAGTTATAGGCAAATAGTTAAAAAAAATCATGATGAAAAGAAATTAAGAGGTTTGTTTATCTGAAAAACAATAGCGTTGTTTTCTTCCGAAGACTATCGTCATCATCAGAGCAATATCTTCTTCTAAAAGAAAGTCGTATTGAATTAACCTCCCGAATGTTCTGTCGCTTGACAAAAAAAAAAAAATTAGGAAAAAAATGTTCTCTGCATGCAAATAAGCTAAGCCTAATTTACTATACTGGATTTTTAACACTAAATCATTACTAAAAAGTATAGATACAACTTTCCATTTGCATTTCCCTGTTGTATTATATCAGGACGACAAAAAGTCGTGCAATAGAACTTTCATAAACTTTTCAAATGCTATTTTCGTAAATGTAATCTTTTTTTTTCGAAAGATACTTAAGCGCCAGGTAATTGTCATGACCATTTTCAAGCCTTCTTGAGTTGCGATCATGAAAATTAAGAATCAAAGAAATTTTATACTCACTGAGAAAAACGCTTTCAGGTGAAATGTTCTATTTTGTTTTCCCTTTCTTTCACTGGTGTTTCCGATTGATTTAATTGTCGTCAGTAGAATCACATATAAATCAATGCATCTTAGGGTCCAGTCCCTAGACTTATTTCGGGAGGAATCAAATGACTTTTAGGAGGAAAGAAGGGATGAGCTGTCGTTGACAACAAAGAATAAAGGGGGTGCTGTAGGAAATTAACTGTCAAATCGACTGCCAATGAGGAAGATCATAAGAATATTATTAGAATACAATAAAAGAGAAAAACGAAGGTGGTCGGACATTCTGTGTAAGAACACTCAAGAAATGGAACATGCTAAATGTGCACCTGAAACGGAGTAGTAACGCCAAAATTTGTAAGCGTTCACTTTTTAAACCAATTTTATACAATCAAATGCTTACGCACTCTCCTAATGTAAATTAATTTCATAAAGTTTTTAATAATTTTTAGTTCTCAAATTTTCAGCTCTGAGTATTGCATTTCTGGTGTTCTGATTGGTTTTCTGTAAGCAGATTATGAGGAAATGCATAGCACCAGCTGTTACGGAGCCGAAAAATGGCTGTAAATATCGAAACATTCAGGATCTAATGAAATCTAATAAAACAATCATTCATTGGAGATTGGTTATAGCTATCGAGGCGCGCACTCTACGCACTCTAAAAATATAGAAAAAGCAAAATACTGTCCAAAGGACTTCCATTTAGAGAATTTTGAAATTATTGAAAATCTGAATATATTGCAGACTCTTATTTTGAAATAAATGATCTCTTCATTGCGTTAATCGAGACCAATTTTTGCTCCTAAATTCATTAAAATTTTATCTGGTAGACATTTCAACATCTTTTTTGGGCTGGCATTAAGCCTAACAGTCTTGTTGGAAACGAATCCATACATTTTTCTAGGTTATATGCTGGGGTAGGTAACCCTAAAATATGAAACTTTAGAACTTTAGAAAAAAGTTCATTACTTTTGATTTATTCCGTCCAGTAGTTCTTGCTTATGACATATTTTAGTGTCATTGCCATAGGAACTATTTAATGTGATCAACCAGCAATTATTACAGTGAGACTGTTTTTTCTAATTTAAGGTCAGCTACTACGTCGGAACAATTGTGTCTGGTGATTCCAATGAAGAAAACGTTCCATTCTTTCTCTGGCCCAAACACTTACCTTGAAGACTGGAATGAAAGAGCCTGTAGGCAGCAATCCCAAAAATCCATGTCACACCCATCACTGAGGCCATTTTAACAAAGAGCAAAGCCACGTTAGAGCTTTGCTGTTGCTTGGTCACTTGTCTGGCTCTCTGAAATAATCAAAATGTGAATAACCCTGGTTTTAAAATTCAGATTTGTTTGCGGTGTTGTGTAGGTCATGCAAGCCGTCGGACAAACAGTTGAATAGGCAAAGCGCAGACAGACAGACGGTTGGCTTTCGATGTCCTTTGTTTAAATAAGCATAGTATATATTGTACTCACCTGCCGAATTCTAATGATATGAAAGCTAGTGTATCCCAGAGCAAAGAAGTTGAAAATCAGAATCAGTCCAACAGGCAAAATGAATGAGAAGATCTCTGCTCTCTCACAAATCGTCTACTGGTGTCCAAAATCAGAAATCGGCCTCTAAGGTCCAAAATCAGAAATCGGCCAGTAGTTTCCGAAAGTTAAAATTAGCTACTAGGGTCTAAAATTCCAAATCGGCCACTAGGGTTCAAAATTCCAAATCGATCGCTAGTGTTCAAAATCACAAATCGGCCTCTAGGGTCCAAGATCACAAATCGTCCACTGGGGTCCAAAATCACAAATCGGCCACAAGGGTGCAAAGTTTCATATCGGCCACAGGCGTTCAATATCACAAATTGGCATTTAGCGTCCAAAATAAAAAATAGTCCACCAGGATCCAAAATCACAAATCGGCCTCTAGGGTCTAAAGTCACTAATTGGCCTCTAGGGTCTAAACTCACAAATCGGTCACTAGGGTCCAAAATCACAAATTGGCCACAAAAATAGACAATCGGAAATCGGCCACCGGGGTCTGAAACCACATCGGCTTGGCTCTTAGCGTCCAAAATCACAAACGGTCCACCAGGATCCAAAATCACAAATCGGCAACTAGGGTCCAAAATCACTAATTGGCCACTGGTGTCTTAACTAACAAATCAGTCACTAGGGTCCAAAATCACAAATCGGCCACCAGTATGGACAATCGAAATCGGCCAGCTGGGTCCTGAAACAACGTCGGCCACTAGGGTCAAAAACTACAAATCGGACACTATTGTCCAAAATCATAAATAGGCCACTAGTGTCCAAAATTACAAATTGGCCACTAGTGTCCAAAGTCACAAGTCGGTCTCTAGGGTCCGGTATACAAATCGGCCACTAGTGTCCAAAATCACAAATCGGCTACTAGGGTGAAAAATTACAAATCAGCTAGTAGGGTCCAAAATCACAAATCGGCCACTAGGGACGAGAATCACGTATCGGCCATGAGTGTCCAAAATCACGTCGCGTTCACGTCATTCTCAATTCCTTTCTCACTTTTCTTTTTTCAACGAGCAACGCATTTTTAGATATAAAACAATGTTTCACCCATTTATTAGCCAATGTGGCGCCTGTTAATTGTTCAGCTTTAGCACCACATCGAAACAACCACACGAACTGATCATGTTAAGAAGGAAATCTACGCTGAAATCTTCATATATCTGGCAAAGGAAGCATTTTCATAGACAGCTTAATTATAACCATGTTCAACAACTTTTTTTTCAAAATTTTCTTTTAGTGTTTTAGAGAAAATTATCAGGAACTAATACAAAAAGGTTAAAAAATGTTTTCTGTCTGTCTAGAATACCAAAATCGTCACAAGTTCTCATGAGAAAAAGTTTGAAAGCTGTTGTGTACTTGCTTTTCTTCGATCGCAATAAAACAAGCTGCAATAGATGTGAAGCATTCTATTAACGATGACGATGCATCGCCGAAATGAAGGAGAACCTAAAGACAAAGACGACCAATTAATGATCAACCTGTCAGCGAGTTATATGATACCATTATAATCATTATAATCATTATAGAGGCGCTGCATGGATACATGCGGTTTAAAATAAAATATATAACCTAAATTCGTCACAAGTATAATTATATGTAAACTTAGCAACCGAGAAATTCCAATATTGTACTTTAACAAGATGGCCTTCTTGACTTTCTTAAGCAGGAATACGATATTACATAATTTAGAATCACCCAAAGGATGGTATACCTGTTTGTAATAGGGGTATCGACACAAATCTTCGTATTTTCTCCTTTCCAGTGTTGGGAGGGTGTATTTATCTTTATGTTGTGTCTTAATTAGACTGAGTACAGGTGCTAAAGCCCCGTTGACAAGAACTGGTCGCCAAATTTGATTTCCTTAGAGTTTATTTTCGAACTTTTTCTTTTTTATTAGAAGGTAATTCGTACGTGATGAAAATATCAACACCCAATGCATTTGATAAACAGCAAAGTTCGTGGAAATTCTACTCAAAAATATTAATTAAAGCCTGAAGCAAGGAAAATATGATAATCAGCTTCTCTTTGCAAACAGTTTGACGTAATTAATTCTTTCCAGTCTTGTTGATGTCTCGGTTGCGTTTTTCCATTGTACTTAAAATCCCTTCCTTTTTCAGAAAAAAAAACATTCCCTGTAGAGTGGAGGAATATGATTTTCTTATCTTACCTTAAGAAACTCTATCACTTTTGTAAACGGAATCCCCACATAGCACTTGTCTGAAAGGAACTGAAGTTGAGAGGGAAAACGGTCTGCAGTTTCGAAAAATAGGAAGTTAAGATTTCTGTAAATCGATACGTAAATTCTTTCATCCGGCTTCACTGTTTTCAGTATTATATTTAATATAGCCACTATACCACCCCCTTGTGTTTTCCCAATACTATTCCATTAAAAATTTAAACTTAGTTATTTTGTCGAAAAACACACTGAAGTAAGCAGCCGTATTCTAAACGGAAAGTTGCCGTTACTCTTTTATTCGCCATCTCGCTCGTAAAGTAACAAAGAAAACAGA
Source organism: Pocillopora verrucosa (assembly GCF_036669915.1). NCBI lineage: Eukaryota > Metazoa > Cnidaria > Anthozoa > Scleractinia > Pocilloporidae > Pocillopora > Pocillopora verrucosa. The sequence continues at coordinate 2,272,231 of NC_089320.1, read as the reverse complement.
CAAGTTGGTGATGAAATCGTCAGGATTCTTAATATTTTCATTTCTGGTTGGAATTTGCAGCGGTAAAGAGCAAGGTAAGTATTAAAGCCACCTGGCATAACTTTTGACTATAAATATATGAAAATCATGTGTATGAACTGCGGATATAGAAATGAATATGCAAGCGATCTTCGCAGTTATAAAAACTTCTTAAGCAGTAGTGCAAAAAAAGGCTTGAAAATAATTCAGGCCTGTAGGGAAGTAGTGTTCACAACCATGAATATCACATCCATGTTCATTGGCATACATTTTATTAAATCAATTTTTCAAAACCATTCTTTTCTTTTCTTTTGAAAACTTTATCTTTTGATACTCACTCACGCTAGTGCTGGCTTCAATGGGGTAACTTCTGCGATTTGGCCGGATTAAAAAAATTATCGATCAAAATCGCTAAGAAGATAGTTTCTATCGCTCACCTTGTTGAATTGGTGTAAAGATTTTCTTCGGAACAAGTGTTCATCAACCATCACAATATCAAGACAAAAGTAATGGTTAAAAATTTATGGAAATTAATTTCAGTTTGCTTAATTTTAAGAAAACTGTCGGCAAGTAGAGATGAACCCCGCAAAGCAGGACTTCATCCTCGAGAAACATGTTTTCAAAATGATGGAGATTGAGACAGCCAGCGCATGTGAAGTGAACTGCTTCGTGGAAGCTGACTGTGTTTCCTACAATCTAAAACCGCAACAGAATGGAAAACTTTTGTGCGAATTGAGTGATTCAGATCACACAAATAATCAACAGGATCTAAGATACAAAAAGGGACTGTTTACAAATCATTTAAGGTGAGCTGACTTATTCTCACATACAATTCCGTGAAGTTTTCGTGGATAAAACGATCATATATTTTAAATTCATAGGATACATAGGATGGATGAATGCATGAATGCGTAAATGCATGCGTGCATTTGTACGTGAATGAATTGATGGATGTTTGCGTGCATTTTGAAATTAATAAATAAGTAAATACGTGGATCGGTATGGATGAATTAGCTGGAAGAAGGGAGGAGGAAGGGTACCAGAGCAATAAATTCTATAAATATTTTTATATCTTCACAGAACTTCTGTTCCAGTACGCTTTGTTCATCGAAAAAGCGATGCCAAACTGGCTTCACCAGGAAGGGTTATCGCTGTGTTTGCGCAAATGGACTACTGGGACAAAACTGCACTGAAGGTATGTTGAGTTGATTGGTCATTCACAACAATCGTGCAGTTCTCTTTAAGAAGTCGTTAAATTTGGAAGATCTTTGAATTTAATTAGATGAGAAATTTTAAGGTATCAGAAGGAGAGTGGAGGTGTGAGGGAGAAAGCTATACCACATAATTATATATGAGGTCTTAAATGGCTTTTGTGGTCTTATATTGCTGGGATGGACAAGAAATTCCTTCAGAGGACCTATTTTGGCCCCTTGCCCGTAATGATCGACTGTTAAGAGGTCTAACGTAAAATGGAGCTGACTGCATAAAGTCCTCGCCTCAGGACAACGCCTACTATCAGATCTTGAATAAAGTAAACGGTGGTCTTGATCGATGCTTTAATGAGACTATTTACATTATTGCCATGGCTTATTACCTTTTTGTATTCTAGGACCGCCTTTGGTGCAAGTTCTTCCCGACATAATTGAAACTGTGGAGGGTAGGAACATTACTATGATGTGTAACGTGACAGCTTATCCTAAACCAAACGGGATCATATGGAAAAGGTCTGATGGGATTCTTCTCAGCGCGAGGACCATTGTTAATGAAGGAAATCTCACCATACTGAATATCACTACCAAAGACAACGGCTTCTACGTGTGTACTGCGACAAACCCCAGGGGTACCAAATCATCGTCAGTTCTCCTTCATGTCTATTCAGCTCTCAAATTTGTCATAAAGCCTCCGTCGAATGTCATAGTGATGGCATATGAAGCTGTCATTCTGCGTTGCTCTGCTTCAAGCGACCTGAAGCCAACCATGTTATGGATGTATGGAGGAACTTTTTCCTTACCTTCAGGGGCGTCTGTTGACTCCTTGAATACTATGATCATTTTATCTGCCAACATATCTCATTCTGGTACCTACACTTGCAATGCGACTGATGCATTCAGCTCAATTCAAACAAGCGTCACCGTTCATGTCAAATACCCTGAAACATGCTCCAAAGTGAAGGCAAACATCAGCGACGTAAGTGGTGATTACTTCATCGATCCTGATGGTGTTCTTGGCGAGGATCCATTTCCTGTTTACTGTAACATGACTGACAAAGGGGGCGTGGGAGTGACAGTCGTCGGTCACGACAGGGAAAAAAGAACGCAGGTGATAGGATACGAAGGGCCTGGTAAATATTCCCTTGATGTTCATTACAGATCTGCCAGCATATCTCAGTTAAAAGCTCTGACGGAAGCCTCTGATAACTGTCAACAGTTCATCAAATACGAGTGTTTCCACGCCTCATTAATCAAAGATGGACATTCATGGTGGGTTTCGCGTGACGGCCAGAACATGACGTACTGGGGGGGAGCAAACTTCAAAACTGGTGGCTGCGCATGTGGCGTAACTAGATCGTGCGCCGATGACCAATTACTGAAGTGTAATTGTGATAAAAATGATAAGAATTGGCGGGAAGACAGCGGTTTTCTAACCATCAAGTCCCACCTTCCCGTCAAACAGCTAAGATTTGGTGACACGGGAGGTGCACATCTTGGTGAAGAAGGATACCACACATTAGGAAAACTAGAGTGCAATGGTGTGACCTAAGTGCAGACAAAATTGAAAACATGAAAACTCGGAGCATAGTCGTAACAAATCATATGTAAAACTACACCCAATCACTACTTGATTGCTTGACATAATTCCTGCGCTGGAGGTTTTTTTGCATGGTTATAACCAGTACTCATTGCTTTTATCATCATGTTTCTCCTCTTTTCTGTTTGATTGTTGGCTCAATTGATTTTTGGTTATGTGACACTGAATAGAAGAGCTGTCTAATCCAGTCTCCCCCACATCATTAATCCATCATTAATTAAGCTGTATATTGAAAAAGTTAATTCAGTAATAGAATCAGTACTTTATTAAAGACATATACAATCAGTTTGTTTCTCTTTTAAACTGGAACGTGAGGTTTGTTTATCTGAAAAACAATAGCGTTGTTTTCTTCCGAAGACTGTCGTTATCACCAGTGTAATATATTCTTCTGCCAAAGGATTCCCCTTATTCACAATGTCTTTTGAATGAAGGTTTGGAACAGAACAGGTTATTCACACTCTGCATTACTCGAAGGTTGGAAAACCTAAGAGAAGGTCATATTGAACTTTCCTCCCAAATGTTCTGTCGCTTGAAAAAAAAATTTAAAAAATGGTCTCTGCATGAAAATAAGCAAAATTTATATTGCTGTTATTGAAATAGTTTAACCCTTCCTTATCCGACTACACTCTAAAAATCTAAATCAATGAGAAAATACACCTATAAAAGTCAAGTTTTTGCGAAACTGTCCAAAGGGCTTCTATTTCACAAGCAAAGAAAGATTTGATTATTTAAAAAACTCCACCTATAAGGAACATTCGAAGTCCTTTGACCACCCAAAAAGCATGGCTCAAATAAGACCTTGCGGCAATAAGCGACATCAAGTCTTTGACTCTGTTTTCCTCTTTTTCCAGAATATTGGCGAATTTGCTTCTGCGTCTCTTGAATCAGCGACACTGCTTCACTTGCTTGATATAGGTATCGTAGCTTTCAGCCTCGAGGCAGAAGCATTGCTCCCTGGGGTTCAATTTTCCCATTCTTTCTCATTCGTCTGTGGTGCTTGCTTCCTAAGGACTTTGGAAAATTGGCTTTTCTCCAAGCCAATAGCAACAAAGGACAGGAAGATGAATTAAGCCTAACAGTCTTGTTGGCAACAATCCATTAACCATATTCTTTTCTAGGTTATACGCTGGGATAGTTAACCCTAAAATTTAAGACACAACTCAAAGTTTCGAATATCTATTTGTTACCCTTAACTTTGTTGGCTGTTAAAAAAAGTTCATCACTTTTTATTTATTCTGTCCAGACGTTTTATTTTCCAAAGTCCCAAATTGGCCACTAGGGTGCAAAATTTCATACCGGCCACTAATGCTCACAAATTAGACTTCTGCGTCCAAAGTCACAAATAGTCCTGCAGGTTCCAAAATTACAAATAGTCCAGCAGGGTCCAAAATCACAAATAGCCCAGCAGGGTCCAGAGTCACAAATAGTCCACTAGGGTTCAAAATCGCTAATCGGCCTCAAGGGTCCAAAATCACAAGTCGGTCATTATTCTCCAAAATCATAAATAGCTAGTCCACCAGGGTTCAAAATCACTAATCGGCCATTAGGGTCCAAAATCACAAACCGGCTATTAGCGAGTAAAATCACAAATCGCCCAATAGGGTCCGAAATAAAAAAAAATTCGGCACTAGTGTCCTAACTCACAAATCGGCCAGGAGGGTCCATAATCACAAATCGGTCACTACGGTTCGAAATTACAAATCGGCCACTAGGGTCCAAAATCACAAATTGGCCACTAGTATGCATGATCAGAAATCGGCCTCTGTTTTGAATCAGAAATCAGCCACCGGGGTCCCAAATTACAAACCAGCCACCTGAGTCCAAACTCACAAATCGGACACAAGGGTCCAAATCTACAAATTGGCCACCGGAGTCCAAAATCACAAATGGGCCATTAGGGTCCAAAATCACAAATTGGTCACAAGGACCCAAATCTACAAATCGGCCACCAGGGTCCAAAATCACAAATTGGCCCCTAGAGTCTAAAATCACAATTCAGCCACTAGGGCCCAAAATCACAAATCGGCCAGAAGGGTCCATAATCACAAATCGAACACTAGGGTCCAAAATCACAAATCGGACACAAGGGCCCAAATCTACAAATCGGCCACTGGGGTCCAAAATCACAAATTGGCCACTAGAGTCTAAAATCCCAAATCGGCCAGAAGGGCCCATAATCACAAATCGAGCACTAGGGTCCAAAATAAAAAAATTGGCCACGAGAGTCCATAATCACAGATCGGCCACTAGGGTCCATAATCACAAATCAGTAACAAGGGTTCAAAATTACAAATCGGCCACTAGGGTCCACAATCACATATCAGCCTCTATCGTTTAAAATCACAAATCGGACAGTAGGGTCCAAAATCGAAAAAACTGCTACTTGTGTCCAAAATCATGAATCGGCTACTAGTGTTCAAAATTACAAATTGGCCACTAGTGTCTAAATTCACAAATTGGGCATGAGAGTCCAAATCACTTATCAGCCACTAGGGTCCAATATCAAAAATCGGCTACTAGTGGCTAAAATCAAGAATCACAAATCGGCCATAAATGTCCCAGTAAAAAGATCGGCCACTGGGATCTAAAATCATAAATCGGCCACGAGGGTCACAAATCACAAATCGGCCATAAATGTCCCTGTAAAAAGATCGGCCACTGGGGTCTAAAATCATAAATCGGCCACGAGGGTCCAAAATCACAAATACGCCAAAAGGGTCCATCATCACAAATTGATCACTAGGGTCCAAAGTCACAAATCGGCCACTAGGGTCCAGAATCATATATCAGTCATGAGTGTCCGAAATCACAAGCCTTTTTCTAGAAAATGTCATTGTTGTTAACGTCGTGCTCAGTTCCTCTTCCACTTTTCTTTATTCGACGAGCAACGTATTTTTAGATATATAAATGTGTCTCCCATTCGTTAGCCAATGTGGCGCCTGTTTGCTGTTCGGCTTTATATTATATAATTTATAATCACTCAAAAAATGGTATACCTGTTTGTAATAGGGGTATCAACACATACTTCTTATTTTCTCCTTTTCAGTGTATGGAGGGTTTGTTTATCTTGACCTAATTAGTCTTTATTAGACTGACTGCAAGTGCTGAAACCCCGTTGACAGGAAATGGTAACCAAATTTGATTTCCCTAGATTTTAGTTTCTTACATTTTCCTTTTTATTCAGAAGTAACTCTTACATGATTAAAATATCAACGCTCAATGAATTTGATAAGCACCAATATTCATTGAAATTCTGCTCAACAATAGCAATTAAGGCTTGTAGCGCGCAAAATATAATAATCAGCTTTTCTTTGCACTATGACACAGTTTGACGTAATTAGTTCTTTCCCCTCTTGCTGATGTCTGAGTTTGGCAACTTCCCCTATACTTTAAATCCTTGCTTTTTTCAGGAAAAAAAATGATTCCTTTTAAATTGGAGGGATATAATAATTCTTATCTTTAGAACGTGCATAACTTTGGTAAAGGAAAATCCTCACTTGTCTGAAGAGCAACTAAAGATGAAATCAAATTGTAACCAGTTGTGGCACCTGCTAAGTGCTCAGAAGCAACACAACTTAAAAGTTTAAAAAAAGGGGAGACAATTTCAATTGTAGAGATAAATAACGATAATATTATCACAGCGACCTAGAGAGAAACGGTCTGCAGTTTCGAGAAATAGAAAAACCTCTGTAAATCGATATGTAAATCTTTTGATCTACCTTGACCGTTTTGCCGTATCAAATTTAATTATGTAACCGCTATGTCATCGCCTAATGTTCGTCCAATACTGTTCCATCAAAAATTGAAAGTGAGTTTTTTTGTCGCAAAACACACACTGGGGTAAGCAGCCGTATTCTAAACGGAAAGTTGACGTTACTCTTTCATTCGCCATCTCGCTCGTAAAGCATCAAAGAGAACAGACAAGTTAGCGATGAAATTGTCAGGATTCTTACTTTTTTCATTTCTGGTTGGTATTTGCAGCGGTAAAGAGAAAGGTGAGTATTAAAGCCACCTGGCGTAACTTTTGACCGTAAATATATGAAAATCATATATGCGAACCGCGGATATAGAAATGAATATGAAATACGAAAACTAATTAAGCAGAAGTTAAGAAGAAAATTAGGCCAAAAAAAATTGAAGCCTGCATGGGAAGTAGTGCTCATAACTGCGAAGATCGCTTGCATATTCACAGGCGTAAATTTTATTAAATAAAATTTTCAAAACTTTTCTTTTCTTCTGAACACTTTATTTGAAATACTCACTCACGCTAGTGCTGGCTTCAATAGGGTAACTTCTGCGATTTGGCCAGATTAAAAATCATCGATCAAAATTGCTAAGAACATAGCTTCTATCGTTCACCTTGTTGATTTGATTGAACGATTTTTTTCGGAAGAAGTATTCATCCATCATCAAAACATTAGGATGGAAGTAATGGTTACAGCTTTATGGAAATTAGTTTTTTAAGTCTCAGATATTATTATAAGAAAAAGAAAGCTTCATGAGACGAACAATTTTGATACTTCCTTGAAAGAATAGGTTGCTCTTCTAGATACAGAAACCATACTTTATTTTGCCTGATTTTTAGAAAACTGTCGGCAAGTAGAGATGAACCCCGCAAAGCAGGACTTCATCCTCGAGAAACACGTTTTCAAAATGATGGAGATTGAGACAGCCAGCGCATGTGAAGTGAACTGCTTCATGGAAGCTGATTGTGTTTCCTACAATCTAAAACCGCAACAGAATGGAAAACTTTTGTGCGAATTGAGTGATTCAGATCTCGCAAATAATCAACAGGATCTAAGATACAAAAAAGGGACTATTTACAAATCATTTAAGGTGAGTTGACCTATTCTCATGAGTAATTCCTTTAAGTTTTCGTCGATAAAATTATCATGTATCTTAAATGTATGAAAAAAGAAAATCAAATCAAAAATGAAAGAGATGTGTGAGTTTTTTTTCACTTTTCATGTTGTGTGGTGAAGAAAACCATCGTTCAAACTTTCTTTTCTGTAGATGGAAAAGAGGATGCATAGGATGGATAAATGCCTGGATGCACGAATGCACGTGCATGAATGCACGTATGCATTCGCACATGTATGAAATGATGAATGTATGCATGAATCTTGAAATTTATTTATAAATAAATGGGTGCATTTGTATAGATGGATTAGCCGGAAGAGGGGAGGTAGCTGGGTACCGAAACGACATATTCTATAAATGTTTTTATATCTTCGCAGAACCGCTGTTCCAGTGGGCTTTGCCCATCAACAAAGCGATGCCAAACTGGCTTCACAAGAAAGGGTTATCGTTGTGTTTGCGCAAATGGACTATTGGGAGAAAACTGCACTGAAGGTATGTTGAGTAAATAAGAAAATTTTAAGGTATCAGGAGGACACAGAGGAGTGAGGGAGACAGCTATACAACATGATTTTATATGAGGTCTTAAATGGCTTTTGTGGTCTTAAATTGCTGGGGTGGACGAGGAATTCTTGCAGAGGACCTCTCTTGGCCTCTTGCTCATAGTGATCGACTGGTAATGGGTCTGACATAAAATGGAGCTGACTGCATAAAAGTCGTCGGCTCAGAACGGCGGTTACTATCAGATCTTGTATAAAGTAAACGATAGTCTTGATCGATGATGGGGATTGTTTACGTTATTCCCATGGCTTATTGTCATTTTGGTGTTCTAGGACCGCCTTCAATGCAAGTTGTTCCCGACCTAATTGAGACTGTGGAGGGTAGGAACGTTACTGTAATGTGTAATGTGACAGGTAATCCTAAACCAGACAGGATCATATGGAAAAGGTCTGATGGGATTCTTTCCAGCGCGAGGACCATTACTCGTGAAGGAAATCTCACCATACTAAATATCACTACAAAGGACAACGGCTTTTACGTGTGTACTGCGACAAACCCCAGGGGTACCAAATCATCATCAGTTCTCCTTCGTGTTTATTCAGCTCTCAAATTTGTCATAAAGCCTCCGTCGAATGTGACAGTGATGGCGTATAAAGCTGTCGATCTGCGTTGCTCTGCTTCAAGCGACCTGAAGCCAACCATCCTATGGATGTACGATGGAACTTTTTCCTTACCTTCGGGGGCGTCTGTTGACTCCTTGAATGCTTTGATCATTTTATCTGCTAACATATCTCATTCTGGTACCTACACTTGCAATGCGACGGATGCATTCAGCTCAATTCAAACAAGTGTCTCCCTTCATGTCAAATACCCTGAAACCTGCTCCAAAGTGAAGGCAAACATCATCGACGTTAGTGGTGATTACTTCATCGATCCTGACGGTGTTCTTGGGGAGGATCCATTTCCTGTTTACTGTAACATGACTGACAAAGGAGGGGTTGGAGTGACAGTCGTCGGTCACGACGGTGAAAATAGAACGCAGGTGATAGGATACGAAGAGCCTGGTAAATATTCCCTTGATGTTCATTACAGATCTGCCAGTATATCTCAATTAAAAGCTCTGACGGAAGCCTCCGATAACTGTCAACAGTTCATCAAATACGAGTGTTTTCACGCCAGATTAATTGAAGGTGGATATTCATGGTGGGTTTCACGTGACGGCCAAAAAATGACGTACTGGGGGGGAGCAAACTTCAAAACTGGTGGCTGTGCATGTGGTTTAACTAGATCGTGCGCCATTGTCACCGATGACAGATCACTGAAGTGTAACTGTGATAAAAATGATAACAATTGGCGAGAAGACAGCGGTTTTCTTACCATCAAGTCCCACCTTCCCGTCAAACAGCTAAGATTTGGTGACACGGGGCAAGAAAATGAAAAAGGATACCACACCTTAGGAAAACTGGAGTGCTATGACCCAGGTGCAGACAAATTGAAAACATGAAAACTCGGTAACCAGTCACTACGTATTTTAAATATCGGTTTGGAAAAAAACAGGTTAATCATCCCCTGCATAACTCAATGGTTAAAAAGCTAAAATAAAGTCGCATTGAACTTTCCTTTTGAATGTTCTGTCGCTTGAAAAAAAAATTATCAAAAGAAATTGTTCTCTGCATTCAAAAAAGGTAAGCTTACATTGCATTTTCAAGTACTATACCAGATTTTTAACACTAGATCAGTACTAATGCTGTAAAAATGTAGTATTCCGACTGCATTTTTACTGTTGCATTATATGGCTACTGCAAAATGTCGTTCAACAGAACTTTCATGGACTTTTCCAATGTTATTTTAGTGAGTGTAAATACTTCCTTTTTGGAAAGATGCTCAACCATCAGATAATTGTTTTAACCATTTTCAAGCCTTCTTGAGTCGAGATTATGAAAAGTAAGAATCAAAGAAATTGTATACTCACTGAGAAAATCGCTATCCGGTAAAATGTTTTATTTTGTTTTCCCTTTCTTTCACTGGTGTTTCCGATTTATTTAATTGTCGTCTGTAGATACACATGTTCATCAATACATCTTAGGATCCAGTCCCTAGTTTTATTTCAGGAGCAGTCGCATGATTTTCAAGACGGAAGAAGGGATGAGCTGTCATTGACAACGGAGAACAAAGGGGGCACTGTAGAATTGATTGTCAAATCGACTGCCAATGAGGGGGATCATAAGAATATTATTAGAATACAATAAAAAAGAAAAACGAAGGTGATCGAACATTCTTTGTAAGAGCAGTCAAGAAGTGGAACATGCTAAATGTGCACCTAAAACGGAGTAGTAACGCCAAAAATTTTAACAATCAAATGCTTACGCACTCACTGAATTTAAATTACTTTTATAAATAATACCCAGTTTTAGCAAAGGACAGGTAAATGAAGAGAACGCGAAGAAAGGCAAATAATTAAACTGATAAAAGTAGAAATTCTTGAAAAGACGTCATGTTAAGTAATTCATCCTCACAGAGGTCTGGTGCCAATCAAATCATATTAAATGGTGTAGCCAAGGAAAAAGGCTTTATGGCAATCACTCCATGGAGAACACTGCGAAATGCATGAAAATCCGAATATATTGCAGACTATATTAAAGTTCAGACTGCAGACTGCAGACTCTTGCAGACTCTTATTTTGAAGTAAATAATCGCTCCGTTACGTTAATCGAGACCAAGTTTTGCTCCTAAATTCATTAACATTTTATCTGGTAGACATTTCAACACCTTTTTCTGGGCTGGCATCAAGCCTAGCAGTCTTGTTGGTAACAAATCCATACATTTTCCTAGGTTATATACTGGGGTAGTTAGCCCTAAAACGTAAGACACAACTCGAAATTTCGATTGTGTCTATTTGTTACACTTCACTTTGTTAAATGTTGAAAAAAGTTCATTTCTTTGTATTTATTCCATCCAGTAGTTCTTTCTTGTGACAGATTTCAGTGTCATTGCCATAGGAACTATTTAATGTGATCAACCAACAATTATTACAGTGAGACTTCTACATTGGAAAACTTGTTTCTGTTGATTCCAATGAAGAAAGCGTCACATTCTTTCTCCGGCCCCAACCAGCTTTGTTACGCTGAAGGGCACTTACCTTAAAGACTGTTTAGAACAACGTACGGGTACCACAGGCATGAAAGAGCCTTTAGGTTCGCAGCAATCCCAAAAATCCATGTCACACCCATCACTGAGGCCATTTTAACAAAGATTAAAGCCACGTTAGAGCTTTCCTGTGGCTAGGTCACTTGTCTGGCTCTCTGAAATAACCAAAATGTGAATAGCCCTTGTTTTAAAATTCAGATTTGTTTCCGGTGTTTTGTAGGTCATGCAAGCCGTCGGACAAACAGTTGAATAGGCAAAGTGCAGACAGACAGACGGTTGGCTTTCAATGCCCTTTGTTTAAATAAGCATAGTATATATTGTACTCACCTTTCGAATTCTAATGATATGAAAGCTAGTGTATCCCAGAGAAAAGAAGTTGAAAATCAGAATTAGTCCAACAGGCAAAATGAATGAGAAGATCTCTGCTTTCTCACAAATCGTCTACTGGTGTCCAAAATCAGAAATCGGCCTCTAAGGTCCAAAATCAGAAATCGACCACTTGTGTTCGAAAGTTAAAATTGGCTACTAGGGTCTAAAATTCCAAATCGGCCGCTAAGGTTCAAAATTCCAAATGGATCGCTAGTGTTCAAAATCACAAATCGGCCTCTAGGGTCCAAGATCACAAATCGTCTACTAGGGTCCAAAATCACAAATTGGCCACTAGGGTGCAAAATTTCATATCTGCCACAAGCGTTTAATATCACAAATTGGCATTTAGCGTCCAAAATCACAAATAGTCCACCAGGATCCAAAATCACAAATCGGCCACTAGGGTACAAAATTACTAATTGGCCCCTAGGGTCTATACTCACAAATCGGTCACTGGGGTCCAAAATCACAAATTGGCCACCACCACCACCATCTTCCCTCTTTGCAATTTTGTCTGGAAAAGGCCCCTTACAATAGACACCCAGCAGCCGCTAGAGAACTTTGAGTTTAGATCAGTCTCGGAAAAGGTTGTCTTTAATGCATTAAAGAGCCTTAAGAGAAATAAGTCCTCTGGCCTTGACAACTTTCCTTCTGGAATGTTAAAGGACTCTGCTGATATAATAGCCAAGCCTCTCACGCATATAATTAACCTGTCTCTCGCAACAGGGTCTGTACCTACTGACTGGAAAGCGGCTAAAATTGTACCACTTTTTAAATCTGGTTCAATGGCCGAAATCGACAATTATAGGCCTATTTCAATACTTCCTTCAATGTCAAAGATCCTGGAGAAAGTGGTATTTAAGCAGCTGATGGCTCATTTTGAACAGAATGGTCTACTTTCTCATTTTCAGTACGGCTTCCGTCGCATGCGCTCTACTGAACTGGCCGTTACTCATCTTACCGATGTTATCAGAAGAGAAGGTGAAAATGGTAACCTGACAGGCTGTGTTTTCATCGATCTATCCAAGGCGTTTGACACCATCAGTCACTCTGGCCTCCTGAGCAAGCTTTCAACTTACGGAGTTCGTGGAACAGAACTCGCATGGTTCACTGATTACCTTTTCTGCAGATCACAAGTTGTCCAATATAAAGGCGTGCTATCAGAACCTCAACCCATTCTCACAGGTGTTCCTCAGGGAAGTATCCTGGGTCCTATCTTATTCATTATCTTTTTCAACGATGTACATAAACCGCTTCAACATTCGAAGATTATCACTTATGCCGACGATTCAGTCATCTATACCTCTTCTAAAGATATTGATACTATACAGAGAAGCCTTAGCGAGGATATGAATAACCTGTGCGAGTGGTTTAAAGACAACGAACTGATCATTAACCTAAAAAAGGACAAGACGGAGTCTATGTTATTTGGAACAGCTAAAAGAATCAACCTTCAAGACAAGGAACTTAAACTTTCTGCTAATGGGTCACTCATCAATAATACCTCTACCTATAAGTACTTAGGTGTTCACCTTGACTCATCACTAAACCTCGCATCACATTTTGACCGAATCTATAAAAAAGCTGCAACCAGAATCAATCTCTTGCGATCAATTCGTCCTTTGATCGACCAAAAGTGTGCAGATTCGATCTATAACACTATGATCGCACCTATCTTTACCTATTGCGGAACACTTGGTCTTAGCTTTCCGGATTACCGAAAGGAAATGATAAAGAACATCGAACGACGAGGCTTTAAAGTTATCGGCAATAGTTCTTTTAATCCCCCATCCGTGAACAATTTGATCAAGCGTAAAAGCTGTCTGTTTGTTTTCGACTGTCTCCTGAATAATGTTTGCACACCCTTTAAGAACTACTTCGAAAGGCTGGTTCATTCTAAGGCCACTAGGAATAACGGTATATCAGTGAAATTACCCAAAGTTCGTTTAGAATTTGGTAAAAAGAGCTTCTATTACCAAGGAGCAAAGACTTTCAACAACCTGCCTGCTGAACTAAGGTCGTTAGATTCGAGACTGAAATTTAAGAACAAATTGCGAGATTATTTTAGTTAAATTCTATCTAAACGTGGTTATAGGTATCCTTTTCAGAGCATTTTTATTTAATTTTTAATTTTTTTTTCATTTTATTGTATGCTTTTCTAGACCTTAAGATCAATGATTATATCTTGTTAAATTTTATTTTATTTATTTATTTATTATTTTTGACAGGACCCCAAGGACAACAGTGTTACACACTGATGGGTTTTTCAATCCTGTATAAAAATTCGTTATTATTATTATTATTATTATTTATTATTATAGACAATCGGAAATCGGCCACCTGGGTCTGAAACCACATCGGCTTGGCTTTTAGCGTCCAAAATCACAAACGGTCCACCAGGGTCCAAAATCACAAATCGGCCACTAGGGTCCAAAATCACTAATTGGCCACTAGGGTCTTAACTCACAAATCAGTCACTAGGGTCCAAAATCACAAATCGGCCACCAGTATGGACAATCGGAAATCGGCCACCTGGGTCCTTAAACCACATCGGCCACTAGGATCAAAAACCATAAATCGGACACTATTTTCCAAAATCATGAATGGGCCACTAGTGTCCAAAATCACAAGTCGGCCTCTAGGGTCCGGTATACAAATCGGCCACTAGTGTCCAAAATTCACAAATCGGCCACTAGGGTGAAAAATCACAAATTATCTAGTTGGGTTCAAAATCACAAATCGGCCACTAGGGACCAGAATCACATATCGGCCGTGAGTGTCCAAGATCACATCGCGTTGACGTCATTCTTAATTCCTTTCTCACTTTTCTTTTTTCAACGAGCAACTCATTTTTAGATATAAAACAATGTGTCACCCAATTATTAGCCGATGTGGCGCCTGTTAATTGTTCAGCTTTAACACCACATCGAAACAACCACACGAACTGGTCATGTTGAGAAGGAAATCTACGCTGAAATCTTCATATATTTGGCAAAGGAAGCATTTTCATAGACAGCTGAATTATAACCATGTTCAACAACTTTTTTCAAAATTTTCTTTTTAGTGTTTTAAAAAAAAGTTCCACAAATGTTTTCTGTCTGTCTAGAATGCCAAAATCGTCACAAGTTCTCATGAGAAAAGGTTAGAAAGCTGTTGTGTAATTGTTTTTCTTCGATCGCAATTAAACAAGCTGCAATAGATGTGAAGCATTCTGTTAACGATGACGATGCATCGCCGAAATGAAGGAGAACCTACAGACAAAGACGATCAATAATTGATCAACCTGTCAGCGAGTTATACGATGCATTGTAATCATTATAATCATTAGAGAGGCGCTGCATGGATACATGCGGTTTAAAATAAAATATATAACCTAAATTCGTCACAAGTATAATTATATGTAAACTTACCAACCGGGAAATTCCAATATTGAACTTTAACAAGATGGCTTTCTTGCCTTTCTTAAGCAGGAATACGATATTACATAATTTGGAATCACCCAAAGGATGGTATACCTGTTTGTAATAGGGGTATTGACACAAATCTTCGTATTTTCTCCTTTCCAGTGTAGGGAGGGTGTATTTATCTTTATGTTGTGTCTTAATTAGACTGAGTGCAGGTGCTAAAGCCCCGTTGACAAGAACTGGTAACCAAATTTGATTTCCTTAGAGTTTATTTTCGAACTTTTTCTTTTCTATTGGAAGGTAATTCGTACGTGATGAAAATATCAACACCCAATGCATTTGATAAACAGCAAAGTTCATTGAAATTCTGCTCAAAAATAGTAATTAAAGCTTCAGCTTCTCTTTCCAAACAGTTTGACGTAATCCTTTCCAGTCTTGTTGATGTCTCAGTTGCGTGACTTCCATTATACTTAAAATCTCTTCCTTTTTTAGAAAAAATAAATAAATTCCCTATACAGTGGAAGAATATAATTTTCTTATCTTACCTTAAGAAACTCTATAACTTTTGTAAACGGAAATCCCCATATAGCACTTGTCTAAAGAGGAACTGAAGTTGAGAGGGAAAATGGTCTCCGGTTTCGAAAAATAGGAAGTAAAAATCTCTGTAAATCGATAAGTAAATTCTTTGATCCGGCTTCACTGTTTTCAGTATTATATTCAATATAGCCACTATACCACCCCCTTGTGTTTTTCCAATACTATTCCATTGAAAATTTAAACTAAGTTATTTTGTCGCAAAACACACACTGAGGTAAGCAGCCGTATTCTAAACGGAAAGTTGCCATTACTCTTTTATTCGCCATCTTGCTCGTAAAGTAACAAAGAAAACAGACAAGTTGGCAATGAAATCGTTAGGATTCTTAATATTTTCATTTCTGGTTGGAATTTGCAACGGTAATGAGCAAGGTAAGTATTAAAACCACCTGGCATAACTTTTGACTATAAATATATGAAAATCATATATATGAACTGGGGATATAGAAATGAATACGCAAGCGATCTTCGCAGTTATGAAAACTACTTAAGCAGTAGTGAAAAAAAAGGCTTGAAAATAATTCAGGCCTGTACGGGAAGTGGTGTTCATAACCACGAAGATCACATCCATGTTAATTGACATAAATTTTATTAAATAAATTTTTCAAAACCATTCTTTTCTTTTCTTTTCTTTTGAAAACTTTACTTTTGATACTCACTCACACTAGTGCTGGCTTCAATGGGGTAACTTCTGCGATTTGGCCGGATTAAAAAAATCATCGATCAAAATCGCTAAGAAAATAGTTTCTATCGCCTACCTTGTTGAATTGGTGCAAAGATTTTCTTCGGAACAAGTGTTCATCAATCACCACAATATCAAGACAAAAGTAATGGTTAAAAATTTATGGAAATTAATTTCAGTTTGCTTAATTTTAAGAAAACTGTCGGGAAGTAGAGATGAATCCCGCAAAGCAGGACTTCATCCTCGAGAAACATGTTTTCAAAATAATGGAGATTGGGACAGCCAGCGCATGTGAAGTGAACTGCTTCGTGGAAGCTGACTGTGTTTCCTACAATCTAAAACCGCAACAGAATGGAAAACTTTTGTGCGAATTGAGCGATTCAGATCACGCAAATAATCAACAGGATCTAAGATACAAAAAAGGGACTGTTTACAAATCATTCAAGGTAAGCTGACTTATTCTCACATACAATTCCGTGAAGTTTTCGTGGATAAAACGATCATATATTTTAAATTCATAGGATACATAGGATGGATGAATGCATGAATGCGTGAATGAATTGATGAATGAAGATTTTAGATATATGGAAATTCACATATTTGCACTGCGGTGGAAAGATGAAATTAGAAGATCCTCGCAGCTAAGAACACTACTGAAACTAGTAGTGGTAAGTAGGACCTGAAAAAAATTTCAGGCCCGTACGGGATTTGAACCCATGACCTCTGCGATACCGGTGCAGTGCTCTACCAATTGAGCTAACAAGCCAACTGGGAGCTGGTCAATGAATTGGGTGCAAATAAACATCCGAGTGAATGAAGATTTTAGATATATGAAAATTCACATATTTGCACTGCGGTGGAAAGATGAAATTAGAAGATCCTCGCAGCTAAGAACACTACTGAAACTAGTAGTGGTAAGTAGGACCTGAAAAAAATTTCAGGCCCGTACGGGATTTGAACCCATGACCTCTGCGATACCGGTGCAGCGCTCTACCAATTGAGCTAACAAGCCAACTGGGAGCTGGTCAATGAATTGAGTACAAATAAACATCCGAGTGAATGAATGCCAACTAGTTTCAGTAGTGTTCTTAGCTGCGAGGATCTTCTAATTTCATCTTTCCACTGCAGTACAAATATGTGAATTTTCATATATCTAAAATCTTCATTCACTCGGATGTTTATTTGTACCCAATTCATTGACCAGCTCCCAGTTGGCTTGTTAGCTCAATTGGTAGAGCGCTGCACCGGTATCGCAGAGGTCATGGGTTCAAATCCCGTACGGGCCTGAAATTTTTTTCAGGTCCTACTTACCACTACTAGTTTCAGTAGTGTTCTTAGCTGCGTGAATTGATGAATGTTTGCGTGCATTTTGAAATTAATAAATAAGTAAATATGTGGATCGGTATGGATGAATTAGCTGGAAGAAGGGAGGAGGAAGGGTACCAGAGCAATAAATTCTATAAATATCTTTATATCTTCACAGAACCTCTGTTCCAGTACGCTTTGTCCATTGAAAAAGCGATGCCAAACTGGCTTCACCAGGAAGGGTTATCGCTGTGTTTGCGCAAATGGACTACTTGGAGAAAACTGCACTCAAGGTATGTTGAGTTGATTGGTCATCGACAATAATCGTGCACTTCTCTTTTAGAAGTCGTTCAATTTGGAGGACCTTTGAATTTAAATAAATGAAAAATTTGTTTAGGTATCAGAAGGAAAATAAGGGCGTGAAGGAGAAAACTATACCACATGAATATATGTAAGGTCTTAAGTGCCGCTCTCGCTCAGAGCGGTCCTCTCGACTTCCCGACGGAAAACTTTATTTTTTGCCCATGAAAAGGGTTTAGGACACATGTTTCAAAAATAGTTTAGTTGTTCTCCAATTCCCTTTTTTTGCGTCGCTACAAGCCAAAAATGATTTTTGGCCAGTACACCCGTGTGGACAGCGATCGAAAGTGTAAATTTCACAGATTTTGTCTAGCGCGCACCGACTGAAATAATATAGCTCATGGAATTCTATCTTGCTACAAGTTAAAAGGTGCCTTCGATTAGCAGACAAAATATGGAAACTTCAGCTGAAATATTTTTCATACAAGCGTGATCAGAGGAGAGCCTTCTCTTAGACCTTTGTTTGCGTATCAAAATTTAACAATTTGTACGAAAGAATTCTCAAAATGCAGGCGTTAATCGAGCTAAAAAAGCATATCAGTGTATAGTTTATACACCAATGAGGTCACCGATTGCCTCAAACCCGCGGGCATATCTGTAGCTTTCATCCACCGACATCTTGAGGATTTCAGGTTTTCATAACAACTGAATGGACAATAGATGCCGAGTTGTCCTAAAACGTTGCGTAAACGTGATCGGTAGTAACGCTTGCACGCTTGCGTGACTTACAAAGTAAACAAAGGTGATGGGAAGGCGCCTTCGCGATAATTTTCGTTAAAATATCTGGTCATGAACCATAACCACAGTGTGGAGAAGATCAAAATTAAAGAATAAAGTTTGGCACTCTAGTCATTACAGACATATCGTGTTGCTTAAAAGGGCTCACAAACAAGTTGAAATACATTACAGTGTTATTTACCTAAACAACACGCATACACTCTGAAAGAATTCTTCACCCTACGTTTATGGGGAATTCTGAAGTAAATGGTGTAAATGACCTTCCCGATTTTGTTTCCTCAGTATGCGAAAAGCTCGATGGAATCCTCCACTTAAATACCTAGAAAAATTAAAACAGTTTCGCGGGTTATGCAAAAATCGAATACCACTGGTACGTTTCATTATATTTCAAACTCTGTTTTCAAAAGGAATTTTCACCTTTGTTGGTCCGTGGAGGCAGTGCCGAGTTTCATTGCTTACAATGGTAAACGGTTTGCCAAAAAATTGGATCGGTACATTATCACCATTGTGTTCAAAGACGGGAGACGCTACAAATACATAATTTGAAAAAGTACTTAGGTATACTAGATTACACACTTAGAGTGTTTTCCAAGGGCTTTCCTATATATGAGATACTTTTAAATATTTCAACACTTTTACGCCCGGTGCATTGCGTAAGTTTTTACAAAATTGCGGCAAAAGATCAAGTCTCTACAAGGCTCACACCGAATTGATAAGGGCAAAAAATCAGCTAAAAATAAAAGAAACTACCTACCTTTTTTGGAAAACCTCTTGTGATTTAGCTCCTTTGAGTGCAAGGCCTTCTTTACAAAGCATGTGGAACTAATAAGAAGAAACCTCTCGAGCATATCCTCGAACTTGTCTCTTTTCCCGTCGAAATAACCCAAGAAGTACTGGTTTTCAACAGAACAATTTTCAAAGTTTTCCTCGAGGAAGTCAATCTCCGATTTATTTACAAAAGAATGATTAGTCGCCACAATCATTACGCATTCTAGTGTCCTAATCAAAAATTGTCTTCAGTTTTTAGATGTCATACTTTCGCGGGCTTTCCCAATATTCGCGGGTTTCATAATTTTCCCGCTGACCAAAATTACCGTGTACTCTTGCCCTCGAGGAACGCCTTCGATATAGTGTCACCCGACTGGTGACAGGTCTAACTTAAAATGGAGCTGACTGCAGAAAAGTCGTCGCCTCAGAACAGCGGTTACTATCAGATCTTGAATAAAGTAAACAATGGTCTTGATTGATGCAGTAATGAGACTATTTACGTTATTCCCATGGCTCATTATCATTTTGGTGTTCTAGGACCGCCTTTGGTGCAAGCTGTTCCCGACATAATTGAAACTGTGGAGGGTAGGAACATTACTGTAATATGTAACGTTACAGCTAATCCTAAACCAGACAGGATCATATGGAAAAAGTCTAATGGAAGTCTTTCCAGCGCGACGACCATTGTTAGTGAAGGAAATCTCACCATACTGAATGTCACTACACAAGACAACGGCTCTTACGTGTGTACCGCGACAAACCCCTGGGGTACCAAATCATCGTTAGTTCACCTTCTTGTCTATTCAGCTCTCAAATTTGTCATAAAGCCTCCGTCCAATGTGACAGTGATGGCTTATGAAGCTGTCATTCTGCGTTGCTCTGCTTTAAGCGAACTGAAGCCAACCATCCTATGGATGTATGATGGAACGTTTTCCCTACCTTCAGGGGCGTCTGTTGACTCCTTGAATACTTTGATCATTTTATCTGCCAACATGTCTCATTCTGGTACCTACACTTGCAATGCGACGGATGCATTCAGCTCAATTCAAACAAGTGTCACCGTTCATGTCAAATACCCTGAAACATGCTCCAAAGTGAAGGCAAACATCAGCCACGTAAGTGGTGATTACTTCATCGATCCTGATGGTGTTCTTGGCGAGGATCCATTTCCTGTTTACTGTAACATGACTGATAAAGGGGGCGTGGGAGTGACAGTCGTCGGTCACGACAGGGAAAAAAGAACGCAGGTGATAGGATACGAAGGGCCTGGTAAATATTCCCTTGATGTTCATTACAGATCTGCCAGCATATCTCAGTTAAAAGCTCTGACGGAAGCCTCTGATAACTGTCAACAGTTCATCAAATACGAGTGTTTCCGCGCCTTATTAATCAAAGATGGAACTTCATGGTGGGTTTCGCGTGACGGCCAGAACATGACGTACTGGGGGGGAGCAAACTTCAAAACTGGTGGCTGCGCATGTGGTGTAACTAGATCGTGCGCTGATGACCAATCACTGAAGTGTAATTGTGATAAAAATGATAACAAGTGGCGGGAAGACAGCGGTTTTCTAACCATCAAGTCCCACCTTCCCGTCAAACAGCTAAGATTTGGTGACACGGGAGGTGCACATCTTGATGAAGAAGGATACCACACATTAGGAAAACTAGAGTGCTATAGTATGACCTAAGTGCAGAGCATAGTCGTAACAAATCATATGTAAAACTACAACCAATCACTACTTGGTTGCTTGACATAATTCCTGCGCTGGAGGTTTTTTGCATGGTTATAACCAGTGCTCATTACTTTTATCATCATGTTTCTCCTCTTTTCTGTTTGATTGTTGGCTCAATTGATTTTTGGTTATGTGACACTGAATAGAAGAGCTCTCTAATCCAGTCTCCCCCCGCATCATTACTCCATCATTAATTAAGCTGTATATTGAAAAAGTTAATTCAGCAATAGAATTAGTACATTATTAAAGACATATACAATCAGTTTGTTTCTCTTTTAAACTGGAACGTGATATCACAGTGCAATTTAGACATAGAAATTTCCTTACTGTAATGACGTAGAGCATCACAGTAAAGTTACGCAATACATTGCAATCATCACTGAGTCGATGAACAAGGGCTTCAGAAGCCGGTGATTTTCATTTATGGCTTAAGACGAATTTCGTGTATTTCATATAAACGTCCATTGTGTATCGTTATCATTGAAATTTTGCCGCAACTAAAAAGCGGATACGGTGGCTGAGGGGAAGGAGACGGGAATAAGGAGTTACAGGCAAATAGTTAAAAAAAATAATGATCAAAAGAAATGAAGAGGTTTGTTTATCTGAAAAACAATAGCGTTGTTTTCTTCCGAAGACTGTCGTCATCATCAGAGCAATATCTTCTTTTGCCAAAGTATTTCCCCTATGCACAATGTCTTTTGAATAAAGGTTTGGAACAGAACAGGTTAATCACCCTCTGCATTACTCGAAGGTTGGAAAACCTAAGAGAAGGGCATATTGAACTTTCCTCCCAAATGTTCTGTCGCTTGAAAAAAAACAAATAAAAAAGTGGTCTCTGCAAAATAAGCTAAATTTACTTTGCTGTTATTGAAATAGTTTAACCCTTGCTTATCCGACTGCACTCTAAAAATCTAAATCAAGCAGAAAATACACCTAAAAGTCAAGTTTTTACGAAACTGTCTAAAGGGCTTCTATTTAACAAGTAAAGAAAGATTTGATTACTTATAAAAAACTCCACCTATAAGGAACATTTGAAGTCCTTTGACCGCCAAAAAAGCACGGTCCAAATTAAACCTTGCGGCAATAACCGACATTAAGTCTTTGACTCTGTTTTTGTCTTTTTCCCAGAATATTGGCGAATTTGCTTCTGTGTCACAGTTTCTCATGAGAAGCATTTAAAAACGCTCTTGAATCAGCGACACTGCTTCACTTGCGTGATATAGCTGGGTTTCCTAGCTTTCAGCCTCGGGGCAGAAGCATTGCTCGCTGGGGTTCAATATTTCCATTCTTTCTTCACTCGTCTGTGGTGCTTGCTTCCTAAGGACTTTGGAAAATTTGCCTTTGTACAACTCCAAACCTTCCCAATAGCAGCAAAGGACAGGAGGATGAATTAAGCCTAACAGTCTTGTTGGCAACAATCCATTAATCCATAAATTTTTCTAGGTTATTCGCTGGGATAGTTAACTCTAAAATCTAAGACACAGCTCAAAATTTCGTATGTTTATTTGTTGCACTTCACTTTGTTTTATTTATTCTTTCCAGACGTCTTATTTGTGACAGATTTTTAGTGTCATTGCCATGGGAACTATTTAATGTGATCAATCAACAATTATTACAACGAGACTGCTTTCTCTAATTTAAGGTCAGCTACCACATCGGGATACTTATTTCTGGTGATTCCAAAGAAGAAAACGTTCCATTCTTTTTCCGGCCCAAACCAGCTTTGTAACATTGAAGCACACTTACCTTATCCCAAAAATCCATGTCTTACCCATCACTGAGGCAATTTTATGATAGATGAAAGCCAAGTTAGAGCTTTGCTGTTGTTTGGTCACTTGTCTGGCTCTCTGAAATAATTAAAGTAAGATTAACCCTGGTTTTAAAATTCAGATTTCCTTGCGGTGTTCTGTAGGTCGTGCAAGCCGTCGCACAAACGATTGAATAGGCAAGACGTAGACAGACAGACAGTTGGCTTTTGATGCCCTTTGTTTACAAAA
This sequence comes from Pocillopora verrucosa, assembly GCF_036669915.1. Lineage (NCBI taxonomy): Eukaryota > Metazoa > Cnidaria > Anthozoa > Scleractinia > Pocilloporidae > Pocillopora > Pocillopora verrucosa. Next base: position 2,248,950 of record NC_089320.1, on the reverse strand, counting down.
GCGTAGTATATATTGTGCTCACCATTCGAATTCTGATGATATGAGAGCTAGTCTGTTCCAGAGCAAAGAGGTTAAAAATCAGAATCAGTGCAACAGGCAAATGAATGAGAGGATCTCTGCTCACTCACAAACCGACTAGCTACTAGTGACCAAAATAAAAAAATTGGCCACTAGCGTCCAAACTCACAAACCGGCCTCTGGGGTCCAAAATCAAAAATTGGCTACTTGAGTCCGAAATTCCCATCGGCCACTAATGTTCAAAATTACAAATTGGCCACTAGGGTGCAAAATTAAAAACCAGCCACTAGGATCCACAATCACA